>NC_061511.1:155145800-155261847 GCF_022539505.1 Lolium rigidum
GAGGAGATAGACCTTGAGTTTGAAGAACTATTTCGGTTATTCAATCAAGACGCCCTCGACAAATCTGTCATCGAGTTACTACGCATGTAAGTGATTTATTTATGTAATTAAGTCTGTAGCCTAGCTCATTCATTTGCACTAACAATTATCCTCACTATATTCTTTTTGTACGCTATATATTATGCAAAATAAAGATGCTCGAATGCAAAAGAGGCGGGCTCTATGACATCGGGTTCATTGACCCAAAGACCGTTCATGAAGTTACGGTTCGACAGTACGCCAAGAACACAGAGGACAACATGCTAAGGGTTTTACAGAAGCAAGCAAACAAAGAGGAAATATTCTTTCCTTACAACTTCAAGTGAGTGTTATAACATACATTCGATTTCGCTTACTCGATGTGAAGTCTAAAATAATCCGGCGAGTTATGCTTGTGTAGCTTCAACTTTATTCTCCTAATCATTGAGCTTAACAAAGGAGTAGTACTTGTCATGGACTCGAAACGTAATGAACATGGGGAATGGGCGAACATGGTTGCCCTGCTCCAGAGGTAATTTCAATCAATATCGTATCGGCATCTTCATCTGTTCTCATTCGATGATATCATCAACTAATCAATAACTCATTTACTCATTTTTTCTTTGCCGGGCAGGGCTTGGAAACAGTTCATCAATACTGTTCCGGGTAAATGGAAACCGGAGCATACATTTAAAGATCGCCCTATAAGTAGTACTATATATATATATATAGCTATGTCCGCGAATCTCTTTGATATTTTGTTTCAATACAATGCTTGATTATTAGTTTGATCGAACTATTTTTTCGTAAAGTGTTTGAAGCAGGAACCCGGGAATAACTTATGTGGATACTACGTCTGTGAGTTCATCGAGATGGCCTGTCACAGGGAACCGGAGGAGGCTATACAAGCTGTACGTGAACAATATTTCACGATCTTATTTTATTACCATCAATTGTATTGAGTTCTATTCATACATATTGATATTTTTTTTTTAATTTAGATGGAATGCCTGCGCGACTCTCTCCTAACGGAGGATCACATACGATCAAGTCAAGAGGAACTTGCGGGATTCTTTCTTAGCGAGGCCATAGCCCCAACTGGAGAATACCATTGGGAGTTCGTATATATATATTAGGGATATGAATAGATATGCTACCTTTGGTCCCGGCTTTATATATTGTAAACATGCATTACTTGTAGTGTATTTCACGATGATGTCTATCTATACATGACGATGTTTCTAGTTTCTTGAATGATGTATGCATTGAAAATTTAAATGAATAATATAAAACCCTGAAACCCTGAAACTCGATGGGGCTTGCATTACAAAACTATTCTGCAGATTATTGCTATATGTATGATGTACCCCACATTTCGTGATGTGCTCATAATTCTTGGAGAAGATCATGGGCAGAAGGGTGATTGATCATGGTCTAGTTGATGCTCGTCATTCTTGGATACACCAATCCTTTATCTGATTGTTTACAAAGGAGATAGCAAGATATTGTTATACTTTGAAAATCCTAAATATAAACATCCATGGTCAATGTTTTGTAATCTATTTGTGACATGGAGGTAGCAGCACAACACTCGCAAGGTAGATATAGGGATACATCCCAGCTCTAGTTCCTCCAATTTTTGACTTTAGCAAAATGGCCTGCACCCGTTCAACCAATGATTCTCCTATATACTATACGCATATATATTTCCCCAGTGGATTCAGCTGTCAATAGCTGAATCCCGCCTTTCCAGTTGTTGCACTACAAACGGCAAACAGGACATTAAGCTGTCTGATTACAGATTGCACATATTATATTAAAGTTTATAAAGTCTGCAGACGAAGCACTGGTCAAATTTATAAATATCGACTGTCGAGTTTAGACTCTTGAGGCAATTTCCCAAGTTACGCATTACTCGAATATGTTTGACCCCCTTGTATGTCTTTATGATTGTCCAATTTAGTGAAATTGAACCGTTATTGGTACTTGGTGCTATTGATTTGATGCACCATACACATACAAATAGCTTTCATGGGAAGGTCAAAATTGCCCTGAGCATTTTGAGAAACATGGTGGCTAAACAGATCAAAAGTTTTGTATTGTCAATATGTCCAAACTTATTATTCAGGTATACATTCGGTAATGATTATATTAGATCTATGCTGGAATATAGTATATAGTACAGAAATACAGTAACTGTCTCCGTCTGAGTACTTTGTGCTTCTCCCAATTGGGACGCGCATGTTCAAGTACTTTGTCGTCTATCCGCTGATTATATCCTCGTAGATGTTCCTGACCTTAGCAAAGAACGCTTTCCTGTAAAATTCATTAATTGGAGTTGCTTTAGCACATGGAAACGGAGTCCTTATTTAGTAGTGCTAGAACATTCTGCAGGTTTGGTAAAATGGCCCTGTTCTATTACCTGTCTGGCTTGAATATCAGGTTCTTGTACGCAAACCACTGCATCAGAGATTCAGAACAGCAGATCAGATGTTGAAACTCGGAAGAAAATTGGCAGCAAGGAACTTGTACAGCTCTATCAGTTTTGCAAACGATAAACGTAATAATCCTACTGAAGTTTTGTTCAGGAATCAGGAGTGGATGTTATCTTACGCCGCTGTAGCCAATGCCAACGACCTCCATGAGACCTGGAACCACGGGGAGCCTGTCGATTGCCTGCAAGGTTAACACCATTAGTATCAACTTCTGTTACTTCCATCGCCCAGCGATTTTTCAACAACGTGTTCCCTATAAGCGGTTGAGAGGTGAGAGCCATCCGTACCGATACTACTCCGCCGGCGCTCCACATGCCGAGGGTTGCGGCGACGGCGAGCGTGGTCACCGCGTACTTGTCCTCAACCCTATCCCACTGAACGCGTTGTCACTTGTCAGTCACTCGCGCCACAAGAAATGCAACTCGATGTGCGGAGATAGGCTAGGCCACGTACGTACCTCTTGTTTCAATGCGCTGATGAACTCGGTGAGCTCGGCGTTGTCGGCCAGCGGCGCTGCCGGCTCCCCGGCGGCCATTGCCCCCACGTTCCTCGCCAACCTCTTGCCTGAAAGAACACGCGCGCTCAGTGTCACGTTGGTGATTGTCGTCGGTTTCACATGAATGTACCATGCCGTCGTGCGGGTTCAGAAGCACTCACAGAAGGAGGCGACACGGGGCTGGCCGTGGGACGCGAGGCCGGGCAGGGACGGCCAGGACGGCAGGGCGGGTAGCCCGAGCCCGACGGAGCGCGTGGCCTTTCCAACGTCGCTCACGGCAGGCGAGGCGACGGCGCCCGTGGCAGGGGTGGCGACGGTCGGGGCCATGGACACCGATCGATGGCTTCCAAGGTCAGTGTACCTCTCGGCACCACTTGCGCGCTAAGCGTTCGTCCGCGGTCGGTGGGACGGCGGCGTGGTGCAGCTTGCGGGAGGTTAGGGAGCGGCGGGGTTTGTGCGCGCAAAGATAAAGTGGGGATGCGCAGGATGGGCGCCACACGTTTACGCAGGGAGGAACGATAAGATGGGGTTTGGGTGGGCTCTGTCCTCTGTATGGCCTGGATCTTCCCGTGTGCGGGATCTGGGATTTCTGGTGTTCATAGCGCGAAGAAGATCGATCAGGGAGGGTATGACACTAGGAGTACTGAACACTGACGGCCACGTGTGTACCTCAGTCTCTGACGCGTGTGTTAGACATGTCCACCTGCACTATAGGAAATGTAAAGCCGCATTTGGTAGGCCTCATGTTTTTCTTGACTCATTCTGGTAGTGTTGGGATAATCATGGCTAGGCAACAACATGGACTAGGCTATATTGTGCAGCCCGTTTGGTAGCGTGCATAAAAATGTCTAGCTCTGGTTAGGCCACTATTCACACTTGTTTAGTTGGATGTGTATCCCCTATTTGATCCTTGTAATGCAAAATAACCTTGTTTGGTGACAACTTATAAGCCCGTTATGGTCACCATGTAACACATTTGGTGGAATTTTCGGCACAAAGGACGACTTGTACAAATAAATTGACAAAAAAGATCACCTACAAATCGAATTGCCAAAAAAGACCATCTCCGATGTGGCGGCATGGCCTCGAGGCGACACGTGGCCACATGCCGCCTTCAGCGGTGGCGGCAGGGCATGCCGGCCCTGGCTGTGGCGGCACATCAGCCCGTCGACCGCGCACATCCATCGTCATTTGGAGATGCGGGCCATGTTGCCCCACCCAACGGAGGCAGGGCCCGCCACTGTGCGCTCGGTCGTTCCATAGCGTTGAAAAGGAAAGTAGAGATTCTCCCGAATGATTCTCCCCGATAGCCATGCGTACCGCTGATTACGAAGACGTGATGGCACTGACTGGTATGTTGGAGATTCCCGCCTAAAATCGTTCTGGTTTGAAAGTGTACGGTAAATGAACCATCGAAAGAGGCATAATCGCGTATGATTTATGTGCTGAAACAACACATAGATCACCGAATGTCTTCTACACTTATTTATTGGTGTTGTTCCCACTAATTGAAAGCTATATAAGGTATACTTAGCCGGCTGCAATTTAGAACACTAGTGTAGAGTTTGCATTGTCCGCTTCTTTCTTTCGATTCGAAAAACTTCATCAACCCACCATGAGTGTGCCCTGCTCGGACCAGGATTTTAGACCGATGAAGGGAAAGAATGCAAGCTTGCCACCGGGGGTGAAAGCAGAGAGGTGTTGGTGCGGCCACCTTGCGAAGGTGAAGGAGGTGGTAGATTTTTCTGATAATTTCGGCATGAAATATTTCATGTGCGGGAACTACGATCATGATCCACCCACACAAACAAGTTCATCGTCCTCGAGACCTGCGGTATGTTCTAACAACATGAGTAATAAGCATATTTGTATGTCATTAATTTTAATTTATTAACCGTCTTATTTGTGTTGCAGTCTCCCCCGCCCCCGTGCAAGTGGTTTCGTTGGATAGACACGAAGCAACCGGATTGGGCGCGCCGTGTGGTTGAGGAAAAAATAGGCGTGCATGGGCAAGTTTTTTTTGAAGAGGAGTATTGGGAAAAGGTTGTTGCTAATGATAAAGCAGAAAGAGACAGATACAAAAATTAAGGGCGGAGCAAGCTCAAAATTAAGAGGTGAATCAGAAGAGGAGGGATGATGAGGCTGCATGTAGGTATGTGGAGGAAGAGGTGCGCAGGGAGGTCCGTGAACCGGAAAGGAGGAGATTAAGAGAAAGAGTTGCTGAGGCGCGACAGCAAAATAACGTGGTGACAAGACCGGAAAATGGCCACGCTGGACGCATGACAAATAGAGTGATTTTTCGTAATAACCATGTATCTTAATTTCAGTTATAGTTCGTCGTTGTATCTTAAATTCCGTTGTAGTGTTTAACCATTTTTTAATTTTAGCGTCTATTGTATCTTAATTTCGTGAGATGTCTTAGTAAAGTAGTGTTGATTTCCCGCCAAAAATTCGCGCCTAATTTTTTCCGCTAAAAGTTCCCGCCTATATACTCCTGCCCAAAAGTTGCCTCCTAATTTTTCCTGCAAGGAAATGCCGCTAAGATTTCCCGCCCTTTATCTTCCTCGCGTGCTATAAAACCCCTCCCCCGGCGTTCATTTTTAAGGCAAGAGTAGTCGCTCCAAGATGCCTTCTCCTAGTGATCATAGTTTTAAGTTGTATATGGATCGTCATCTTTGTCCTCTGCTTGTTCTGTTATGAGTGCTAATAACATAGCCAATGTCTAAAATCTTGTCACGAATGTGACCCTCCCCGTGGGGGTAGGTAGGATTTTTTATAGGCACGCGGGTATGCCTGGTTGAACTCCGGTGGAAATACGACAAGAGCTTCTTAGGTTGGAAGCCAAGCTTGAGAAGAAGAAACCCAGGAATGAGAAGGAAAGAGAAGACCTTGCAAATTGTCCTAGGTGTTCAGCTTCGTCGAGCGAGGATGACGAAGAAGTCTTCACGCCGATGAGCCTGGCCAGGAGCGATGCATTTTTCAAGGGGAAGAGAGCTGCATCCACGAGCGTTGACTCCAACGACGATTTTTTGCCACCGATCAAGAAGGGCAAGATGAAGGGCGTGTACTGTTCGTATCATTCATTACATGTTCTATCTTAACCATTATTACGGATGTTGTATCCTAAAATATTGGGCTTGTTGCGACTGGAGTCACACGTGTTGGGGCCGAGTTGAACAACTTGATTTCTTGATCCTCTATGGTGGCCTTTCACATCCTTGGCTCGTACATGGATTTCCCACTTATTATTAGGTGTATCAATTTGACGAAACCCATGACTTTTTGATTTTTTAGTTTTCTTATCTAAATATCGTTGCATCTTTTCAGACCATGGCTTGTTCATTTGGTATCATACGTTTGCGACATGCACTCTGTCTACAAAGTATGACATACTCCAGTTCCAAGTTTCAACGATCAGGGTGTGATAGGGAGGGCTCGCACACCTTTCAGCACGCCATTGTACACCTCTGACGTGTTACTGTTCATTATGCCGTATCGAGGCCCTGTGTCGTGAGCTTGCGCCCAGTTATTTAAATCAGGGCAGTCTCGTTAATCCATGTACTCAAATTTATTTCAATCCTCTGGCCCCTCCGGTCTTCTCTTGGCGGCAAGGCATCACGCTCGATTTCTTTATTGATTCCAACCCAAATTGCATTCATCTTTGGCTGATGTCATGCATGTCATGCATATCGTATTGAATAGCTTGAACCAATCCTTGTTCTTGAACTTTGAGTAAAAATTGGCGGCCAAGTGCCTCATGCACCACCTTGTCTCTAGGTCGGGCCACCCCAAGTCAGTGTCCGATGTCTTCTTGATTATTTCGACCGCGCTCAAAAGGCTCATGTTGTGATCTGAGATGATGCAAACATCGGGCCGATTTCTCACGACTCCCATCATCAAGCAGGTGAGGAACCATAACCAGCTATTTTTGTCCTCACTCTCGAATAGTGCATATGCAATAGGCAAGAGCTGATCAGAAGTGATCATCACCAAGAGTGTGACCTTGTACTTTCCAGTGAGAAATGTACTATCTATCAACAGCACTGGGCGGCAGTGATGAAATGCACGTATAGTTTGGATGAATGCCCATAATAAACGATCAAAGATTTCTTGGTTTTCCACCAGAGGGTGTTGATGATGTCTCCTGAACACTTGAGTCACCTGGTTAGTTACACATATCTGATGGAGCAGTCAGGGGGAAAGGTCATATGCCTCCTCATAGGTGTCGTACAACTTCGAAAAATGTCCTCCTTCACACGCCTTGCCTTGCTATAGGCGACTGGGAAGCCAATCAGATCTTCCACGATTTTTGCAGCTTCTTTGCACCAAGGGTTATATCTTCTTCCACCACCACTTGCATGATATGTGATACATATTTTGCAGTGATGTTGCGCTGGTTCTCGTAGCTACGGGGTTCTATTTTTGAGATATGCCAGTGCTAACATACCCTAGGGCTCATCCGAGCGATAACTATCCCCCTACAACCCCCATCCAATTTGACACATACGACTTTCAGCTGCCTTCGATCAGACTGTTTCACTCTGTGCTCACGAGATATGCCCAGCGCATACCTCTTGATTGACTGGTCAGTCGAGTCCTTGTCTGGGAAAGTTTACCAACCTATAGACTCACGGCCCCTAGGCCAGGAACGGGGCGGAATTCATTGCTGATGGTCATAGTTTGCAAGAACTTAGGTTCCATCGGTGCCACAACCGCCCTCCGGGAAGGACCGACACCTTCTTCGTTCGAGGAGGATTCAGACGAAGAAGAACGAGTGTCATCGTCCAATGCCTCCGGCAATCCCTCCACATGCTCGCTAATGTCTACGAACACGAACCAATATTCTGGGTGAGGAACTGAGTAGGCAACCATCTACTCCGATGGGCTGGTGCTAGGGCCTGCAGTCAGGGCCATATGCTCTGATTGTCCTGTGATGGGTGTTGCAGTCAGGGCCATATGCTTCGATTGGCTGATGCTCGGTCCTGTGGTGATGGTCATCTCCTCTTCACCAGCGCCCCTACTGCATCCGGCATCATCATCACCAGATATAAACTGAACATACACCATGGACTCTCCGTACATAGCAGCACCAGGTGTGCTTACAAAGCTCATGTACATACCCCAATTTCTATCACTTTTTACCTCCTACAAACTCCAACGGTCACGTGTCCCATCATTCCCTCCTACGATTATGGGAGCATCAACGATCATCTTCATCCCACGCATGCCAGAACCAAATTTTGCTCCGATGCATCTTCTAACATGCACAAATCCTCTATTGACCATGTCTGTCACTACAACTTTCATCGAGTCGCAGTGCGACACATCGGCACCGGAAAATTCGTTGCGTACGACGTCTCCGTAAAACACTAATACAATTCCATCATACCTACCACACAACCATATTTTCAAAATAATATTAGACTACAACACAACAATATTTAACATGCGATTAACATTTTTAACAATCATAAGACAACACCATCTATAATAAACACCATTACATAATAATTCCATAAGACCCCAACCGTAGAGTCATTCCATAATAAATTTAACACCAAACATAAGACGACACCATATTTTAATAGGCGACAAATTTTAATACTACCAACTAAAACTAAAATTAAAATAAGTATGGATGTATTTTAATACCTCAACTTCAACCCGTGCACTCCACTTCTAATTATATCGCAAAATATTTCTACCTTATTGTAATTAGAGAATGACGAGATATCGACTCGTCAATGCCTACATATTGATGATTTATGGTTTCGTGGAAAATATAGGGCAAGTAGAACTCGAAGGTTCTCAGACAAACAAAGGCGTCCAACTAAACAAAACACGGTTGCTAGGGTTTGCAATGATTCGATCCTTATAAAGGTGAAGCCGAGGATTTTCTGTGTCGTACAAGTACAGAGTTATTGGCCACACTGAGCCTTTCCTTATATTGTTACAAGTTTTCTATACCAACTCATCTTCCTAGGCCTCCAAATCTTCGAGTCCATAGGCCTTCGACTTCAACCATTGACCAGGGGTATATATGCGACATGTCCCTTAGGCATACCTATGTCAGAGCTGTCTATACTCAAATCGACCTAAAATACACATTTTACACATTTAGTTAGAACATTAATATTTCATCACCGTGTTATTATATGTCTGTTTTAACATGGATCTTGAACAGATCATTATTTACTAATGATGTTCACCACTACTAAGTCTACTTAGTCCTAATATGCACCATTACTTAGTCTAATTAGAAGGTCATTTCCACGTGATATATTTCTACGTAACACATAAAATCGTAGTCTATATGCTCTGCATGTTGCATACATAAAACATAAATTCTACACGACACATTTATTAGCTACTTAACGTCCTAATTATATGTTGCATGTTCTAATATACTACTCAATAATAACTACACAGTACCAATATTTTCATCCTACTTATGCATGCAACTAAAGAACATGCACCAATCAAACTAATTACACTACAGAACTAATTATGTTCTAACTACATAAATAAAATAAATCATGCTACTTCTTGAAATCCTTACGTTGATATCAGAGACTAAGCAAACACTGAATTTTTGAGCAACGAGCAAGTAAGTGAGCATAGACTATGTGCATGAACAAAAATGAGTATCCTGGTAGTGAGAGTGCGCGAAAAGTGAGAGTGAGAGTACAGAGCGAGTTAGGTCTTTATATAGAATAAGCTCAGCTCGGAGGATTCAACGAGGCTGCACTGAATTAATCATTCATGCTTTATTTATTGTACCATTTTTGTGAGACACTCTGTCATCAGAAACAATGCAGTCTATTTCCTGTATCAGAGAATATGCGCCTCATATCAGCTCAATTTGCAACAGTTTCAGAGCAATCACGTCACCAAAAGCATCATAATTGCAATAGTTTAAGCAATCAAAGCAGCACAATTTGCAATAGTACTAGCTGTCGAATTGTCTTTTGCAACATAAAAATCAATGTTCCCGCATGAAAGTCAGTGCTACACTGAGATGATGCCGGTCAGGATTCCCGTGCGAGGCCGTCGAGCCATGCTGACCTGCTGCCAGGGCGTATGGAGGCATGCACCACGCAGACGTGCCGCCGGCCGCCACGGCGGCAGGACCCACAACACCCAACAGTGCACGGACGACGGTCACAACGGACTAACCTGCGGCCAATGTTTGCGACAGCAGGTGCTGCCACCTCTCTCTAGGGCGGCAAGCTACACGTGTCGCATGGGGATGTTGCCGACACGCACAAGGTGGTCTCTTCTGGCAATTACACTCAGAGGTGGTCATTTTTATCAGTTCACTGAGGCCGGTAGTCTCTTTTGCCAAACAATCAATTTGGTGAGCTTACCTTCGATTTTCACATGATCAGCGTGAGCAAAATTTCTAACTTGACAACTAGAAAGTAAAATGTGAGATAGTCGAATCACTCCTCACGGATTAACTTGATACATATAGTGCATTGTGTCGGTGATACGTCTCCGACGTATCGATAATTTCTTATGTTCCATGCCACATTATTGATGATATCTACATGTTTTATGCATACTTTATGTCATATTTATACGTTTTCCGGAACTAACCTATTGACGAGATGCCGAAGGGCCAGTTGCTGTTTTCTGCTGTTTTTGGTTTCAGAAATCCTAGTAAGGAAATATTCTCGGAATCGGACGAAATCAACGCCCGGCATCTTAGAATCCCCGGAAGCATCCAGAACACCCGAGAGCCGCCGGAGAGGGGACACAGGCCCCCGGATGATAGGCCGGCGCGGCCCGGGGGTGGCCGCGCCCCCGTGGTGAGACCGCCTCGTTGACCCTCCGACGCCGCCTCTTCGCCTATTTAAGCCCCCTCGACCTAAAACCTCGAGACGGGAAAGCCACGGTACGAGAAACCATCCAGAGTCGTCGCCATCGTGAAGCCAAGATCTGGGGGACAGGAGTCTCTGTTCCGGCACGCCGCCGGGACGGGGAAGTGCCCCCGGATGGCTTCTCCATCTCCACCGCTGCCATCTCCACCGCGATCTTCATCACCGCTACTGTCTCCCATGAGGAGGGAGTAGTTCTCCATCGAGGCTCGGGGATGTACCGGTAGCTATGTGGTTAATCTCTCTCCTATGTACCTCAATACAATAATCTCATGAGCTGCCTTACATGATTGAGATTCATATGAGCTTTGTATCACTATTCATCTATGTGCTACTCTAGTGATGTTATTAAAGTACGCTATTCCTCCTGCATGGTGTAAAGGTGGCAGTGTGTGCATCATGTAGTACTTGGCGTAGTTTATGATTGTGATCTCTTGTAGATTATGAAGTTAACTATTACTATGATGGTATTGATGTGATCTATTTGGTTATGTTGATCTATCTTGCACTCTAAGATTATTTAAATATGAACATTGAATATTGTGGAGCTTGTTAACTCCGGCATTGAGGGTTCATGTAATCCTACACAATTAGTGGTGTTCATCATCCAACAAGAGGGTGTAGAGTCTAGCATCTATCTATTTATTCTGTTATGTGATCAATGTTGAGAGTGTCCACTAGTGAAAGTATGATCCCTAGGCCTTGTTCCTAAATATCGCTATCGCTGCTTGTTTACTGTTTTACTGCATCTCGTATCGTCCGCAATATTACCACCATCAACCACACGCCGGCCAAGCACTTTTCCGGCGCTGTTGCTACTTGCTCATACTTATTCATACCACCTGTATTTCACTATCTCTTCGCCGAACTAGTGCACCTATTAGGTGTGTTGGGGACACAAGAGACTTCTTGCTTTGTGGTTGCGGGGTTGCATGCGAGGGATATCTTTGACCTCTTCCTCCCCGAGATCGATAAACCTTGGGTGATCCACTTAAGGGAAACTTGCTCGCTGTTCTACAAACCTCTGCTCTTGGAGGCCCAACACTGTCTACAAGAATAGAAGCTCCGGTAGACATCAAGCACTTTTCCGGCGCCGTTGCTCGGGGAGGAAAGGTAAAAGGCACTCATACTCCGGTTCCAGTGTAACGAGTACTTTTCCGGCGCCATTGTGTTTGTGCTCGAAGCTATTTCCTTTAGATCCTGCAATTGCATCTTTTTGTTTCTTGTTTACACTAGTAAGGCATAATGGAAAACAACAAAAATATGAGAGATCTTTACGAACTTTATCTTGAATTAGGACATGATGTGTTTGAAGAGAGAATTAAAAAACCCATGGAACTTTATATGCATGCTAATGGGAATGTTATTAATATGAATGCTTTGAACACCATTGTTGCTAATGTTATGGAAAATTCTAAGCTTGGGGAAGCTGGTTTTGATGAGCATGATCTTTTTAGTCCCCCGGGCATGGAGGAGAAAATTTACTTTGATGATACTTTGCCTCATATTTATGATGATTATAATGATAGTAGTCTTTTAGTACCGCCTGTTATGGAGGATAAATTTGATTATGATTACAATACGCCTCCTATATTTGATGATGATAATAATAATGATGGCTACTTTGTTGAATTTGCTCCCACTACAACTAATAAAATTGATTATGCTTATGTGGAGAGTAATAATTTTATGCATGAGACTCATGATAAGAATGCTTTATGTGATAGTTATATTGTTGAGTTTGCTCATGATGCTACTGGATATTATTATGAGAGAGGAAAATATGGTTGTAGAAATTTTCATGTTACTAAAACACCTCTCTATGTGCTGAAATTTTTGAAACTACACTTGTTTTATCTTCCTGATCTTGTTACTTTGCTCTTCATGAACTTGTTTATTTACAAGATTCCTTTTCATAGGAAGCATGTTAGACTTAAATGTGTTTTGAATTTGCCTCTTGATGCTCTCTTTTGCTTCAAACACTATTTCTTGCGAGTGCATCATTAAAACTGCTGAGCCCATCTTAATGGCTATAAAGAAAGAACTCCTTGGGAGATAACCCATGTGTTATTTTGCTACAGTACTTTGTTTTATATTTGTGTCTTGGAAGTTGTTTATTACTGTAGCAACCTCTCCTTATCTTGGTTTTGTGTTTTGTTGTGCCAAGTAAAATCGTTGATAGTAAGGTTCATACTAGATTTGGATTACTGCGCAGAAACAGATTTCCTTGCTGTCACGAATCTGGGTTCAATTATCTGTAGGTAACTCAGAAAATTATGCCAATTTGCGTGAGTGATCCTCAGATATGTATGCAACTTTCATTCAATTTGAGCATTTTCATTTGAGCAAGTCTGGTGCCTCAATAAAATTCGTCTTTACAGACTGTTCTGTTTTGACAGATTCTGCCTTTTATTTCGCATTGCCTCTTTTGCTATGTGGGACGAATTTCTTTGTTCCATTGACTTCCAGTAGCTTTGAGCAATGTCCAGAAGTATTAAGAATGATTTTGTCACCTCTGAACATGCGAGTTTTTGATTATGCACTAACCCTCTAATGAGTTTGTTTCGAGTTTGGTGTGGAGGAAGTTTTCATGGGTCAAGAGAGGAGGATGATACACTATGATCAAGAAGAGTGAAAGCTCTAAGCTTGGGGATGCCCCGGTGGTTCATCCCTGCATATTTCAAGAAGACTCAAGCATCTAAGCTTGGGGATGCCCAAGGCACCCCCTTCTTCATCGACAAAATTATCAGGTTCCTCCCTTGAAACTATATTTTTATTCGGCCACATCTTATGTACTTTACTCGGAGCGTCTGTTTGTTTTTGTTTTTGTTTGAATAAATGCTTGTGTGGGAGAGAGACACGCTCCGCTGGTTCATATGAACACATGTGTTCTTAGCTTTTAATTTTCATGGCGAAGGTTGAAACTGCTTCGTTAATTGTTATATGGTTGGAAACGAAAAATGCTACATGTAGTAATTGGTAGAATGTCTTGGATAATTTGATACTTGGCAATTGTTGTGCTCATGTTTAAGCTCTTGCATCATATACTTTGCACCTATTAGTGAAGAAATACATAGAGCTTGCTAAAATTTGGTTTACATATTTGGTCTTTCTAAAGTCTAGATAATTTCTAGTATTGAGTTTGAACAACAAGGAAGACGGTGTAGAGTCTTATAATGTTTACAATATGTCTTTTATGTGAGTTTTGCTGCACCGCTTCATCCTTGTGTTTGTTTCAAATAGCCTTGCTAGCCTAAACCTTGTATCGAGAGGGAATACTTCTCATGCATCCAAAATCCTTGAGCCAACCACTATGCCATTTGTGTTCACCATACCTACCTACTACATGGTATTTCTCCACCATTCCAAAGTAAATTGCTTGAGTGCTACCTTTAAAATTTCTATTCTTTATCTTTGCAATATATAGCTCATGGGACAAATAGCCTAAAAACTATTGTGGTATTGAATATGTACTTATGCACTTTATCTCTTATTAAGTTGCTTGTTGTGCGATAACCATGTTCCTGGGGACGCCATCAACTACTCTTTGTTGAATATCATATGAGTTGCTATGCATGTTCATCTTGTCTGAAGTAAGGGAGATCTACCACTAAAATGGTTAGAGCATTGCATAATGTTAGAGAAGAACATTGGGCCGCTAACTAAAGCCATGATCCATGGTGGAAGTTTCAGTTTTGGACAAAAATCCTCAATCTCATATGAGAAAATTAATTGTTGCTACATGCTTATGCATAAAAGAGGAGTCCATTATCTGTTGTCTATGTTGTCCCGGTATGGATGTCTAAGTTGAGAATAATCAATAGCGAGAAATCCGATGCGAGCTTTCTCCTTAGACCTTTGTACAGGCGGCATAGAGGTACCCCTTTGTGACACTTGGTTAAAGCATGTGCATTGCGATGATAATCCAGGTAATCCGAGCTAATTAGGACAAGGTGCGGGCACTATTAGTATACTATGCATGAGGCTTGCAACTTGTAGGATATAATTTACATAACACATATGCTTTACTACTACCGTTGACAAAATTGTTTCTTGTTTTCAAAACCAAAGCTCTAGCACAAATATAGCAATCGATGCTTCCCTCGTTGAAGGGCCTTTCTTCTACTTTTATGTTGAGTCAGTTCACCTATTTCTCTCTATCTCAAGAAGCAAACACTTGTGTGAACTGTGCATTGATTCTTACATACTTGCATATTGCACTTGTTATACTACTTTACATTGACAATATCCGTGAGATATACATGTTATAAGTTTAAAGCAACCGCTGAAACTTTATCTTCCTTTGTGTTGGTTCAATACCTTTACTTTGAATTATTGCTTTATGAGTTAACACTTATGCAAGACTTATTGATGCTTGTCTTGAAAGTACTATTCATGAAAAGTCTTTGTTGTATGATTCATTTGTTTACTCATTGCATTACCATTGTTTTGATCGCTGCATTCATTACATATGCTTACAATAGTATGATCAAGGTTATGATGGCATGTCACTCCAGAAATTATCTTTGTTATCGTTTACCTGCTCGGGACGAGTAGAAACTAAGCTTGGGGATGCTGATACGTCTCCGACGTATCGATAATTTCTTATGTTCCATGCCACATTATTTATGATATCTACATGTTTTATGCATACTTTATGTCATATTTATACGTTTTCTGGAACTAACCTATTGACGAGATGCCGAAGGGCCAGTTGCTATTTTCTGCTGTTTTTGGTTTCAGAAATCCTAGTAAGGAAATATTCTCGGAATCGGACGAAATCAACGCCCAGCATCTTAGAATCCCCGGAAGCATCCTGAACACCCGAGAGCCGCCAGAGAGGGGACACAGGCCCCCCAGATGATAGGCCGGCGCGGCCCAGGGGTGGCCCGCGCCCCCCTGTGGTGACACCGCCTCGTTGACCCTCCGACGCCGCCTCTTCGCCTATTTAAGCCCCCTCGACCTAAAACCTCGAGACGGGAAAGCCACGGTACGAGAAACCATCCAGAGCCGCCGCCATCGCGAAGCCAAGATCTGGGGGACAGGAGTCTCTGTTCCGGCACGCCGCCGGGACGGGGAAGTGCCCCGGAAGGCTTCTCCATCTCCACCGCCATCTTCATCAACGCTGCTTGTCTCCCATGAGGAGGGAGTAGTTCTCCATCGAGGCTCGGGGCTGTACCGGTAGCTATGTGGTTAATCTCTCTCCTATGTACCTCAATACAATAATCTCATGAGCTGCCTTACATGATTGAGATTCATATGAGCTTTGTATCACTATTCATCTATGTGCTACTCTAGTGATGTTATTAAAGTACTCTATTCCTCCTGCATGGTGTAAAGGTGGCAGTGTGTGCATCATGTAGTACTTGGCGTAGTTTATGATTGTGATCTCTTGTAGATTATGAAGTTAACTATTACTATGATGGTATTGATGTGATCTATTTGGTTATGTTGATCTATCTTGCACTCTAAGGTTATTTAAATATGAACATTGAATATTGTGGAGCTTGTTAACTCCGGCATTGAGGGTTCGTGTAATCCTACACAATTAGTGGTGTTCATCATCCAACAAGAGGGTGTAGAGTCTAGCATCTATCTATTTATTCTGTTATGTGATCAATGTTGAGAGTGTCCACTAGTGAAAGTATGATCCCTAGGCCTTATTCCTAAATATCGCTATCGCTGCTTGTTTACTTGTTTTATCGCATCTGTCATCGTCCGCAATATTACCACCATCAACCACACGCCAGCAAGCACTTTTCTGGCGCTGTTGCTACTGCTCATACTTATTCATACCACCTGTATTTCACTATCTCTTCGCCGAACTAGTGCACCTATTAGGTGTGTTGGGGACACAAGAGACTTCTTGCTTTGTGGTTGCAGGGTTGAATGCGAGGGATATCTTTGACCTCTTCCTCCCTGAGATCGATAAACCTTGGGTGATCCACTTAAGGGAAACTTGCTGCTGTTCTACAAACCTCTGCTCTTGGAGGCCCAACACTGTCTACAAGAATAGAAGATCCAGTAGACATCAGTCGGTCATGTTCACATAGAAATACGGAAGTGATTCCGTGATATGATTGAAGAAAATAGATTAATATTACAACTCCTTAACATAGATACTTATTTTTTTATTGCCATGAGATCGTCTCAGCATTCTACATCACCTAGGATGTAGGGTTTTTTACTAGACATTGTACGCCCGGGACCTGAACCTATATATAAATCTCTATCGTCAGTGTGCTACCATTCTGATATCCGAGCATGACCTCCGTCGAATAAATATACTTCCGTAAAATACCTTGAAAAAAGGATAACATGTTGATGCAGCACCATTTCATGCTCTCTTTTGTTTGTAGATGGTATATACATGTATCAACTCTGTATAACCCAGATGTAATATTTTTTAAGAGCTAAAAATAAGGCAATAAAAAGCAGCATGCATCAGTCGATGCAACGGCTGGGATTATTTCTCTATTTAAAAAATATATGAGTGACTAATTCTCAATCGAGTAATATAAGAAATAAATTATTTCTCCGCTAGCTGACACCATCAAATCACTATTTCAACCCATGTTCTAACCCATGAGAAGCACAGATCACGAGATAATCTAACTATCATTTTTTTTCTTGATTGCAACTCATGAATTACTTCGTGAGTAGTAAAATCCTAGTGCAACCTTACCTGCAATCTCATTTGCAACCTCTGTTGCAACCCATGGCTAGTACGAATCACAATGCAATCCAATGGTTTAGGATTTGACTAAAAATTAGCTCAACCGTTCATATAATACACACAATAAAAATTGTTGGGTAGCATGATCAAATTTTAGTACCTGATGAAACATTTTTCTTTGAAATTTGAAAGTAGTTTTAATATACAATTTTATAAAGGTTATTCTACTTAGGAAATGTGTCTTGATAATCCTCTCCATCCGACTGTGGTCATTAGCATTCACATCCTTATAGGGGGGCAACCAACAACCACATGTATACATACAATCTTTTGCTCATACAGAAATTAAAAATAATTTTTCTTTTAAACCGGTAATCCAACTGGCAATCCATCTTGACCTTTGGATTCGTATCGACGAGGGCTTTAAAATAAATTTCCATCAATATGTTTTGAAGATACTTTTTTGATGCCGGTCGCCTGGTTATAATATTGTATCTACCAATTTCATAGTTAAATGTTAGCACTTAAATTATATGTGGTTACCGGATAATATTTACATGTTTTGTTTGTCGTAGAAATGATCTACATGTCTAAAGAGTGGTTATTTGACCTAGTTTAAGCACGAAAAAGATGATATTATCATCATGCAAGGCTTACACGGGCGAGGAGAAAAGTTGAAAAAACCTGGCAAACATTTGATTTTGATCTGCCAACCAACTTTGGTTAACATGGTGACCAAGGGACTATAATCTGGCAACTAAGTTCGTTTTTTTTTTGTCAAAACATATCAACATGAGATCTAGTTTTAAACATTATGTCGCAAAAAAGTAACATGAACATGGGTTCAAGAGATAAAGCGTTTCAAGTTTGAAAACATAAGTAATATCACATGACAGATTGGCTACATGCGTATGGTTGCGGTTGACATATTTAATCTATATCAACAGAATACTAATCTGGTGCACTTGTCCTATATAGCACTCTTTTTTTTATAATGGTGACAATATATACTTCTGTTTTATTTCTAGAAGTAATTCGTGCATAGTAAAAAAATCAAATGGCTTGACCTAGGAGGAGCTTTCAAATTATTTTTTGATGGTCAGCTTTCAAATTATGCATTCGCCATGTCGTTGTTTCCACAGTTTCTCCGATTACCTTTTTCGAGAAAGCAGTTCTATTATGGGAGTGCCTGGGTCTCAGTCGACTGAGAAAATTTTAAGTCTCAGTCGACGCCCAGAAAACCATCGATCGCTGGTCCTTTCCTTCTGTGTCGTGTCTTTCTGCTGTGTCACCTGATTGCTTTCTGGCCCATGTCGATTCCTCGCTCTGTCACCTCGATTGCTTTCCGGCCCGTGTCTTTCCGCTCGTCACCCGATGCACAAAGTATCTTTACGGGCTTTTGTCCGATTTTGACCCGATCACCTGTCTCATGCAATTATGTTGCTGGGCTGGGCTCATGTGGGCTGACCAAGTCATAGCTATACCCCTTGCGCAAGAAAAAGAAGGACGGACGAGAGATCGGATCGAGGCATCGTCTCCTTCCTCCCGTCGAGACCTTGCTGGCCATGGGGAGAAGAAATCCCGATAAGGCTTAGCAAAATTCTTCCCCAAAAACGTCCAGGCCTAAAAGGATCTCAAGAAGATGGAGAATGGATCAGGATCTTACCCAGGTATGATCTGCTCGAAATCCAACAATTTTTCCTCCTCAATCTCCGTTGAAAATTTTCTCCCGGATCCGTACTGCACCTTGTGCATCGGAAAAAATCATGTCCTCTTCTCAATTTGTTGTTCCTGTGTTGAAAAAGTTGACTACGGCTAGTTCAAAAGAAAAAGGATTAGATTCCAAGAAATAGAAGTTAAGTTAACTACAGCTAACACGAGTCAATGTATACGAGTAAAATGCACTATAAACGAAAAGAGAAAAACTTCCGATTCGCATGAACAGTCTACACGGTGGAACTCTACTCGTTAGAACATATAATGCTATGATAAAACAGCTAGAACAAGGCAAAAACAGCGATATTGGCATGCGGTACAACCCTGATTTTAGTCTACGACTCTCCCGAAACAAAAGGGAACGAGTTTGCAGTGCACATATATGTGTCCGCTCTCCTTAACTACTATCCGCACATGACCAAAGTGACAAATCGGAAATGACAGGTAATATGCATCCTATCTTTGATCAAATGTTAAGCATTGTCGTACTCATTTTCTAAAAATTTGAATATCAATCTTTGTATTAAATTATTCAATTACAGTTGTACATGCTATTTCAGACATGGAAAACCAGAAAAAGTTAATCATTCTCGAGCCTGTTAGCTAATCACTAATCACTGCACCAGATAGACGGATACAAGGGGTTTAATTCATAACTTTGCAAGGAATTGGGTTTTGCTGAAAAAACAAATTAGCATCAACAATCTGACTCGGAACTACACAGATTCAACCACAAAATTTTGACAGTGAAAAGGCAAAACAAAAGGCATGCTACAACATGTAAACCAAAATACATATTGTTTCCGATCCAGATTTTAGTCTACAGCTCAACCCCGATTTTAGTCTACAGCTCTAACTTCTCTTGTGAGTGTTAGTGTAGTACAGTTAGGATAACATTTCTTATGACTATAAAGTGTACTTACTTAGCAGAGCAGCAGCTGCTAAAAAATCGACATGCTGCTGCATAAGAAGCTTGAGTAGCGGTAATTGATGGCCATCAGGCCAGTGCTTGTGTGGGAAATGCCTGCAGTTTGAATAGGCAAGAATATATGCATCATATACAAACACGAAAAAAATAACAGATTTTCACAAATTTGTAGGAAATGCAAGAGCAGTTAAAGAGGCAAGTATATATGCATCATATGGTTCATTCCTCAAAGGCAAAAGTCAGGTAATCCTTTTGTTGACATATGGCAGAAGTTGCAATTTTCTATAAGTATGCTGTAGAAACAAATTGACAATTTAAAAACGATATTAAAAATGTAGGTTTCATCTTACACACCTTTGCATGGGCAACCTTGGAATTTCGACCAATCATCAACATATTCAGAGCAGCTTCTCTTTAGCAATTCTATTGTATCATCTTCATCTGATCCACAGGTAACAAGATAAGTCAAACTTTAGTTCTCTGACTAGTTTCAGTAACACTTTTACATTCTTGAATCTATTTGTCTGAATCTATTTTTTGAAACAATTCAACATGTTTTGCTTTTATTCAGGTTGAATTCTTTGAAGATCAACAACATGTAGAGTGTACACAGGTAAAAATGCAGTATAAACTCAAAAGGAAATCTTTCGATTTGCATGTACAGTCTACACAGTTGGTTTGCACTTAAAAAAGTGAACACATAGGCAGTATTGAAGAATTTTTATTTTATATGATCATAGGGACTACACTATAGTTAACTTAACTTCTATTCCTGTAGCTGACATTTTGAATGACAAATGTTTGTCCTTTCTGCAGGTTCCTCCGCCCTGTCACTTAGACCTACAGCCTGCAAGCATAGATACCCAAGAAAATGCAGTGAGTGTAGAATCTAAAATTATGAAGAAATGAAAGTAGTATATATTTGATTGTACATATCTGATATTAACATTGAAAATGCAGCTGAACCCATCACAAGCCATTGGCATGACATACTCTCAAATGATGCAGAGCATTGAATCGATGCAACTTTCTCAGGTTAATGCACAAACAAAAAGTTCTATATGTTCTGCTATTATTGAAAAAAATAATTCAAAGATTGAATAAACTGATGTTTTCATATTTTCAGCAAGGTGAAGGTAGTTTCATGGATTTGCTCACTGGACCAATGGGTACTGAGGTAATAAAATGTTGATCAATTTTAACAAGACCTACAAAAACATTTCATGTTTAACACGTATTATATTTATCTAATTGTCCTTTACTGTGAAATTCCAGAATCAAATGTTCATGATAACTGGCAGAAGTGAATATGTTCATAACAGTGATCAAGATTATGCTCATGGAGGTAATGCCTGCAGTTTGAATGACACATACTTGAGAAATGGCCAACCAGATGAGTATTCAGATGCTCAAGGGGATAGTGCATACAAATACAATGATACATGGGTTAATCCCCGCGATCGAAGTCGAACTCGGACAACAGTGATGGTGCGGAACAAGAATCCTCTTAGTCTGACATTCCTGATAATCGAGAGGAACCAAATGTTGCTAGCACAGTTGAATTACAAGGAGAAGAAAGTGATGGTGAAGTAAGGTCAGTGGGAGAAGATGTTGTACAAGGATTGTCTCAAGAAGATATCGAAATATTTCTTGAGAATGAAAGTCTAAAGGCCGCTCAAACATGCAGTCAGGAAGTGCGTAGCCACCATGTACCACATATTGATCAGGTTTTTGATACACATGAGGCTGCTTTTGAGTTCTACAACACTTACTCAGAGATAATTGGGTTTTCAGCTAAAATAGCAGGAAACTATCATTGCAGAAAGAATAATAAAGCAACTAGGTATACTTTCAAATGCAACCGCTCTGGGAAAGTTTTGGATGAAGAAACTAAAGAAGAAAGGAAGAGAAAAAGAGATCTGAAGAGGCAAGAAACTAAAAGGAAGAAAATGCAAGAGAAAGGAGAGACTGAACCTTTGAAGCCTTCACCACCGCCAGGTGTTCCACCTAAAGATCAACCTAAAAAGAGGAAAAGAAACAATGTGGAAATTACAGGTTGTCTTGCTGAAATGATTGTGACTCTCAAAGGAGATAAATGGGTGATAACTAGTCTGAATATGGAACACAACCATGAGTTGAGCCCGCCCGAAGAATCTAGATTTTTGAGGTCACATAAACACATGACAAATGAAGAGAAGCTTTTCATAAGGATATTTAATTCAGTGAAGCTTCCGACTAGAAAAATCTTGGCAATACTAACTTACTTGAGAGGTGGTTATTCCAGGGCTGTTCCAAATACCAAAAAGTTTGTGAGCAACTTAAGAACTACAATGAGAAAAGAGAGCAGGCTTAATGACATGATGCAATCTCTTGAATATTTTAAGAAGAAACAATCTGATGATCCAAGGTTCTACTATGATTTCAAAGTGGACAAGAAAACAAATACGAGTGGAGAACATTTTCTGGTGTGATGCTACATCTAGAAGAATGTATGAGCTATATGGTGATTGTATCGCTTTGACACCACATTCAAGACCAACAGATACAACATGCCGTTTGCCCCTTTTGTTGGAGTAACGGGACATGGTGACAACTCGCCTTTTGGTTGTGCCATCCTTCGAATGAAAGTGCAGAGACATTTGAGTGGTTATTCCTAACTTTCTTGAAATGCATGGGAGGAAAGTCTCCAAAGACAATTATAACAGATCAAGATGCGAGCTATGGCAAGAGCAATTCCTGCGGTTTTCAAAAACACTCGTACACGTAAATTGCCTTTTCCATGTTGTAAAGAAAGTCGAAGAGAAGCACCCAAGAAGTTTTGGAAAAATACCTAATCTACACAATGAATTCAAAGACACTATCCATTTCTCATTGACAGTGGCAGAGTTTGAAGCATCATGGCAAGAAATGATACAGAAATACGAAGTCGGCAACCTTAAGTACTTGAAAACAATGTGGGAGAATAGAAAGAAGTTTATACCTGTATTCTTCAAGAATGACTTCTTCCCGTTTATTCACAGTACAGCAAGGAGCGAAGGCACCAATGCTGTTTTCAAAGATAATGTTGGATCAACATACAAGCGTCGTGAGCTTTCGATCGAGTATGATAAGATAGCAGAAAATATTGAACAAAATGAGATACATGAAGATTCCATCACAAGGACAACAACACCTACATATTTGTGTGGAAATGATATGGAAGTGCATGCTGGAAAGATATATAATAGGAAGATATTTTATAGGTTTCAGAAGCAACTGAAATTTACTTCCTATCTACATGTACAAGAGGTTGAGACAAAACAAGAAATATGAAGTGTTCAAATCTGGCCTGGCTGCAACGAGAGATTACAGAACAAGAAAATACCTAGTTATTGTTGATTTATCAAATTAAGATTTCACATGCATTTGTTCCAAGTTCAACAAGGATGGAATTTTATGCTCTCATGTTCTTAAAGTTCTTATCCATCTAAACTTTGTACAAATTCCAGAAAAATATTTTATTGCTAGATGGAAGCCAAGAGAGAAGAAAGATATAAGAGATTTGAGGTACAATGTACCTTTGGAGATGACAGGAGATTGCAGCCAACTGAGATTTAATGTGCTATCCAAGGTTTGCATCAATGTAGCATCTGATGGCTCGAAAAGTAATGAGAAATACCTGTTTGTGACACAAGAAGTCAAGAAGATTGCAGAAAGATTAGATGCAATGACATTGGCTGAGGAGAAAGCAAAAGAAGTAGATCCCAAAGATAAAACTAATGAACAAGTTGGTAATCTTGGTGATATTCAAAGTGAATATGGTTACTTAAATGATCCCAAGGTTGTGAAGTCTAAGGGAAGACCAACTAGTTCAGCAAAGCAAAAGGCGGATGGAAGGTACAGGACATTTGCAGAGGAGTTTTTGGGGAAACAACAGATTACATGCAGCCACTCGCGGGTCACATTACCATAATATTCAAACATGTGGAAATTTACACTTGGATGCATCATTGTTTCCAAACAACAAGAAGTCGAAACCTAACCCTAGAGGTATAAACTATGTGCATAAAGAAGTTGGTTTAATTTTGTCATACCTATTTTTTCATCTAACAAGTTTGGAATTAAATGTATTTCAGCGAAGAAAAATGATACAGATGCAAGTAGCAAGAAGGCAAGAAAGACAAAAGAGAAGTAATGGAAGACTTACATCATACGGACAGCATGATTCGTCTGCATGATTGAGTGTGATCCTTCAGATTCAGAAAGTGAAAAACAGGAACAGTTAGAACAACTGATATAAGTTGTACTAAAAAAGAGATTTAAACTATGATTGAGTATGAATTGTAATTCATATTTCACTTTGTGTTTAAGAAGTATTCTAAGTGATGTGTTATGCATTATGTTGAATGATATGTTCTTTAGATAGGACACACAGATTAAAAACATATGATGTACTCTAAATGAGTAGCTAAGTGTATTTTGCAAGAAGCACAAAACAACCAACATGCTAAAAAAAGTTGTTTCCTAGCACATACGTTATTTGCCTTATAAAATAGCTTGCGTAAAACAGTATTTTGTACTATTTAAAAAATTTGCACAAACAAGCACAATTCCAACTACATGTAGCCATTTCCTCAGAAAAGTTATATCAAGAAATATCAGGACAAAAGGAACAGATTTGCTAAGATCACCATGCATTCGTAAGTAAAAATATGACAGTAAGTAGATAGTGGATGACAAAAACAAACCTGGAAGTTTTGACAGAAAGTAGATAAGGCAGCGTCCGATATTCTTAAACAGTGGCACAACGGTGGAACTCAGCGCTGAAACTCAGCATATCTTTTTTGCATAGTACAAAATTAAAACAACATTGCCAAAGTGCAAAAAGGAAAATGATTGCGAAAAAATGTATGATGTGTCAAATTTACTTTGAATTATAGAAAAAGAGAAACTCTATACATATATCATGAACATATATGAACACACATAGTTGTAGAGTGCAACGGATATAACTGAAAAGAACAATTGTGCCTTGCCCAAAACATAACATCACCAGATGGGGTCCTGTCAACTCATAAACCTAGAAACTATAGCACATAGTGGTTGTGCATTTAACCAAAAATTATATCTTCGATTTGGCCCTCAAAATTTACCACTGAGTTCGACGCAAAAACTCTCTTTACATAAAAATAAAAATAAACTTGGAACTACTAAAGCCTTTTTCTAACATATTGAAAATACACAGGAGAACTTGATATCTTTATCACCCCATCCTTGCATATGAGCCATGAACCTGGAGAAAACAAACAAACAAAAGCAGTCAATTACTGGAGTGAAATAAAAGATAGTACAAAGATTTATGACTAAACACCGACGACTCATAATCATAAGCTCTCCACTTCATATTAATCATAACCATTGTATGTACTCATTTGCATTAACTATTATAAGTTGAAAGCATGAACATGTGTATTGATGTTAAATTCATATTGGGAATCAGAAAGTAACAAACTTAGAAAAATTCATGAAAGCAAAAAAAGGCATAGCCTCGCCATCACGAGCTTACATGAGGTTTAAATGTCATCACAGCTTCCTGGATTTCATGCATCTCGTTGTGTTCGCAGAACATCATCTCATTATTAGCCATCTGAATTCGAAAATCAGGAATATCTTTGTGTGAAAATTTTCCCATCAAACTAGTTCTTGGCTTAAATAGTTCGATACTTTTCATCAAGAATATTCCACAGTCTTTCCTGATTTTTATAAAAGAGAGAAAGAGCAGATTCCAGTCATATAAAACAAAACAGTAATGAAAGACAAAGTAGAAACGGCATAAGACTGTAAAAACATAAACGTACCCATTTCTTTGCTTTGGTACAAGTGGGTAGATGACTTCAAATTCTTGGAAGTTAATGTCTTTCAAGTGGCATTCACTCCAAGTTCTTCCAAAGTTCATAATCTTCCACATAACAAGGTAAATGTATTACAAATAACCATTAGATATAAAAATTAATAGTGTTTACTGGGAAAAAGTAAGAAAGAAACCATGATAGAAAAGGTACCATTCGATTATCAACTTCTTGGTGTAAATCTGAATTCTTGTCAAAAAGGGAGTCCATAAAGATGAACTTTTTGTCCCTTATGTCAACAGTGAATAGGAACCAGTGATAGTTGTACAGGGATGGGAAGTGCAACTGTCCAAATAAGGAAAAGTGGTTTGGTTAAACTTATAAAAGAAAATGATTCATGAAAAAGCAAAGAAACAAATGAAAAGATTAAAAAATAAAAAATACCGAATCTGTCAAGTGTAGTTTCCTTGCTTTTCCAGCTCCTTCAAAAGCTTTTATGGCTTGTTCTTTCATGTACAATCTTCTTGATTCATTCTCCCATTTTTCAAGAAAATATTCCTATTTCAGTATATAGAAGATAAATTAGATTGTTATGCAGTAATTATTAAGAGGACATAGATTAAAAATATAGATAGAAATAACTTACACTTGATGTATGGAAGAATGTGTGTTTGTTTGAGGTTTTTGGGTGGTTAGAAAGAATAGGATACGGCAATACAAGTTTATGACCCAAGCTTCAACATTTCCTCCAGGTTTGAAAGAATTCCCAAAAGTTTCCATACTGACCTTACAGTTACCAATTTGAATAGCCATCTTACTGTTTTAGATAATATAAGAAAAGCATGTAAGGAAAAAATAGAATGTTCAACAACTAAATAATATGTGAAAAAAAAGACAGACACGGTACATTGGTCTCTACTTACTGCTTGTAACCATCCATATTTGCGAGACGGATAATTGCTTGATAGTGCTTTTTTTGATCTTGATCTTGTTCATAACTCGATATGTTTTCATCATAAGGAGATGAAACATATCTGCTTGGCATTACTATACGCCTTGGTGGCAACATTGATGAGGAGCTTGCTTGGGATTTCTGGTTAGATAAGTTTTCCTTGTCATACATTGCATCAATGGCCTCAGATGTATGCCTCCGGATTGGGCTTAGCCGATGTTTCCCAATGTAAACATCATCATAACTGTCTTGCGAGTTGTTGATTTCGCTGCCTCTGATTTCCTTCAGAAAAACAACCTCTGGAGATTCTTGCGAGCTCTGATTTTTGAAAAAATCAACATCAGTACAGCATAATATCTATAGATGTTAATGTAAAAGGTAGATAGGCATATAGAGGTAAAAAATATATATAGATGCATATATTACAAAATTAGAGATACGCCATGTATATAAGAATTAAGATAAACACAGAATTTGTTATATGCACACATACTATTGATATTATGTCATTTCCTCCGTTTCTTGCAGGTGAATTGGGGCTGGGAAAAGAATTTGTCCTTTGTGGAGATGTTGTTGTTCGAAACGAATCAACCTTTCGAGCAGAAGGTACATGAACAGCTTGGAAAGTGGTTTGAGGATGTTGGAATCCTTCTTCATTTATACTCGCAGACTGCCTTTGTGCTAACTTTCTCATATGTTCATGTCTAAGCACCTAAAAAATACCAATCCATGTTATGTGTATGTGAAACAGAGGAAAAAGAAAATCATACTTGATTGCATTACAAACAAAAAATTAGAAAAAACAAATCACCTGTCCTCTTGGGCTTGCAAGCCAACTTTCCCTGAATGATAATGATGGTCTACCATCATCAATCTGTTATGCAGAAATAGATAGTTCAGATAAAACATATGTAAAAAAAAAGTGAAAAAACACACACTAAAGCAAAGTCAAACCGCAGAAAATTCATGTTCACAACAAATGTAGGAATCATATTTGAGTTGCATGCTTCTTGAAGAAATTTGCAACTCAAATATGTCCAACTCTTATTGGGTTGCACATTTCTTTGAGAAACGTGCAATCTGGTGTTGAGTTGCATGTACCTCGAAGAAATGTGCAAGTGCGCAACAAACAAACCAAAAAATACATAGGACAAGCAACTCAAAGTGCAAAAACTCATGTTCAGAACAAATGTACAAAACCATATTTGAGTTGCAAGCTTCTCGAAAACATTTGCAACTCAAAAATGTGCAACTCTTATTGGGTTGCACGTTTCTTTGAGAAACGTGCAACCCGGGGTTGAGTTGCATGTACCTCGAAGAAATGTGCAAGTGCAACTCAAAATGTACAACCCATATTTGAGTTGCAAGCTTCTCGAAAACATTTGCAACTCAAATATGTCCAACTCTTATTGGGTTGCACGTTTCTTTGAGAAACGTGCAACCACATATTTCTTGACAAAGAAGTGTAATTTGCAAATCACAAGATACAATGAAGAAAAAGTGCAAGTGAACCATGGATTAGATGCGTATTTCTCAAAAGAAATGTAAGTGCACAACAACAATCAAAAAAATAGATAGGACAAATCCACCCCACCCACCGCCACCTCCACGTTTAGTTTCATATTTCTTTGAGAAAACATGCAACCCAAGGGTGAGTTGCATATTTGTTGAAGAAATGTGCAAGCACACAACAAATGAAGAAATCATATTTGAGTTGCATGCTTCTTGAAGAAATGTGCAACTCAAAAATATGTGCAAATCTTATTGGAGAAACGTGCAACCGGGGGTTGAGTTGCATGTACCTCGAAGAAATGTGCAAGTGCACAACAACAAATCCAAAAAAATAGATAGGACAAAGCAAGTCAAAGTGCAAAACTCATGTTCAGAACAATTGTACAACCCATATTTGAGTTGCAAGCTTCTCGAAGAAAGTTGCATCTCAAAAATGTGCAACTCTTATTGGGTTGCGCGATTCTTCGAGAAACGTGCAACCACATATTTCTTGACAAAAGGTGTAACTTGCAAATCACAAACATACAATGAAGAAAAAGTGCAAGTGAACCAGGGATTAGATGCATATTTCTGGAAGAAATGTGCAAGTGCACAACAACAAATCCAAAAAAAAAGATAGGACAATCCCACTCCGCGCACCGCCACCTCGACGTTTAGTTTCATATTTCTTTGAGTAAAAATGCAACCCAAGGGTGAGTTGCATATTTCTTGAAGAAATGTGCAAGCACACAACAAATGAAGAAAATCATATTTGAGTTGCATGCTTCTTGAAGAAATTTGCAACTCAAAAATATGTGCAAATCTTATTGGGTTGCACGTTTCTTTGAGAAACGTGCAACCGGAGTTGAGTTGCATGTACCTCGAAGAAATGTGCAAGTGCACAACAACAAATCCAAAAAATAGATACGACAAGCAAGTCAAAGTGCAAAAACTCATGTTCAGAACAAATTGTACAACCCATATTTGAGTTGCAAGCTTCTCGAAGAAAGTTGCATCTCAAATATGTGCAACTCTTATTGGGTTGTGCGTTTCTTCGAGAAACGTGCAACCACATATTTCTTGACAAAATGTGTAACTTGCAAATCACAAACATACAATGGGAAAAAGTGCAAATGAACCAGGGATTAGATGCATATTTCTGGAAGAAATGTGCAAGTGCACAACAACAATCAAAAAAATAGATAGGACAATCCCACTCCACGCACCGCCACCTCGACGTTTAGTTTCATATTTCTTTGAGTAAAAATGCAACCTAAGGTTGAGTTGCACATATCTTGACTAACCCGGGGGTGAGTTGCACATATCTATCTCGATGAAAGGTGTAACCCCAAAGATAATGTAGACACTACTTTGACATATTTCAAAAGAAGGAAAAGTCAAACTAGATATAACTCTCTTCGAGAAATTGTCGTGCAACCCGTTTGGGCTGCCGGGTTGCACGTTTCTTGATGCAATGTGCAAGTGAATCCGTGATTAGTTGCATGTATCTCGACGAAACGTGCAACTCAACCCTCGTGCTTCTTTGAGATATGTGCAACCAGGGTTGAGTTGCACGTATCTCAACAAAAGGTGCAAGTAGACATCAATTGAAAAAATGACATAGCAAAAAGTCAAAAGTTGCACGTTTCTCAAAATGAGCAGGTTGTAATAATAAATTAAAGTAGATAGTAGATACACATTTCATATGTTTAATTACACACAACTCTCCAACAAAAGAAAATATGCAACCCTGGTAGGGTTGCAGTTTTGTTCAATAAAAAAAAAGAGACCAAATCTTACAGGCTCTAGTGTGAGACAACTATCTCCTAGTTACTCGCTGAATCCAATTTCTAACAATAGGACTTGAGCCGCATCATATCTTTTCTTGAGCTTGGACACTCAAATAAAACAAAAGGAACACACTTATTCTCTCACAGAAAAAGATCGAGACCTCCATATCTTACTAGTTTGGGCAAGAGCCACTAGTCAATCATTGAATCAACAGGTAAAAGGTTTTGAGCATTCACTATTCGTTCGGCTTAATACGCCCGTCTTTCGTTGAATCAAATACCAGAACTGAACTATTTGCATTGGCAAAACAGAAGCAAAAAAGGAAAAATAGAAAAATAACATACCTCAAAATCATCAATGTCGATATTCTCAAAACCATCATACTGATGACTCGAATAACTTTGAATTCTTGACTCAGAACTTAATTCTAGATTGCTGTTGATTGCAGATAACTTGCTGTTTATGTTTCTGCCTGACAATGACTGGGCTTCATAGTTATGTGTTCTCTGACCACATTGGATGGAACTGCTCTTGCGATCAGATGAATTGTCTGTTCCTGAATTTTCTTTTCCTTCTTATAGAACAGCAAATTTAATAATTAGATACAAGTATTTGGCATAAATGTGGTCAAATTCAAACCAAATATTTAATATTAGCAAAACTGAAACACAACAGTTATCTCTTACCCATGTTATTAATTCCTGTAAACATCGCATGAAGTTTTTGTGGAGTGGTAAACTCTGAGTTGACAATTTCTTCCGCTTCGTCCTTCTTGTGCGATAAGTCATGATCTGTGTGAACTGGATAAAAGAAATGTAAAAAAATAGAAGTTATGAGGTTAGTTCTAAGAGTAGTTTAAATAAAAGAAAGCGTGGTGGAAAAAATAGAAGGTTTGGCACATCAAAAATTACCTCTGGATGTGTGGGCATCACAATTCAAACCTACAGCATCTTTTCCATTGTTCAACATGTGATCTAAGCTAGCGCTATTACCATATGATTGTTCAGCAACAAATTTTTCTTTGCTTTCATCCTTGATATAATAAAGACAAAATAAACATGAGATATGAACATAAAAAAGAATTATTCACAAAGAAAATAAAAACATATGTTCTTCCAACCTTTCTGGTTTGATGTGGTACCTTTGGGTCTTTTATTTGTAAGTTAAACAATGCACTATTAACATCGTGCATAGGTTCAACAAGTCGTGAAATTATCTGTATTCATTTATTTAGAAGAAGGATAACATATTAAAAAAAGCTATTATAATGTAGAACTATTTTAAAAACATACAGATAGTGGTATAGAAGAGATAACTAACTCTGATCTCGTTGTTGCAATCATTGGATCTTTTTGAAGTTGCTTGGTCTCCGGTAGTTGTTCTTCGTGAAGCAAATTAGTTGCATTTGCTGAATTGTTGGACTGTATGGTCGCGTAACATTTAACTGAGTTCCCTGTGATGATGAAAAAAGAGAGAGAAGAAAAAGGTTTAGGCATATAATAACTGAAAATGTGGTAGCTCTGGGTCTTTTATTGACAAAACCAACCTTGGTTTCCTTCCTGGTTTTTGCTTGTATCAGTTGAGGGCAGTTTCAAAGTGTCACCAGATTCCATGTTACTACCAACAGATATGTTTTCATCTTGTGAAGAGCAATTCAATTTCTCAGTGCTTTGTGAACATATGCATTTATTCTCTACCAGGCATTGTAGTACATTAATGATAAGATCTTGAACTTTGGAAAAATTTGAGTGTGTTTCATTTTTAGCAAATTCCTCAAACAGTGAGGAGATACTGGTTTTTACCTGCTTGAAATAGACACCAGAAAAAATGTAAGTGCACGAAAACAATCAAGTAACGAAATTATTTCGGAGAAAAGAGGAGGAAAAGAGTAACCTTATCACTCAAAGAGGACTGTTGGAAAGAATCAAGAGACAATCTAAAATGCTCGATAGAGAACCCATCGGAAGCAACGATCGAAGGAAGAAGCTTGTCCATAACATGTATCCTTAATATCATTGATCTTTTTCAAAGAAAAGAAAAGGGTAACAACATATTAATTTCTCTTACATATATACCGAAACAGAATGAATTGATAAGAAATTGATAAGCAAACAGAAATCATGTCATTCCTTGTTGTTTGATGCATACATATGAATTCATATTATACTTACTTGCAGCTTGCCATAAAAGTTGTCCTCATCCATTTCCCACTTGATGTACTCTTTAATCATATCTCCTTTCCACACTGATATCCTTGGGAGAGAAGATTGGATTTGGACAGATCCAAAGTCTAGAAAATCAAGATATCGCACCTGATGTAGGCAGATTTACAAATGTTATACTTGAAATGAAAAACTAGGAATAAACAAATTAAGATAAAATAGTACATATAGAAGATCCGAGAGGCTCACCGCGATATAGAAGTTGCATACAGCTAAGGTTGATGATGAATTTTGGTATTTCTTGATATACCATAAATTCCACTCTTGAAAGTATTTTGCCCAATTGTAACTCTTGATGATGTCAACATTCATAAGGGCGCCAAGATAAGCTGTGCTCGGTTTTGTACTTGAAGTTGGACAGTAGAAAGATGAAAGGGCTACAATCATGAAGCACCTTATGAACTCAACCTTCTCTTGGCCCTTTTTTATCTTATCGCGAAAGAACTTGATGGGTGGCATTTCTGATAATCCAAAAAACTGAAGGAATTGAGCTGTCGTGACCTTGGATTCTGGAGGGACAGGAATACCTATGGCTGGAACACCGAGGACATGACCAAATGATTCTGGACTGATTGGAATAAATTTCTGCTGAAAAGCAAATCCTTCTTTCTTTATATCAACATGATCGGCTAGCCATTGAACGAAGGACCATGGAACAGTACCACTAGTAAGATCAAGTATGGCTCCAAAATCTATTTCTCTTAGATACCCCTTCTGGATTTCATCAAAATCTTGCATTATCTGAACTAGTGAACTCACATTATATCCGCTTTTGCAGATAAAACATCTTTGTCAACAACTTGTCTTCCTTGTCTTCTATCTCGAACAATTTTCTAATATATTAAAAAAAAACAAAAAAACTATGAGTTGCATGGTACAGATCATAAACAGAAAATCAAAGATAAATAAACTGCAAAAATTAGAAAATAAATTAAGCACAGATTGACAACTCACCGTCCTTTTCTGCTTGTGAATATTACTAGGTCCGCGCTTTCGTTTTAGACTTCTTTTTATCCGAACAAGATTATATTAACATGATTAAGGTTATTCTTTTCATATATATATTTTGACAAATGGCTAGGCAATAGAAGGTTGAATGGCGAAACAAAAGTGGATGAATCTTACAATTGAACTCACAACCTCAAGTACAATTATTTCTTCTTCGAGTCACATCCATCCTAAAGAAGTTTCAGAGAAAGTATAAATTGCATGAACAAAACCAATTGAATGGCAGAAACAAAATAAGTAAATAATAAAGCGAGACTTATAAAAAATTTATTACCTCATCGCTACTATCAGAGTTACGGTTTCTCAGCACAAGATGTGTGTCATTCTGATTAATCAAAGAAATCCCTTGTTCTGTAGCTTCTTCCATTGTTCTAGTCCAATTCAAAAATACAAACACAAAATAAGGTCTTGTACATACTTTTCTGGATCAATAAACCACATGATAATTAAAAAAGAAAAAATACAAAACCACAAAATGTAGGTCATGAGGAATCAGCTAGATATCGGGCGTGAAAAAATAACACATAGAAAACAAGCAATAAAGAAAGGCACTAGTAACTCAAAACATCCAACCATGTGCATCCAGAGTGAGTCCAGGAAGTAAATAACTAAATACTGAAACCCAAATGCTCCATGCCTAATGCAAAACAGAAAGTAAGTGGAAGCTAAACAAGCAAGAAACAAAGGCACTAGTAATTAAATGTCCAAAATGGCTATATTCTAACGATGTGCAAAGTCAAATGTCAAACAGAAAATGGGAAATGAATAACCGTGCAAAGCACCCATAATCAAGCAACGAAAATTGCTGGAAGCATGCCTTGAGACACCACATAGGGTCCAATAACAGCCAGAAGTAATAATGAACTAATAAGCATATCAAATCAGCTTTCCAGATATTACAAAATCAAGCAAAACGATACAAAACATGTAACAAGCCAGAAGTAACAATGAATTAAAAAGGATATCAATCAGGTTTCCAGATATTATCAATCAGCTTTCCCTGTGATTCTAGTTACATGTTGTGTACCAACTTCTCAAGAGACAAACAAAATTGGTCACATAATATATGACAAAAACAAAATCAAATGTTACTGAGGCACATCACACAAAACATACTCTTATAGCATGCTAAGCTGGCTATAAGTCATGATCTGGCAATGGTACACAAACAAAATGACAAGAGCAAAAAATGCACAACAAATCAATTACAGCCGCAGGCACAAGTAGACTGAACTAACTTGAAACATTCGAATCACTAGCAGTCTTACACATGCAGAACATGTAGAGTCTAGTCAATAACAGTCAGTAATTCAACCTCGCGCATCAGATCTAAGCCTGTCCGCTCTCTCGGGAAAATATATAGGATCTCACAGCTAATTTAACAGGCAGTAGCATAATGAAATGCAAACGACATATGCAAATGACACTAGACATCGTTCGACCGCTTAACCACACACAGCAACGAAAAACAGTGAGATTAAGGGAGATCTACCGGGAACAGGCGCACGAGATGTATACGAATCGAGGGAGAGAGATGGGGGCGGCGAAAAACTTACGGATTCTGTCGAGGATGTGGCGGCGGCGGACGAAGGCAACGGCGACGGGGGAGTCGACGGCGAAGGAGAAGGCGATGGCGACGGGGAAGGCGAGGCGACGGGGAAGGCGAGGCGACGGCGACCGGGAAGGCGACGGCGACGGGGAAGGCGACGGCGACGGCGAGCTCGCCGACCGCCTTCAGCGCGAAAGGGGAAATGCTTATCTACGCTCGCCCCTCAGTCGAATGCTTCTCCGTTGGAAATGAACACCGACAGGAAAAAAAAAAGTCAGGACAGGCAGACAAGGCCCAACAGGCCGATATTGGGTAACGGACAACCCAAACAAAGAGACCCAGACACTGTGACCAGCGCTAATCTTAAAGCAGGATCCAACGGCCGAAAAAATCGACTGAGACATAAGGAATTCTCAGTCACCTGAGACATAGCAATTCCGTTCTATTATTGCATTGGACTGGAAAATGCAGATTCCATCACGCGACATCTAAACACGGACGCACGTCTTGCTAGCTTTGGCCGTGACAAGGTACTCGCGTCCATGATCCATCATGCGCCGCCGCTCACCTCACAGCTGTATGCACCATTTCAGGCATGTCTTGGGGGTCGGAACCAGATCAACGCGATGCCTCGTGATGTCTGGATCACGGAGACCAGACCAGGAATCAATCAAAACAGCTCGATTTCATTTACTTCGTGGTTCGTGCGCACCTCAAATGCATACGGCCACGAATCGGCGACGAGTCGACGACGACCTCGCATTGCATCGTCATCCTCCTAAATCTACTCTCCTCGACCTCGTAGCTCAATCGTATATATACACCTAGCCCCTCGTCGTTCACAGCCGTGCTTCTCCTCCATAGCTCCTCAGAGTAACAGCTAATCAAGAGCAGCACCGGCCACCTCACACGGTGGTGTTGGCTGATCGATCGATGGCTGTGAGAGGGATGCTGCTGGTCGCCGTCGTGTCGGCGCTGCTCCTGCACGCCGCCTGCGTCGCCGAGGCGCAGACCCTCAGGCTCGCGTACTACAACCAGACGTGCCCGTCCGCCGAGGCCATCGTGTTCGAGGAGGTCCAGAAGGCGTACAAAGTCGATAACCGCACGGCAGCCGCCCTGCTCCGGCTGCACTTCCACGACTGCTTCGTCAACGTAAGCTAAACGCCCTAGCTTGCCGGCGTTTCAGGCCATGCGGCGGGTACATCTTCTGACCGTCCGTTGATTGGTCTGTTTTCAGGGCTGCGACGCGTCGGTGCTGCTGGAGTCCGGCGACAACCAGGCGGAGAAGAACGCGGACCCGAACAAGAGTCTCCGGGGGTACGACGTGATCGACAAGGCCAAGGCGAGGCTCGAGCTCGCCTGCAAGCAGACGGTCTCCTGCGCCGACATCCTCGCCTACGCTGCCAGGGACAGCGTCAGGGTCGCGGTACGTGCGGCCGCGCGCGTGATACTACTGTGCCAGCTAGAACTTGCTATCATATCGACCGATGATCACTGACCGACCAAAATGGGGATTTGCATGCAGACCGGCTGGTTCAACTACAAGGTGCCCGGCGGCAGGCCGGATGGCACCGTGTCGAAGCTGAGCATGGCCCTCGCCAACCTCCCTCCTCACAACCAGCGGAACGTGACGCTGCTCGCCAAGTCCTTCACCGTCAAGGGCTTGTCCGTGGACGACCTCGTCGTCCTCTCTGGTAAAATCAATCATGCTCCATGGAACATGGATCGATCGCCATGAAATCTATCAAGCTCATCGATCCTCTAGCTGACGCAACATGTATATAATGCAGGCGCGCACACGCTCGGGGTGTCGCGGTGCGGCACGTTCCAGTACCGGCTGGCGAACAACAATGACAAGGGCATGAACGCGACGTTCCGGGACGACCTGAGGCGTCGGTGCAACTACAACGCGGCGAACGTGGCGCCCCTCGACGCCGGCAGCCAGTACGGGTTCGACACCAGCTACTACGCCAACGTGCTGGCCAACAAGACCGTGCTCGAGTCCGACGCCGCGCTCAACTCGCCCTCCACCGTGAACAGGGTGAGGCAGCTCAAGAACGACCCCTCCACCTTCATGCGCAGCTTCGAGCTGTCCATGGGGAAGATGGGGGCCCTCCGCGGCAGCAGCCAGGGCAAGGTCCGCGACAACTGCAGGAGGGTCAGGATGTGATCCATGGGTCAAATGCAAGACGTGCGCGGCTCGATATATTGACGATTGAATTCATTGTTTCGTGATCCTGTCTTTCATCTGTTTCATTTGCATTCAAATGTTACATCACCGCTTTTGAGATTCGGGCTATTGAGGTTTTTCTTTTGTTACGAGGACATGTAATTGAATCGAGAATTAGTGTTGGGAAAATCTAGATAAAAGCGCCGCACCACAGCTCACGCGTGCGACGCGCCACGTTGGCAAACTACATCGCGCCACTATAGGCACCGCACACACTCCACCACGCACCTTATCTACTCCTCATCTTCTCCTCCCAGCTACAAACTCTCTCTCTCTCTCTCTCAGACCTCACAGATAAGCACAGCGCCGGAGGGATGCCGGAGCGCCGCGCCTGAGGAGGCGCCGGAGAGGTGCGGCGCAGCGCCGTCGGAGGGGGGCGCCGGAGCGACGCGCCGTATCGCTGCGCCGGATCGCCGCCGGAGAGGGTTGCCGGAGCGCCGCGCTGAAGAGGTGCCGGAGCAGCGCATCGGATAGACGACGTAGCGCCGCATCAGTGAGGCGCCAGAGCGCCGCACCGCCTTTGTCAAGCACGCCGCGGAGAGCGGCACCGCCGTGCATGCTGCGGAGATGGGCTCTGCCCAGACCGCCTCTTATTCCTGTAACTAGTTCTGGCCTCTTATTCGATTAGCTACGGTGTAAATAATGTGATGGTTAGGTGGGCATATTCTGGTACTAATTGCTTTGCTGAAACTTGCTACTCCGGTGATAATCTGATGGTTAGGACTTAGGAGTAGTTAAATTGGTTTGATGAATAGGATGGTAATTTTGCATAGTAAAAAATCTGGTAATTGACTTTAAATTATCTGTTAATTGTATACTGAAAACCCGGTGGTTGGTTTTGTCAAATAACATGGTACTAATTGTTTGATAGACTATTAATGGGGCAATTATCGATAATTAATCTGATAATTGTATTTTAACAAAGAGCAAAATTGTTGTCTACGTAGCTAACCTGGTAACTATGACTAGTTAATCTGATAGTTGCTACTCAGGGTGGGCATTCGGTTTTAACCGAAATTTCGGTTCGGTTTTTGCGGTTTTTGAACAAATTTGGTTTTCAAAAATGGTAACCGAAATTGGCATAAAAATTTAGGAAACCGAAGATTCGGTTAACCGACAAATTCGGTTCGGTTTTCGGTTAAAACCGAATGAACCTACTCACTTGAACAAATAGTAGGCATCACCAAAGAAAGCAAATAGTGATTGGCATATCAACACAAAAAGTATCAACTGCGCAAGAAATCGACAAATGAGCACCAATCGTGGAGGGATGCTATTTGGTAGGCTGCGGCACTAGTGGTACAGGTGCATCACTCGTGAGCGATTAAAAGGGGTAGCTAAGACTTCGAGCGACGTGTTCTATTATGCAGGCTTCACGCTATATTCAGAAAAAGCTAGTACATCAAAGACCAAAGTCATACATTGAATGAATAATTTTTGGAACAATTGGGCTTCTATGGAATGATCGGTTTATGCACAAATTGATGGTAGGTTACTCAATTCGGTCTATTCGGTCTTGTTCGGTTGGTGGGGCTAAAAACCGAATACTACCAAATTTAATTCGGTTAGTATAAATGGAAACCGAAAAAATAGCGGTTAATGGAAAAAACCGAGATTTCGGTTAGTTCGGTTTCGGCTTCGGTTCGGTTTTCGGTTTCACGGTTTTTATGCCCACCCTGAGTTGCTACCGAGTATTTAACTTCATAGTTGTGGTTAGTTTATCTGATAATTGTTACTTTCTTATCAATACGGAGCACCTAATAATTTTGTGTAGGCAATGTTGCTCAGCAAGGGAATCAAGTCAAATACGGGAGAATACTATCGGTGCAGATTTTTTTGTCCACTGTACCATGTGACTTTTTTATGTACCAGTGTTATGACTTTTCAAAGGAAACACACCGCATTTGTGAACCGTCCCATGGACCACAGGGTAACATGTCGTACAATTTGCTCGGGTTGCTTTTCTATGCAAGCTTTTTCAGATAGTGGGGCCGGAAAAAACCGCCGCACGGACCGTGCCTCTGTGCGGCGCCGCCGGGTAGGCTTGTCCATTAGTGTTTATGCAAAGATTCCATTTTTTCCAAAAAAAAGAGAGGTTGAGATCCCGGGCTCTGATCAAAAAGATGCATACGATATTTATTATTCAACAAATGTTCTGCGAGAAGGATAGATCAACAACCCGAAATCACTACAAAACATCTACACACCCAACAATGGAGAAAGATCATGCCATGAGGGATTATTACCTCAACACACAGAAAACAACGTCCCACAAGCTAGGTACCAAGATCACACCGCTACGAGGAGACTATCTTCCAATCACAACTGGTGCTGATGTGGGATCCCAAGATCCTCTAGAACCGACCACCATTCAACCGGCCTCCTATAGGGTGGAGATCTAATGTCCAGGGCCACTGCCCCGGTCCTCATGTTGTAGGCTAGTTGCATGGCTAACACGCCTATGTGTCACCGGGCAACATGCTTGAAGGAGTAGCCTGCCCAAGCCAATCTGGGCATAGAACGGACCCACCCGTAGATGTGACACCACCTGCAGCCCCGCCACCGTCGTGCATGCCTGCCACATACACATAGAAACATCGTTGGAGTAGTCGAAGGAGTCGCCGCCCAAGATATCCCACCACCACCACGCCGCCCAGGCCGGCTTTGCGCAGCGTGAGAGGAGGGGGTTGGCTGGAAGAAGGGGCCTTTCAGGGGGGGGGGCAGGGGGCACCCCGATGCATCACACCATGGACGCACGGGGACTATGGAGAGAGGACAAGGGCGTGTCCCCAGATCGAATGTACCAACCCTGGTCCTCAAGATGCCTTCAAGGATTCTTATGATGAGCGACCAAAAGTGTTTCACAATAATTCAATTCATTAAGTGAGTACCATTTACGCCTTCGGTCAACAAAAAGAACATCAAAGTCTTTTGTTTTCTTCTTAGATGGTTCAATTGGGCTCCTCACACTAGTAACTTTGCCTAATCTCAAGTTGTGAAAGGCACAATTGCTGTAAGAAAGAAAAACAATTGACAAACTAAGTGTTCCTCGCAATGTTAGTAGACCATGTGCTCGAGTCCGGCGCTGCACCCAACTCGTTGCGCACCATGAAAAGGATGAGGCAGCTCAAGAACGATCCCTCCACCAGGGTATCATCGAATTACCCTATGAAGAAACGGTAGCACACATTCGGTTCAGCAGACACATGGCATGCACCTCATGTGCATATTCTAGAAGCCTTCACCACCGCCAAGCTCTCAAAACAATGCCTTCATCAAGGCCATTGCCATGCACAACCAATTATGACCAGACATTTTATCTTCACCTTGAAAGGTAAGAATTTTAACTTCTCCTATGATGACGCCCCACTCATATGCTGCTTCTATGAAGCCCGAAACACCAAGCAAGTTGACCATCACCGCAAAGTCTCGAACCACCAACACTAGTCCTCAGATCTCGACTTCCATGCCATTCTCTGCCTATGACATAACCATGACACAAAAAATGCATGCCCCCTGATGATAAAAGATAGCAGAACTTCGCGCCACCGCTCCCTCCTGAAACCTAACGGTCGGAAAAAACATGGGTGCGCACGACCGAATCCCATCTCATCCAACACTCTCCATGCATGAGTCACTGAAAGGATAGAGATGGTAACTTATAGGAGGTGAATAGGTTCTACAAATTTCGGGAGGATGTTGGGACGTGTTTCGGATGATGACAATCATGATCTCATGCTTTCCTTCACGGTGGAGGAAGTGGACAAGGTCTTAGCTAGCATGAGGTTGACACAACACCGTGACCTGATGGCTTCCCCTTCTTCTTCAAGAAGTTCTTGGCGCTGACCAAGCCTTATATCCTGGACATTTTCAATGGCTTTGCCTTAGGGAGGGTAGATATTTTGAGGCTTAATTTCTGAATCCTTTCTCTTATTTCGAAAGTCCAAGGTGCGGATGAGAATAGACAACATAGACCCATAGTGCCCATAAATGTCATTTTCAAGTTTGTGGCTAAGGCATACACTATTTGCATGTCTCCGGTTGCACATCGAATTAGGAGAAATCAATTAGCTTTTATCAAGGGCCGTCGCATTCACGAAGGAGTCATGTCACTCCAGGAGATCATCCATGAAACCAAGTCAAAAAAACTTTGGGGGGTTTTCTTGAAACTTGATTTCGAGAAGTCCTATGATAGGATCAATTAGGACTTTCTTCGGGAAGTCCTCACCAGGAAAGGGTTTGCCCCAGGATGGGTCCACCATGCACTTGGCTTGGTCTCGGGAGACCAAGCTATCACCATCAAAGGTGAGGTGGGGAACTACTTTCGTAATGGCTAAGGAGTGCGTCAGGTGGACCCACTTTCTCCGCTATTATTTGACTTCGCGGTTAAGGTCCTTGACGCAATGTGAAGGGATTCGTAGCATAGAACGAATAACAAGCCAAGATCTAATCTAGTAGATGGTAGCAACGAGATGTATGTGAGACTAACCCTCGAAGATTCTAAAGCCTACGAGATTAGATCTCGTGGTTGATGTAGTCGATCACTTGTCGCTTTCAAAAGCGCGTAGAAGATCTTGACGGTGCCACAATCGGGCAGCACCTCCGCACTCGGTCACACGTACGGTGTTGATGACGACGTCCTTCTCCCCGTTCCAGCGGGCAGTGGATGTAGTAGATCCTCCTCGGAATCCCGCCAGCATGACGGCATGGTGACGGTAGTGGTGGAGATCTCCGGCAGCGCTTCGCCGTAAGCACCGCGGGAGAAGAAGGAGGAGGGAGTAGCTAGGGTTTGGGAGAGAGGGGGCTTGGGGCGCCGGCCAGGGAGCCCCTTGGTGGTGCGGCCAAGTATAGGCAGCCCCTCCCCTCTAATCCCCTTCAAATAGGTGGAAATCCCTAGGGTTTACCCCAAAACCACATTGGAGTCCAACTCCAAAACTTACCAAATTCGGGAAACCTAGACAAGGTGGGATTCCTCCCCTTGCTTGTGGTATGGCCGGCCACCTTGGTGGAGTCCACCATGGTGAAAGTGCATGGAGCCCCCATGTGTGGTTTTGGTAATTAATGACAATCCCTATGGACTAATGTTTGCATTGAGTTATATTTGTAGGAGTTGTTCATAGGCAATTCTTGAACCATATGTTGGCTTCAAGGTTGAAATAAGAAGAAATTGATGAAGGATATCAAGTGTCAAGTATGTCTTGAAGATGAAGATGAAGTGAACCCTCAAGTTACTTCAAGACATCAACATGATGAAGAATGAAGAAATGATGTGCAAGTTCAAGATGAGCCATCTCGAAGAGATCCTTTGCTTGAGTCTTGCCATCCATATGGTGATCATGGATATGTGAAGATGCACCGAAGAAGAAACTCTCCCATGGTGGATTATGGGGGAGCAATCCACATGGTGGTCATGGTTATGCGAAGATGCGCCGAAGAAGAAGCTCTCCCATGGTGGTTTATGGGGGAGCAATCTACAAGACTTCGTCAAGCAAGCACAAGCAAGAAAGACGTTCCATCTTGTTGAGGTCAAGATCGTCGTCATCAAGCTCAAGTGGAATGCGCAAGTATAAGGTTTGCTCTTGATAGGTTTTCTTTCTCACCGGTCTCATAGTGTAGTTGGAGACCGGTTTATAGTTTAGTTTCCGTACTATCAAGAGGGCTCTCGAGTGAGTAACTCGATCGTATCGTTCGGAGAGAGCTCAAACCTTTGCATCCTTGCATCATCTTTCTTGGTTGTTATTTGGACCGTATCCATGTGATGTTTTAGAGCTTGTGCTTATTCTCATAACAAGCTCTAGTTCATCGAAAACGGATTTCGCATAGATCACTTGTTGCGTTTTCGAGTTTGGTTCATCATCTTTCTTGGTTATTATTTGGATCTTATCCATGTGATGATTTAGAGCTTGTGCTTATTCTCATGACAAGCTCTAGTTCATCAAGAATGGTTTTTGCACGGGCAACTTGTTGCATTTTCAAGATTGGAGGTTTTACCGGTATGTCTTTTTTAGATAGGTCAAACCTTTCATCATTTGTTTCTATCCTCCCTTGTTGGACTATGATGGTTTCCTGCATGATCTTGTAGAGCTTGTTCCTAGCTTTAAAACAAGCCCAAGATCATCAAAATCGGAGTCCGGATGCTAAAGTTATGTCCGTTTCTATTTGTCGTCTCTCGCCGGTTGTGGGGGGCGGATAATCCGGCCCGGATTATCCGGGCCGGATATTTCGGAAATATCCGGCCCCCTCGAAATCGCCTAAGGACCAGGAAAAAAGCAGCTCTGGATAGGGGCCGGACTTTTGGCCGGATTTTGACCAGGTTTTGTCCCTGAGGCCGGATTATCCGGGGGGAGGATTATCCGGCCCCAACTTAGGCCGGATTATCCGGCCCTCGAAAGTCTGCAACGGCTCGATTTTCTTGGGGGGTATAAATACCCCCTTCTTTCTCCTTGGGCTGTTGCTTCTTCCACTCTCTCTCTCCTCCATTGTTGTTTTTGAGAAGCTTGCCCTATCTCTCTATCCCTCCATGATTCTTGCTCCATTTTGAGGGAAAAGAGAGAGGAGATCTAGATCCACACTTTGACCAAACCAAATCATCTCTTTGTGAGTGAATCTTTGGGATTTAGATCTTGGAGAATTTTGTGTTCTCCTCTTTGTTCTTCCTCTCTTATTCCCCCAATAGCTTTTGTAGCTTTGTTGGAATTTGAGAGAGAAGGACTTGAGCATCTTTGTGGTGTTCTTGCCATTGCATTTGGTGCATCGGTTTGAGTTCTCCACGGTGATTCGTGGAGGTGAAAGCAAGAAGGTTGTTACTCTTGGGTTGTTGGAACCCTAGACGGATTCTAGGCCTTTGTGGCGATTTGTTGGGAGCCTCCAATTAAGTTGTGGATGTGTGCCCCAATCTTTGTGTAAGGCCGGATTTCCGCCTCGAAGGAAATCCCTTAGTGGAACCGTGACCTAGGCCTTTGTGGCGAGGGTCACCGGAGATCTAGGTGAGGCACCTTCGTGGCGTTCGGTGTGTGGTGTGAGTACCGCATCTTGGGGTGAGGCCTTTGTGGCGTTGGTGTGCATCGAGCAACCACACCTCAAGGTGAGCCTCTTGTGGCGTTCGGGAGCACTAAGCAACCGCACCTCTCCACCGGAGATTAGCACTCGCAAGAGTGTGAACTCCGGGATAAATCATCGTCTCCCGCGTGCCTCGGTTATCTCTATACCCGAGCTCGTTACTTATGCACTTTACCTTGTGATAGCCATCGTGCTTGAAGTTATATATATCTTGCTATCACATACTTGCTTGTATTGCTTAGCATAAGTTGTTGGTACACATAGGTGAACTCTTGCTTAGAATAAGTTGTTGGTGCACATAGGTGAACCATAGTATATAGGCTTTGGGCTTGACAAAGTAAACGCTAGTTTTATTCCGCATTTGTTAAGCCCATCTCGTAAAAGTTTTAAATCGCCTATTCACCCCCCCTCTAGGCGACATCCGTGTCCTTTCAATTGGTACCAGAGCAAGGTCTCTCATTCTTAGTCTTCACCGCCTTGAGAGTAAAGATGTCGGTTAGGGGATTAGTGCACAATAACTTGTTTATATTTGATGGCACAAATTATGATCTATGGAAAATTTATGTGCTTAATATTTTACGGCGTATGTCCCCGGACATGGAGCGATTTCTTGGCATGGGTTTTTCTTCTCCTAAGGATCCTCAAAATTTATCTCTTGAGGAGGAGAAAAACTCTTGCCTCGATGCTCTTGCTTCTCATGTGTTTTCCATTGTTGTGAGCAATGTAGTTACCTCTTCAATCATGCCTTTTGGGAGCGCTCATGAATTATGGACAAAGCTTAAAGACAAATATGATGTGTCCAATATTATTGAGGATGATTGTATTGCTTCCACTTCCGGCCGTGATGAGTTCTCATCTTCATCCACTTCACCAAAGTGTGGTAAGACACAAGGTAATGATATGGTGAGTGGTGATGAAAATTGCAATATTGATATTGAGCTTACTATTGATGATTCTTCATCTCTATCTCATTGCAATGCTTCATCTTTGGACTTAAACACATCTAGCACTAGAAATGATTTACATGCTTGTGTTGATAGTCCTTGCATATCATGTGTAAGTTGCTTGAAATAATCTAATGATGATATGCTTGCTTTGTCTTGTGGCCATGATAAAAATGATTCTATTTCCTCTAGTTGTTGTGTGTCTAACAATGTAGAGGAAACCAAAGATTCTATTGGTCAAGACAAGATCTTGAAAGGAGCCTCAAGTAACTCCTCATCTTTATCTCACGGTCCTCATATATGCCTTATGGCCAAGGGTTCCACGGTACCTCCTACCATGGAACCTAATATGTCTCGTGGTGATAAGAATGAGGATGAATATGAAGAAGAGGATTGGGTTGTCTCTCTACGCGATAAAGGTGAGAGTGTTTTCAAGGTTATTTGCAAAGATAAAATTGCTAGCACTCACTTCTTTGAAATCTTGACTACCGCTATTGAGAGCTGATACGTCTCCAACGTATCTATAATTTCCGATGTTCCATGCTTGTGTTATGACAATACCAACATGTTTTGTTCACACTTTATATCATTTTTATGCGTTTTTCGGAACTAACCTATTGACGAGATGCCGAAAGGCCAGTTGCTGTTTTCTGCTGTTTTTGGTTTCAGAAATCCTAGTAAGGAAATATTTTCGGAATCGGACGAAATCAATTCCGGGGATCTTATAATTTCGCGAAGCTTCCAGAGCACCGGAGAAGGGCCAGAGAGGTGCCAGGGGGGCCCACACCACACCCCGGCGCGGCCAGGGGGGGCGCCCCCCTATGGTTTGGGCAGCCCGTGGCCCCTCCGACTCCGATTCTTCGCCTATATAAGCCGTCGTGACCTAAAAACATCGACAGAAAGAACCACGATACGGAAAACCTTCCAGAGCCGCCGCCATCACGAAGCCAAGATCCTGGGGACAGGAGTCTCTCGTTCCGGCACCCCGCCGGAGCGGGGAAGTGCCCCGGAAGGCTTCTCCATCGACACCGCTGCCATCTCCACCGCCATCTTCATCACCGCTGCTACTCCCATGAGGAGGGAGTAGTTCTCCATCGAGGCTCGGGGCTGTACCGGTAGCTATGTGGTTAATCTCTCTCCATGTACTTCAATACAATGATCTCATGAGCTGCTTTACATGATTGAGATTCATATGAGTTTTGTATCACAATTCATCTATGTGCTACTCTAGTGATGTTATTAAAGTAGTTCTATTCCTCCCGCACGTGTGTAAAGGTGACTAGTGTGTGCACCGTGTGGTTCTTGTCGTAGGCTATGATCATGATCTCTTGTAGATTGTGAAGTTAACTATTACTATGATGGTATTGATGTGATCTATTTGGTTATGTTGATCTATCTTACACTAAAGGTTACTAAAATATGAGCATTATTGTGGAGCTTGTTAACTCCGGCATTGAGGGTTCGTGTAATCCTACGCAATGTGTTCATCATCCAACAAAAGTGTAGAGTATGCATTTATCTATTCTCGTTATGTGATCAATGTTGAGAGTGTCCACTAGTGAAAGTGTAATCCCTAGGCCTTGTTCCTAAATATCGCTATCGCTACTTGTTTACTCGTTTTACTTGCGTTACTATCGCTGCAATACTACCACCATCAACTACACGCCAGCAAGCTATTTTCTGGCACCGTTGCTACTTATTCAAACCACCTGTATTTCACTATCTCTTCGCCGAACTAGTGCACTTATTAGGTGTGTTGGGGACACAAGAGACTTCTTGCTTTGTGGTTGCAGGGTTGCATGAGAGGGATATCTTTGACCTCTTCCTCCCTGAGTTCGATAAACCTTGGGTGATCCACTTAAGGGAAAACTTGCTGCTGTTCTACAAACCTCTGCTCTTGGGGGCCCAACACTGTCTACAGGAAAGGAGGGGGAACGTAGACATCAAGCTATTTTCTGGCGCCGTTGCCGGGGAGGAAAGGTAAAAAGGCACTCATACTCCGGTTCCAGGTAACAGTACTTTTCTGGCGCCATTGTATTTGTGCTCGAAGCTATTTCCTTTAGATCCTGCAATTGCATCTTTTTGTTTCTTGTTTTTATTTTCACTAGTTAGGCATAATGGAAAACAACAAAAAAATTAGTGAGCTTTTTAATCTTTTTCCTGATTTAGAATTGTTTGGTGCAAACATTAAAAAACCAATGGAACCTTATTCGCAGGCTAGTAGCGATGTTATTAGTATGAATGCAATTATCGCTAATGCTATGGAGAAGTCTAAGCTTGGGGAAGCTAGTTTTTGTGATCTTTTTAGCTTCCCATCTTCAGGTGAGAAAATTTGCTCCGATAACACTTTATCTCCCATATGCGATAACTCTAATGATGCTTGTGATATTTTAAATGCACCTACTAAAAGTATCCCATATAAAATACCTATGAAAATTATTGAACGTGTTATGGATAACCGCTATGAAGGGGATGGAACTGTGCATCCCGGAGATCATTTACTGTTTTTGCATGAATTATGCGGGTTATTCAAGTGTGCAGGTATCTCTATGGATGAAGTGAAGAAGAAATTATTCTCTATGTCGTTGTCTGGTAAAGCGGCGCATTGGCATAAACTGCTAAAAGATGAGCATTCTCTTGATTGGAAGGATATTGTGCCTCTATTTTATTCTAAATTCTATCCTCCAAGTGAAATTCACAAAGACCGAAACCGAATATATAATTTCTGGCCTCATGATGGAGAGAGTATTGCCCAAGCATGGGAGAGATTGAAGTCTTTAATGCTCAAATGCCCCAATCATGAGCTTCCAGGTAATATCATCATTGATAATTTCTATGCAAGACTTTCTTTTCAAGATAAGACCTTGCTGGATGCTACTTGTTCTGGATCATTCACGCGCAACAAAGAAGAGTTTAAAAGGGACCTTCTTTATCGGATTAAGGAGAACGCTGAAGATTGGGAGAATGACAAAGGTAAAGAGTCAAGTATAAATTATGATTATGAATGCATTGAAACTTTTATGGATACCGATAAATTTCGAAATATTAGTGCTACTTATGGTCTTGACTCTCAAGTTGCTGCAAATCTTTATAAAGCCTTTGCTTCTCATTTTGAATTGCCTAAAAAGAATTTTGATAAGTATCATGAACCTTTTAAAGAGGCTTGCATGAAGAATGAAATTGTTGTTAATTATTGTAATAAGCATGCTCAAACTCCTAAGAATGTTATTTCCTATAAGCATGTTAATTTTTGTGGAATACATAGACCTTGTGGAATTAATCAAATCAAAGATGAATATTGTATCCATCATGCTAATGAAAAAACTAGAAAGTGGTTTAGGGCTCTAGATGATCTTGGTAAAAAAGTTTGTGCCCTCTATCCTTTTATTTGTGAAGTTTGCCATGAAGTGGGTCATTTTAATTTTCAATGCTCCTCCAATGATAATTTGAACCCAATGAGTGCTGCAAATTTGTATTGTGATGATGAAATTACTCCTAATCAGCATGATGAACTTACTTTATTTTTGGGGTGTGAAGAATTGTCGAGAAAAATCTCTTTGTTACATATGAGTGATCTTGATATTGATGATGTCCTGCATGGGTGTTTTTCTTATTGCATTGATAATAGTCATACAAATACTTACATACAAAATATTTTAGAAGATGACACCTTACCAAAATATGATAGGACCGCTGTGTGTTTTCAACTAATTAATGAAAAGGAGGGATCCTCCCAAGTTTCTTCCATTGTTTCGAAAGTAAATCGAGGTTATGCGGACAAGCCACCCAAGCCTCTTCCTCCTAAAGGAGGGAACGAGGAAAAGGAGGAGGAGAAGAAGAAGAAGAAGGGAACGAAGAAGAAGAAGAAGAATAAGGGGAATAAAAAGAAAGAGGTAACAACATATCCCCGCGTATATGAGATAACGATAGGTAACCGTAAGTATGTTGCTCCCGATGATTATTGTGATAATGAATCTGAGTACGATGATCTTCCTATACCCTTTACCCATATTAATGATCATGATTTGGAAGAGCACACTAACTTTGATGTTGGAAATCTCTTTGGTACTGATTATGAAAGTAATGATGATAGCATTATTCATGTCCCCTCAAACGATGATATTGAAAGCTCTAAGCTTGGGGATGTTGTGCTCAAAGATCCTATACTTGAGACCTCTACTTTTAGTGAAAATGATGATACCACATATTCTGGTCTAGATAATCGCTATAGAGATGGATATGACACATGTTACAATTATCCTTATGAAACTTGTCATAGTTATGATAGGCTTACCAAAAACAATTTCCTTAATATGCAACTTGTTTACCATGTTCAAATTCTTGATAATAATCCTGCTCCAATTACTATTAATGAGAATAATTCTTCTTATGCCAAATTTAATGATACTTCTATGCATATGAACCATGATAAGAATGTTTTAAGTGATGGGTATATTGTGGATTTCATCAATGATGCTACTGAAAGTTATTATGAGAGAGGGAAATATGGTTATATGCATCTTAATAATATTAAGTTTCCCCTCTTTATGTTGAGAATCTTGAAGTTACTCGTGTTTTATCCTCTTATGCTTGTCACTTTGTTCTTCATGAATTCATTTGTGTACAAGATTCCTCTTCATAGGAAGCATGTTAGACTTAAATGTTTTTTGAATTTGCCTCTTGAAGCTCTCTTTTGCTTCAAATACTATCTCTTGCAAATGCATCATTAAAACTGCTGAGCCCATCTTAATGGCTATAAAGAAAGAACTTCTTGGGAGATAACCCATGTGTTTATTTTGCTACAGTACTTTGTTTTATATTTGTGTCTTGGAAGTTGTTTACTACTGTAGCAACCTCTCCTTATCATGTTTTTGTGCCAAGTAAAGTCTCTATGGTAAAGTTGATGCTAGATTTGGATTGCTGCGCAGAAACAGCATTGCCTGTCTGTCACGAATCTGGGTCTAATTCTCTGTAGGTAACTCAGAAAATTATGCCAATTTACGTGAGTGATCCTCAGATATGTACGCAACTTTCATTAGTTTTGAGTTTTTCCATTTGAGCAAGTCTGGTGCCATTTTAAAATTCGTCTTTACGGACTGTTCTGTTTTTGACAGATTCTGCCTTTTATTTCGCATTGCTTCTTTCGCTGTGTTGGGTGGATTTCTTTGTTCCATTACCTTCCAGTAGCTTTGAGCAATGACCAGAAGTGTTAAGAATGATTGTGTCACCTCTGAACATGTGAGTTTTTGATTATGCACTAACCCTCTAATTAGTTTGCTTAAAGTTTGGTGTGGAGGAAGTTTTCAAGGGTCAAGAGAGGAGGATGATATACTATGATCAAGAAGAGTGAAAACTCTAAGCTTGGGGATGCCCCGGTGGTTCACCCCTGCATATTTCAAGAAGACTCAAGCTGTCTAAGCTTGGGGATGCCCAAGGCATCCCCTTCTTCATCGACAAATTATCGGGTTCCTTCTCTTGAAACTATATTTTTATTCGGCCACATCTTATGTACTTTACTTGGAGCGTCTCGTGTGCTTTTGTTTTTGTTTTTGTTTTTGTTTGAATAAATGCTTGTGTGGGAGAGAGACACGCTCCGCTGGTTCATATGAACACATGTGTTCTTAGCTTTATCTTTTAGTGTTCATGGCGAAGGTTAAAACTGCTTCGTTCATTTTTATATGGTTGGAATTGGAAAATGCTACATGTAGTAATTGGTATGATGTCTTGAATAACTTGATACTTGGCAATTGTTGTGCTCTTATTTAAGCTCTTGCATCATATACCTTGCACCTATTAGTGAAGAAATACATAGAGCTTGTTAAAATTTGGTTTGCATGAGTGGTTTCTCTAGAGTCTAGATATTTTCTAGTAAGATGTTTGAACAACAAGGAAGACAATGTATAGTTTTATGATGCTTGTAATATGTCTTTTATGTGAGTTTTGCTGTACTAGTTCGTGCTTGTGTTTGCTTCAAACAACCTTGCTAGCCTAAACCTTGTATCGAGAGGGAATACTTCTCATGCATCCAAATCTTGAGCCAATCACTATGCCATTTGTGTCCACCATACCTACCTACTACATGGTATTTATCCGCCATTCCAAAGTAAATTGCTTGAGTGCTACCTTTAAAATTCCATCATTCACCTTTGCAATGTATAGCTCATGGGACAAATAGCTTAAAAACTATTGTGGTATTGAATATGTAATTATGCACTTTATCTCTTATTAAGTTGCTTGTTGTGCGATAACCATGCTTCTGGGGACGCCATCAACTATTCTTTGTTGGATATCATGTGAGTTGCTATGCATGTCCGTCTTGTCTGAAGCAAGAGAGATCTACCACCTTCATGGTTGGAGCATGCATATTGTTAGAGAAGAACTTTGGGCCGCTAACTAAAGCCATGATTCATGGTGGAAGTTTCAGTTTGGACATATATCCTCAATCTCATATGAGAATAAAAATTGTTGCCACATGCTTATGCATTAAAGAGGAGCCCATTATCTGTTGTCCATGTTGTCCCGGTATGGATGTCTAAGTTGAGAATAATCAAAAGCGAGAAATCCAAAATGCGAGCTTTCTCCTTAGACCTTTGTACAGGCGACATGGAGGTACCCCATTGTGACACTTGGTCAAAACATGTGCATTGCAAAGATCCGGTAGTCCAAGTTAATTAGGACAAGGTGCGGGCACTATTAGTATACTATGCATGAGACTTGCAACTTGTAAGATATAATGTACATAACTCATATGCTTTATTACTACCGTTGACAAAATTGTTTCATGTTTTCAAAATAAAAGCTCTAGCACAAATATAGCAATCGATGCTTTCCTCTTTGAAGGACCATTCTCTTTACTTTTATGTTGAGTCAGTTCACCTATCTTTCTCCACCTCAAGAAGCAAACATTTGTGTGAACTGTGCATTGATTCTTACATACTTGCTTATTGCACTTGTTATATTGCTTTGCATTGACAACTATCATGAGATATACATGCTACAAGTTGAAAGCAACTGCTTAAACTTTATCTTCCATAGTGTTGCTTCAATGTCTCTACTAAGAATTTATTGCTTTATGAGTAACTCTTATGCAAGACTTATTGATGCTTGTCTTGAAAGTACTATTCATGAAAAGTCTTTGCTATATGATTCAATTGTTTACTCATTGCATTAACATTGTTTTGAATCGCTGCATTAATCTCATATGCTTTACAATAGTATGATTAAGATTATGGTGGTAGCATGTCACCTCGTAAATTATCTTTTATCGTTTACCTACTCGAGGACGAGTAGGAACTAAGCTTGGGATGCTGATACGTCTCCAACGTATCTATAATTTCCGATGTTCCATGCTTGTTTTATGACAATACCAACATGTTTTGTTCACACTTTATATCATTTTTATGCGTTTTTTGGAACTAACCTATTGACGAGATGCCGAAAGGCCAGTTGTTGTTTTCTGCTGTTTTTGGTTTCAGAAATCCTAGTAAGGAAATATTTTCGGAATCGGACGAAATCAATTCCGGGGATCTTATAATTTCGCGAAGCTTCCAGAGCACCGGAGAAGGGCCGAGAGGTGCTGTGGGGGCCCACACCACACCCCGGCGCGGCCGAGGGGGCGCCCCCCTATGGTTTGGGCAGCCCGTGGCCCCTCCGACTCCGATTCTTCGCCTATATAAGCCGTCGTGACCTAAAAACATCGACAGAAAGAACCATGATACGGAAAACCTTCCAGAGCCGCCGCCATCGCGAAGCCAAGATCTGGGGGACAGGAGTCTCTGTTCCGGCACCCTGCCGGAGCGGGGAAGTGCCCCCGGAAGGCTTCTCCATCGACACCGCTGCCATCTCCACCGCCATCTTCATCACCGCTGCTACTCCCATGAGGAGGAGTAGTTCTCCATCGAGGCTCGGGGCTGTACCGGTAGCTATGTGGTTAATCTCTCTCCATGTACTTCAATACAATGATCTCATGAGCTGCTTTACATGATTGAGATTCATATGAGTTTTGTATCACAATTCATCTATGTGCTACTCTAGTGATGTTATTAAAGTAGTTCTATTCCTCCCGCACGTGTGTAAAGGTGACTAGTGTGTGCACCGTGTGGTTCTTGTCGTAGGCTATGATCATGATCTCTTGTAGATTGTGAAGTTAACTATTACTATGATGGTATTGATGTGATCTATTTGGTTATGTTGATCTATCTTACACTAAAGGTTACTAAAATATGAGCATTATTGTGGAGCTTGTTAACTCCGGCATTGAGGGTTCGTGTAATCCTACGCAATGTGTTCATCATCCAACAAAAGTGTAGAGTATGCATTTATCTATTCTCGTTATGTGATCAATGTTGAGAGTGTCCACTAGTGAAAGTGTAATCCCTAGGCCTTGTTCCTAAATATCGCTATCGCTACTTGTTTACTCGTTTTATCGCGTTACTACTCGCCGCAATACTACCACCATCAACTACACGCCGACAAGCTATTTTCCGGCACCGTTGCTACTTATTCAAACCACCTGTATTTCACTATCTCTTCGCCGAACTAGTGCACTTATTAGGTGTGTTGGGGACACAAGAGACTTCTTGCTTTGTGGTTGCAGGGTTGCATGAGAGGGATATCTTTGACCTCTTCCTCCCTGAGTTCGATAAACCTTGGGTGATCCACTTAAGGGAAAACTTGCTGCTGTTCTACAAACCTCTTCTCTTGGGGGCCCAACACTGTCTACAGGAAAGGAGGGGGAACGTAGACATCAAGAGCCAAAAACTTATTTGGATGCATGAGAACACCATTGATAAAAAGGGTGCTCTTGAACGAGAGTATGCCGATGATGTAGCATCACTAAAGAATGATCTTGAAGAAGAACAAGAGACCGTAGCCTCTCTTGAAGAGCAACTTGAAACCCTTGAAGTGTCTCAAAATGAAATAGTTTCTAAACTCACTAAGGAAAGAGACCATGCTAAAGCTCAAGTAAAATTGCTTAAAAAGGAAAATTCCAAAGTTGGTGTTGGTCATGATAAACTTGTTAAGGATCTAGATGATCTAGACAAGGCCCACAAGGTCTTGGAGAGCGAACACTCTATCCTCACCAAGTCCCATGAGCAACTTCAAGCTTCCTATTTAAAAGAGCATGCTATGTTACCTTCTCTTCTTAATATGTCTTGTGATGATGCTTGTGCTACTAACTCTACTTGTTGTGAAGCATCTATCTTGAAGGAGAATGTTGAGCTAAGGGCTCAACTTGAATTGCTAACTAGCAATTATGGGAAATTGGAAGAAAATCATGGAAAGCTTTCTAGCTCCCATGAGGACCTTCTAGCCTCTCATGATAGGCTAAAGTTAGCTCATGAGGCTATCATATAAAAGGAAACACCTTGTGAGCCTCATGTGGATACTAGCACTACTACTCAAAATGCTATATTGCAATGTGCTAGTCCTTGTAATTCATCCACTCATAGTATCGCTAAATCTTGTGATGAATTATCTTCCTTGCCTTGTTGCTCTAACAATAAAGGTTCTACTTCCTCTAGTACTTGTGTTGTTACTTACCATGTAGAGGAAATCAAAGAGCTCAAGGCCCAAGTCACTTCCTTGAAGAACGACTTGGTAAAGAGTCATGAAGGGAAATGCAAACTTGACAAGATGTTGAGTGTGCAACAATTCCCCAATGACAAAAGTGGACTTGGATTCAACTCCAACAACAAGAACAAGTCCAAGAACAACAATAAGAAGAAGGGCCAAGTACAAATCAAAGACCCGGCCAAGATTGTTTGCTTCAAGTGCAAAATTGAAGGGCATCATGTTAGATCTTGCCCTTTGAAGAAGAAGCAAAAAGGGAAGCGGCCTCAAGCTCAAACTCACATTCAACCTCAAGTTGAAGAAATGCCACTTCCCAAGAAGAAACAAGTCAATGCTCCCATTGTGGAGAAATCTAGTAAGAAGAAGGAGAAGAAAAGAACTTGCTACATATGCCGTGAGAAGGGCCACATCTCCTCCTTGTGCACTATTGGTACCTCATCCAACTCTATCACCATTAATGATGTTTATTCTCTTCGTAAGGATGAGGGTGGCAATGTGTTTGCCAAATATGTTGGTGCTCAAAGTGGTGTCAAGAAAAGAACCATTTGGGTTGCCAAGCCTATTGTGACTAACCTCTTAGGACCCAACTTAGTTGGGGACCAACAATCCAAAACTTGATCAATAGGTGCTTGTTGGAGGGCATTGGAGACTTGGCTACATCATGAAGAATTAAGGGATCTTCATCATTTATATTGTCTCAAGCCAAGTCTTGATTATCTTGCTTCTATCATATATTCAATGTTCCTCCTTGCGGTAACATGTGCTCAACTCATTTATATTGAAAGTTACTCGCCCCTTTGCATGTGTTAGTTTTGTTCCTAACATGTGTTTGTATATGTTGTGCTTCCTACTTGCTTTTCTTGAGAAATCAAGTCTATGCATGTTGGGTTGCACACCATGTATTTGTGTTTGTGTTGGAGCCTCTTTGCATCTTGTTGTATCTTATATGGCTCTTATGAGCGATTAATGGACAATCCCATTTTGGGGGAGTGATATTCCTTTGGGAATTTCATGATCCTAAACAATGTGTGTACATGAGGAATATCACTTAGAATTGATATTGCGAGATTATCTAGTCGCTATGTGGTATGTCATCTTCATGAGAAATTCAAATTCTAATGTCCATTAATATCTCTACTTGGATCTTATTTGCCTCTTGTGAAAATAAATTCCTTATCACATTATGGGGGAGTAATAAGCTTTGTGCATATTACAAGCCTAGAAAATGTGAACATTTGAGGTTGTGTCACATAGAATTGATACCGTAAATTATCTCTCTCCTATGTGGCATGTTTGCTCAAACAAGCTCCAATTTGCTTAAATGGCTTCATTGCTAATATCTTTGTGGATCTTATTTGTGAAAGTTTTTCTTGGCATGGTTTTTCACAACGTGTCCCTCAATACATTTTTGGAAAACCATGTGCTTCAAGTCATACTATTAATTGCTTTGCATGTTGGTATGAATACTATTAATTGCTTTGCATGTTGGTATGAATACTATTAATTGCTTTGCATGTTGGTATGAATACTATTAATTGCCTTGCATGTTGGTATGACTAAATGAAGCTATCAAGAAACTATCTTTGCATGATGGTTAACTCTTATCTTTTACCATATACTTTGTTCGTTGTAAATATGATCTTATGTATACTTACAAACTACCACCGGGAAATATTTCCTAATACCTCTTGTCCTAGGACAATTGGTAATCAATTATGAGGTAGATATTTATTGATCATATCTACATTGGCTCTTGTATTTATATTGCCTTATTTATTGCCATGAATTTGTTGTGCTTTGACTCCCATGTGTCTTCCTTGCATCTTATGGATCTAATTTGTCTATTCAAACTTTCTTAGCATTTTTAGTAGATATAGGTAGCGTGATGATCCTAGTTTTGTGCATTTTGTATCCATATTCTAAATCCTAGATAATGCACTAATCTTGGGGGAGCTCTCCTATATTTGTTATAATGCTTAAACTTCTCTTGATCTTTATCAAAAAATTGGTTTTGGGAGACATAAATTTTCTTTTTGGTACTTTGTGCCATCATAAAAAGTGTCGAGGGTTTGGTTTATTTGTTGGAACCTTGCTCTCTTGGGAGTTGGTTATCTCATTCCTTTGTGCTTAGGTTTAATTAGCTTCTTATAATGAGATAAGTCTTTGGAGTCAATCTTGTGTTGATTTGATTCTTTGATATAATTTGGACAACCATTGTCTCTTGGTTTATTTGGTGTTTTGTCCAAATTGTATCTTCCTTTGGTTCTTGAAAGTATTGTGCATGCATATTTAATATATGTATATCTTATGGCATGTGTCACTTTCTTTGATCCAATATATAGGGTAAACTCCATCAAATCCTAATTTGACTAAGATGTGCATGAAATTCAATTTCATATCTATATGCACATAGAATTGTGGAGTTTGTCCTATATGTTGTAGTGTGTCTAACTACTTCGGACCCAATTAGTTTTGGGACCATTTTGTACTTACCTTTGTGTTAGGTACAATGGATATGCATTGAATGCTTGTCTCACTCTTGGAAAGAAGTGGTGACTCAATGGTAACTTGAGGCAAGCTAGGATGATCAACGAACACATATCTACTACATCCACACCAATGCTATCTTGGTAACAAGTATCTTCTCATGCATACTTTTCTTTTATCCAACCTTATGGTTGCATCTTGGCATGAATCTCTTGATTTGCAAATGTTGTGCTTCTTGCAAAAGTCTTAATGAAACCTCTTTATTGTGAATGTGAGTAATTTGAGATGAGTGCATTTGTTGGGAAGTATTTTAAATCATGCTCATGATTCATCCATCCCAACTATGCCTATCTAGCAATTTTGTTGCATATCAATTCCTCAAGGCTCTCACATGTGCAATATAGATGAAAGTGCAAATTTAGTTACTTCTTTTGGTATCCCCGTTTGTGATACTTGTTGCCTTTCTCAAATGCATCCCAACTATCTTCTATCCCTTGTTGATATTTGTGATGTATTTTAGTTGTTTGTGGTTTGAAGTTCATGAATGTACAATAAGATAAAATTGAGCCTTTGGCCATGCTATTAAGCAAAAATTCTTATTGGTATATTGCATGACTTCGTCTTGGATATCATACTATTTTTCTTGCGTATCTATTTTGTGTGTGCATGTTTCTTTGTGAATAAATATCTTTGTGATATTGCCCACTTAGAGAAACTTATACACATAGGAAATGATACATCTCCTTTTGATATCTTATTTATTTATTGCATGTTGATTGGTCATGCTAAGCAATATAATTCATTGAAGACTATGATGATGCTTTTTGCTCATCCTTGTAATAGTCTTATAATATGCTTTATCATGCCTTTCACATATCCTCTTGGTTGAGCCTTTTTATTATGGTGCCTCTTACTTGTTGCTCAACTATTTTTTTGTTGCAAGTGTTTGGCTTACTTTTCTATCTATGATCTATTACAAATGTTTGTGTTTTAAATGAGGGAGTGAGGATTCCATGTTATGCACATTGTATTCAAATGCAACATTTTAATTTATGCATGTACCTTGGGGAGCTTCCTCATTTGATTTAGAGCACTATCTTTTGGTGATCATTAGAGTTTGATTCACTTGGTATCTTTTGTTTTTGAATGATATTATGGGAGTGATGATTCCATGTTTGTGCACTTTATACTCCAATGCAAATTGTCTAGTTTTGTGCACAAACCTTGGGAAGCTTCCTCATATTATTTAGAGCAATCTTCTTGATCTTATCATAATATCTATCTTTCTTTTGGTATCCTCTTTGTGGTTCATTTGGTTGCTTGCTTCGTTTGTTGAAGCTTCTAGACTTTGTTATCTTTTTGCAATCTTTGATCCTATCTATAGTGTGATTCCTTCCGAATATTCGTCATTGGATATGTGCATTTGATTCCACTCAAATTATGAGAAATGCACACGCTATGGAGGAACTCTCACTATATTGGCCTTCTAGATTTTTCACCCATTTCGGCAATTGGTGCCAATGGGGGAGAAGTTTGGAGGGTTTAAGGGAATTTGGTTATGTCTTTGCTTTGTGCTTAAGCATGTGCCTTTATTGCATTGCATCTTGTTGCTTTGCATAGTTGAATATTTAGAGGAAACTCCACTAGGCTTTGAATGCCAATATATGCAATGAAATCAAGATCATTCACACATGCATATATTATGGGGGAGATTGCTCTATATATATTCAACTTATTTTTTACTTAAATTCCTTATATAAACCCTCTCAAAGAGATTGTCATCAATTACCAAAATGGGGGAGATTGAAAGTGCATGGAGCCCCCATGTGTGGTTTTGGTAATTAATGACAATCCCTATGGACTAATGTTTGCATTGAGTTATATTTGTAGGAGTTGTTCATAGGCAATTCTTGAACCATATGTTGGCTTCAAGGTTGAAATAAGAAGAAATTGATGAAGGATATCAAGTGTCAAGTATGTCTTGAAGATGAAGATGAAGTGAGCCCTCAAGTTACTTCAAGACATCAACATGATGAAGAATGAAGAAATGATGTGCAAGTTCAAGATGAGCCATCTCGAAGAGATCCTTTGCTTGAGTCTTGCCATCCATATGGTGATCATGGATATGTGAAGATGCGCCGAAGAAGAAGCTCTCCCATGGTGGATTATGGGGGAGCAATCCACATGGTGGTCATGGTTATGCGAAGATGCGCCGAAGAAGAAGCTCTCCCATGGTGGTTTATGGGGGAGCAATCTACAAGACTTCGTCAAGCAAGCACAAGCAAGAAAGGCGTTCCATCTTGTTGAGGTCAAGATCGTCGTCATCAAGCTCAAGTGGAATGCGCAAGTATAAGGTTTGCTCTTGATAGGGTTTCTTTCTCACCGGTCTCATAGTGTAGTTGGAGACCGGTTTATAGTTTAGTTTCCGTACTATCAAGAGGGCTCTCGAGTGAGTAACTCGATCGTATCGTTCGGAGAGAGCTCAAACCTTTGCATCCTTGCATCATCTTTCTTGGTTGTTATTTGGACCGTATCCATGTGATGTTTTAGAGCTTGTGCTTATTCTCATAACAAGCTCTAGTTCATCAAAAACGGATTTCGCATAGATCACTTGTTGCGTTTTCGAGTTTGGTTCATCATCTTTCTTGGTTATTATTTGGATCTTATCCATGTGATGATTTAGAGCTTGTGCTTATTCTCATGACAAGCTCTAGTTCATCAAGAATGGTTTTTGCACGGGCAACTTGTTGCATTTTCAAGATTGGAGGTTTTACCGGTATGTCTTTTTTGATAGGTCAAACCTTTCATCATTTGTTTCTATCCTCCCTTGTTGGACTATGATGGTTTCCTGCATGATCTTGTAGAGCTTGTTCCTAGCTTTAAAACAAGCCCAAGATCATCAAAATCGGAGTCCGGATGCTAAAGTTATGTCCGTTTCTATTTGCTGTCTCTGCCAGTTTTCAGGGGGGCGGATAATCCGTCCCGGATTATCCGGGCCGGATATTTCGGAAATATCCGGCACCCTCGAAATCGCCTAAGGACCAGGAAAAAAACAGCTCTGGATAGGGGCCGGACTTTTGGCCGGATTTTGACCAGGTTTTGTCCCTAAGGCCGGATTATCCGGCCCCAACTTAGGCCAGATTATCCGCCCCTCGAAAGTCTGCAACGGCTCGATTTTCTTGGGGGGTATAAATACCCCCTTCTTCCTCCTTGGGCTGTTGCTTCTTCCACTCTCTCTCTCCTCCATTGTTGTTTTTGAGAAGCTTGCCCTATCTCTCTATCCCTCCATGATTCTTGCCCCATTTTGAGGGAAAGAGAGAGGAGATCTAGATCCACACTTTGACCAAACCAAATCATCTCTTTGTGAGTGAATCTTTGGGATCTAGATCTTGGAGAATTTTGTGTTCTCCTCTTTGTTCTTCCTCTCTTATTCCCCCAATAGCTTTTGTAGCTTTGTTGGAATTTGAGAGAGAAGGACTTGAGCATCTTTGTGGTGTTCTTGCCATTGCATTTGGTGCATCGGTTTGAGTTCTCCACGGTGATTCGTGGAGGTGAAAGCAAGAAGGTTGTTACTCTTGGGTTCTTGGAACCCTAGACGGATTCTAGGCCTTTGTGGCGATTTGTTGGGAGCCTCCAATTAAGTTGTGGATGTGTGCCCCAATCTTTGTGTAAGGCCCGGTTTCCGCCTCGAAAGAAATCCCTTAGTGGAACCGTGACCTAGGACTTTGTGGCGAGGGTCACCGGAGATCTAGGTGAGGCGCCTTCGTGGCGTTCGGTGTGTGGTGTGAGTACCGCATCTTGGGGTGAGGCCTTTGTGGCGTTGGTGTGCATCGAGCAACCACACCTCAAGGTGAGCCTCTTGTGGCGTTCGGGAGCACTAAGCAACCGCACCTCTCCACCGGAGATTAGCACTCGCAAGAGTGTGAACTCCGGGATAAATCATCGTCTCCCTTTACTTATGTGTGCCTCGGTTATCTCTATACCCGAGCTCTTTACTTATGCACTTTACCTTGTGATAGCCATCGTGCTTGAAATTATATATATCTTGCTATCACATACTTGCTTGTATTGCTTAGCATAAGTTGTTGGTACACATAGGTGAACTCTTGCTTAGAATAAGTTGTTGGTGCACATAGGTGAACCATAGTATATAGGCTTTGGGCTTGACAAAGTAAACGCTAGTTTTATTCCGCATTTGTTAAGGCCATCTCGTAAAAGTTTTAAATCGCCTATTCACCCCCCCCTCTAGGCGACATCCGTGTCCTTTCACATGGACTCCACCTTCCCACTTGGTGGGTTGTCTAGGGCTAGTGGAGTCCCTCCGGGACTCCTCCTTCCATAGTGATTTATTCCGGATGATTCTAGAAACTTCTACAACCTTCCATAAATTCATCGGACCACTCCCAAACTTGGAATGTGAATTCCTGTATATGAATCTTATTCTCCGGACCATTCCGGAACTCCTCGTGATGTCCTAGATCCCATCCGAGACTCCGAACAACATTCGAACTCCATTCCATATTCCATATCTACTTAAAACGACATCAAACCTTAAGTGTGTCACCCTACGGTTCGAGAACTATGTGGACATGATCGAGACTCCTCTCCGATCAATAACTAATAGCGGGACCTGGAGATCCATAATAGCTCCCACATATTCAACGATGACTTCGTGATCGATTGAACCATTTACATACGATACCGATTCCCTTTGTCACGTGATACTTTACTTGTCCGAGGTTCGGTCATCGGTATCTCCATACCTAGTTCAACCACGTTACCAACAAGTACTATTTACTCGTACCATGGTATGTCACCTCTTGTGACCTAGTCACATGCTTGCAAGCTAATCAGATGACATTCCACCGAGAGGGCCCAGAGTATATCTATCCGTCATCGGGATGGACAAATCCCACTCTTGATCCATATGCCTCAACTTACACTTTCCGAATACTTAATCCCATGTTTATAACCACCCATTTACGCAATGGCATTTGATGTAATCAAAGCATCGTTCCGGTGTAAGTGATTTACATGATCTCATGGTCGAAGGACTAGGTAACTATGTATCGAAAGCTTATAGCAAGTTGAACTTAATGACTTGATCTCATGCTATGCTTACTATGGGTGTGTCCATCACATCATTCACCTAATGATATGATCTTGTTATTAATAACATCCTATGTTCATGATCAGGAAACCATGATCATCTACTAATCAACAAGCTAGTTAAATGAGAGGCTTACTAGGGACTCTGGTTGTTTACACAACACACATGTATCAATATTTCGGTTAATACAATTATAGCATGAAGTGTAAACATTTATCATGAACACTAAGATATAACAATAACTATTTTATTATTGCCTCTCGGGCATATCTCCAACAGTCTCCCACTTGCACTAGAGTCAATAATCTAGTTTACATTTGTAAAGATATAACACCTTGGCCTTCTGGTGCTTATCATGTTTTGCTCACGGGAGAGGTTTCAGTCAATGGATCTGACACGCTCAGAAACATATGTATTTTGCAATTCATTTGCGTCTCAACGCATCACTCATTTTCCAAATGAGTCGGCCTTAATCATATATGTTCAGTCTTCTGGTGGAACCTTAATTCCGCAGTCTGAAATATGTCACTAATATTATCACACACAATATAGCTTCAAAGTTCTGACACTATCGGAACTACACCAAGTTCTCAAAGAACTCCTCGACTTCTAGCATAGCATAGACTTCTTCTAGCTCATTGTGCTACCATTTAATCAACACTTAGCCTAATTGAGATTTTATATGTGACCAAACTAATATCGGCGCAACACCTTACATCGATTTTTTTGTCATTAACCCATACAAAACTATATATATCCTTGGTTTTTCTAAAACACTCAGGGATATTCTTACTGATGTCCAATTATCATTACATGAATCATTCTGGTATATGCTCATAACACTGTAGAGCACAAGACATATGATTTTGTACATATTATTCGTGATCTAAAATCACTCATGTGTTTTTACTCATCGAGAGTCAAATACACTCAAGTCTTGTTAAACCTTCACATGGAAAGGAAAACCTTCTTAATATTTTTATATTGAAGTACTTCAATATTCATTCTATGTACTTTAACTTAAACTTATTATGTGTTTCAATCTATCTTCATAGATCTTGACACTAAATATATTTCAGTCCATATCTTTTCATTGAAGTTAATTCTAAATGAAACCTTTTAATCACATCAAGTATATAATTACATCATTTATAATCAATGATATGTCATCCACATATAATATTATAACTATGTCTCAGCCCCACTTAATTTCTTGCAAATGCAAGCATCTTCACCGTTTCTGATGAAATCAAAAACTCTTTGACTATTTTATCTGGTGAAGATTCCAACTCCGTGATACTCACTTTATCCAGTGAAGTTTGTATAGATTTTTAGTATTCTACGGACTAGCAAAACTCTTAGTTGTATCTTGTATACACCTTTAATATACACTTCTGTTAAGTAATGTATTTTGCCATCCTACTAGCATATTGATAACCCACAAGTATAGGGGATCGCAACAGTCTTCGAGGGAAGTAAAACCCAAATTTATTGATTCGACACAAGGGGAGGTAAAGAATACTTATAAGCCTTAACAACTGAGTTGTCAATTCAGCTGCACCTAGAAAAGCACTAGCAACAGGGGTGATGTGAAAGCAACAGTAATATGAGAGCAATAATAACAGTAACACGAGCAAGCGATATAGAGTAATATGAGAGCAATGGCACCGAGAAAATAGTTGATACTACTTCCAATGACATGTAGAACGAGTATATGATGATGAGAGATGGACCGGGGTTCCCAGCTATCTACACTAGTGGTAACTCTCCAAGAACAAGTGTTGGGTGAACAAATTACGGTTGGGCAATTGATAGGATTGAAATAGCATTAAGACAGAACATCAAGATTATTAATCATGTAGGCATGTTTTCCATATATAGTCATACGTGCTCGCAATGAGGAACTTGTACAACATCTTTTGTCCTACCAGCCGGTGGCAGCCGGGCCTCTAGGGAATCTAGTGGAAATTAAGGTACTCCTTTTAATAGAGCACCGGAGCAAAGCATTAACACTCCGTGAAAACATGTGATCCTTATATCTAAGCCTTCCCCTCCAGTTATCCCGATTCTGTCGTCACTCGGGGCCTCGGGTTCCGGACATAGACATGTGCAAACAACTTGTAGATACAATCTAAGCAATAAGTATAGAGCTTAAATCTAAGATCATGCCATTCGGGCCCTAGTGACAAGCATTAAACACAACAAGATTGCAGCAACAATAACTTCACAAACTTTATAGATAGACTAATCATAATGTAACAATCCATCGGATCCCAACAAACACAACACCGATTACATCAGATCAATCTCAATCATGTAAGGCAGCTCATGAGATCATTGTATTGAAGTACATGGGGGAGAGAGTACCAACTAGCTACAGCTAGAACCCGTAGTCCATGGGGGAACTACTCACGGAGCATGATGGAGGCGGTGGCGTCGATGGAAATGGCTTCCGGGGGCACTTCCCCGTCCCGGCAGGGTGTCGGAACAGAGACTTCTGTCTCCCGAAACAGAGTTTCGCGATGGTGGCGGCACCCCTGGAGTCTTTCTGGAGTTTCGTCAATTGGTATCGATGTTTTAGGTCAGGACGGCTTAAATAGGCGAAGAGTCGGAGTCGGAGGGGCCACGGGGCCTCCTCACACTAGGGGCGCGCCCCCTTGGGCCGCGCCGCCCACACGTGTGGGGCCCCCGAGGCACCCCTCCGGTCCCCTCTCGACTTTCCGGAAGGTTCCGGAAAAAATAAGATGTTGGGTCTTCGTTTCGTCGAATTCCGAGAATATTGCCCGAACAACCTTTCTGGAACCAAAAACAACAGAAAACAGCAACTGGCCCTTCGGCATCTCGTTAATAGGTTAGTTCGGGAAAATGCATAAAAACATCATAAAGTGCGAGTAAAACATGTAAGTATTGTCATAAAACAAGCATGGAACATCAAAAATTATAGGTACGTTGGAGACGTATCAGCATCCCCAAGCTTAGTTCCTGCTCGCCCTCGAGTAGGTAAACGATAAAAATAATAATTTCTGTAGTGACATGCTACTTACATAATCTTGATCATACTATTATAAAGCATATGAGATGAATGCAGTGACTTTTCATGAATACTACTTTCAAGACAAGCATCAAAAGTCTTGCATAAGAGTTAACTCGTAAAGCAATAAATTCAAAGTAAAAGCATCGAAGCAACATAGAGGAAGATTTAAGTTTCAGCAATTGCTTTCAACTTTCAACATGTATATCTCATGGATAATGGTCAACACAAAGTAATATGATGAATGAAAATAAGAAAGTATGTAAGAATCAATGTACAGTTGACACAAGTGTTTTCTTCTAAGATGGAAGGAAGTAGGTAAACTGACTCAATATAAAGTAAAAGAAAGGCCCTTCGCAGAGGAAAGCAGGGATTAAATCATGTGCTAGAGCTTTTTAAGTTTTGAAATCATATAGAGAGCATAAAAGTAAAGTTTTGAGAGGTGTTTGTTGTTGTCAACGAATGGTAGTGGGCACTCTAACCCCCTCATCAAACAGAATTTCAAAGAGCGGCTCCCATGAAGGACGTTATTTCTACCAGCAAGGTAGATCATCCCTCTTCTCTTTTGTTTACACATGTACTTTAGTTTTATTTATGGTTGACACTCCTCCCAACCTTTTGCTTACACAAGCCATGGCTAACTGAATCCTCGGGTGCCTTCCAACATTCACATACCATGAAGGAGTGTCTATTTGCAAAATTAAGTTGCTTACTGATGAATCAGGGCAAAACATGTGAAGAGAATTATTAATGAAAGTTAATTAATTGGGGCTGGGAACCCCGTTGCCGACTCTTTTTGCAAAATTATTGGATAAGCGGATGAAGCCACTAGTCCATTGGTGAAAGCTGCCCAACAAGATTGAAAGATAAAAAACCACATACTTCCCCATGAGCTATAAAACATTGACACAAATAAGAGATAGTAAAGTTTTGAATTGTTTAAAGGTAGCACATGAAGTATTTACTTGGAATGGCAGAAAATACCACATAGTAGGTAGGTATGGTGGACACACATGGCATAGGTTTTGGCTCAAGGTTTTGGATGCACGAGGAGCATTTCCTCTCAGTACAAGGCTTTGGCTAGAAAGGTTGTTTGAAGCAAACACAAGTATGAACCGGTACAACAAAACTTACATAATAACATATTGCAAGCATTATAAAACTCTAAACTGTCTTCCTTGTTGCTCAAACACTTTTACCAGAAAATATCTAGACCTTAGAGAGACCAATCATGCAAACCAATTTCAACAAGCTCTACGGTATTTCTCCACTAATAGGTTTAAACTACATGATGCAAGAGAAACATGATCTACTTGAGATCTCAAAACAATTGCCAAGTATCAAATTATCCAAGACAATATGAGGCATTTTCTTTTTCCAACCAAATAGCAATAAATGCAATAGCTTCCAACTGTTATCATTGAACATTAAAAGTAAAACGAAGAACACAAGTGTTCATATGAAAAAGTGGAGCGTGTCTCTCTCCCAAACAAGGATTGCTAGGATCCGAATTTATTCTAACATAAACAAAAATAAAAACACACAGACTCTCCAAGTAAAGAACATAAGATGTGACCGAATAAAAATATAGTTTCAATAGAAGAAACCTGATAAGTTGATGAAGAAGGGGATGCCTTGGGCATCCCCAAGCTTAGACGCTTGAGTCTTCTTCAAATATGCAGGGATGAACCACGAGGGCATCCCCAAGCTTAGACTTTTCACTCTTCTTGATCATATATCATCCTCCTCTCTTGACCCTTGAAAACTTCCTTCACACCAAACTTCTCATAAACTTCATTAGAGGGGTTAGTACTCAAAAAACTTTAATCCACCTTGGCCCTGTAGTGACACATTGCAAGAACTCAATAAAACATTAGCTACAGCTCTCCACGTCTACAAAGCCTCACTTAAAGTCCACAAGAGACAATGCAAAAAACAGAGACAGAATCTGTCAAAACAGAACAGCCGGTAAACACGAATTTTTTTAAGAGGTACTTCCGTTGCTCAAATCAGAAAACTCAAAACTAATGAAAGTTGTGTACGTATCTGAGGAACACTCACGTAAATTGGAAGATTTTTCTGAGTTACGTACAGAGAATCATACCCAGATTCGTGACAGCAAGAAATCTGTTTCTGCGCAGAAATCCAAATCTAGCATCAACATTCTATTAGCAACTTCACTTGGCACAACATTGCAATAAAATAAAGATAAGGAGAGGTTGCTAAAGTAGTAACAACTTCCAATACACAACAAAACAGTAGCAAAATAAACACATGGGTTATCTCACAAGAAGTTCTTTCTTTATAGCCATTAAGATGGGCTCAGCAGTTTTAATGATGCACTCGCAAGAAATAAGAGTTGAAGCAAAGGAGAGCATCAAAAAGAAAATTCAAAACACATTTAAGTCTAACCCACTTCCTATGCATAGGAATCTTGTACACAAATAAATTCATGAAGAACAAAGTGACAAGCATAAGAAGATAAAACAAGAGTAACTTCAAAATTTTAAGCATATAGAGAGGTGTTTTAGTACCATGCAAATTTCTACAACCATATTTTCCTCTCTCATAATAATTTTCAGTAGCTTCATGAACAAACTCAACAATATAACTATCACATGCAGCATGCTTTTCATGATCCACAAACACATAATTTTTATCAAGCTCAGAAATAATAGGATTAAAACTTTCAAACCCACTTTTATCAATAATATAACAAGATGATTGATCAATCTCAAAATATATGGGACTCATAGATAAAGTCAAGACCTCTCCAATACCATTTTCATTAGTAGTACAATTAATATTATCAAGTAACATAGGACCATCATCTAGAGATTTATCATAAACATTTGCCAAACAAAACTCTTTAGTACCATGCATTTCGACATCAGGAACAAACAAAGCATTATCATAAGATTTATCAAAATAGCATGGATTATCATAAATAACAGGAGCATAATTATTCTCACAAGTTTTACTCATAGGGAATATTTCAAGAGAATCCACAGGAACATAACATTCAACCTCCTTTGGTAAGCATGGAGGACAATCAAATAGTGTAAGAGATAAAGAGTTACTCTCATTAGAAGGTTGGCATGGGTAGCTAATCCATTCTTCCTCCTTTTGTTCATCACTCTCCTCTTCTTTTTCATCCAATGAGCTTTCGGGTCCATCGATTTCCTCCTCTTTTTCATCCAATGAGCTTTCGGGTTCATCAATTTCTTCTTCCACCGGTTCCCGCAAATTGTGAGTGCATTCTTGTGCATTAATGAGTCTCTCTTTATAATCAATGATATAGGGATTATCACTATAGCTTTCTATGCAAAAATTAAGGATAGAAGAGACATAATCTTTAAGGTCCTTACAAACAACACAAGTTTCATAATTTCTAGCAATGAAGGATTCAATCTCAGAAGCTCCCATAAACAAAACAAATTGTTCTACTTCTTCGAACCCAAAATGAATATAGCTATTCCAATTATAGTTCTTAATTAAAACTTCCTCACTAAAGCCACATTGAAATTTAAGATGTTTAGTATCCTGTTTAGAGCAACAGTTTATATCATGGCGTTTAAGCAAGATTTTAGCAATTGTATTCAGTTTTTCTATCATAGCACTCATAACTTTACCCGTTCTTGATTCTCTATAATTATTATATAATTCAATAAGCTCCAAATAGGTTGTAGGTTCTCCCATAGCAACAGTTTTTAATTTTTTGGTTTTTCAAATTTTTATGGATTTGTGGGTATCCGAGGAAAATAAAACAAGACAAAAATAAACTAGACGAAAGTAAACTAAGCAAAATAATACTAGACAGAAATAAACTAAGCACAAATAAGCTAGACAAAAGTAAACTAAGCAAAACAAAATAAAATAAAACAAAAACAAGAGAGAGAGGTAGAGTGTACTCCCAGGTGAACTTATGAGTAGAGCTATGCCTCCCCGGCAACGCGCCGTAAAAATAGTCTTGATAGCCCACAAGTATAGGGGATCGCAACGGTCTTCGAGGGAAGTAAAACCCAAATTTATTGATTCGACACAAGGGGAGGTAAAGAATACTTATAAGCCTTAACAACCGAGTTGTCAATTCAGCTGCACCTGGAAAAGCACTAGCAACGGGGGTGATGTGAAAGCAACGAGTAATATGAGAGCAATAATAACGAGTAACACGACGAGCGATAATGAGTAATATGAGAGCAATGGCACCGAGAAAATAGTTGATACTACTTCCAATGACATGTAGAACGAGTATATGATGATGAGAGATGGACCGGGGTTCCCAGCTATCTACACTAGTGGTAACTCTCCAATAACAAGTGTTGGGTGAACAAATTACGGTTGGGCAATTGATAGGATTGAAATAGCATTAAGACAGAACATCAAGATTATTAATCATGTAGGCATGTTTTCCATATATAGTCATACGTGCTCGCAATGAGGAACTTGTACAACATCTTTTGTCCTACCAGCCGGTGGCAGCCGGGCCTCTAGGAAATCTAGTGGAAATTAAGGTACTCCTTTTAATAGAGCACCGGAGCAAAGCATTAACACTCCGTGAAAATATGTGATCCTCATATCTAAGCATTCCCCTCCAGTTATCCCGATTCTTCGTCACTCTGGGGCCTCGGGTTCCGGACATAGACATGTGCAAACAACTTGTAGATACAATCTAAGCAATAAGTATAGAGCTTAAATCTAAGATCATGCCACTCGGGCCCTAGTGACAAGAATTAAACACAACAAGATTGCAGCAACAATAACTTCACAAACTTTATAGATAGACTAATCATAATGTAACAATCCATCGGATCCCAACAAACACAACACCGATTACATCAGATGAATCTCAATCATGTAAGCCAGCTCATGAGATCATTGTATTGAAGTACATGGGGGAGAGAGTACCAACTAGCTACAGCCAGAACCCGTAGTCCATGGGGGAACTACTCACGGAGCATGATGGAGGCGGTGGCGTTGATGGAGATGGCTTCCGGGGGCACTTTCCCGTCCCGGCAGGGTACCGGAACAGAGACTTCTGTCCCCCGAAACGGAGTTTCGCGATGGTGGTGGCGCCCCTGGAGTCTTTCTGGAGTTTCTTCAATTGGTATCGATGTTTTAGGTCAGGACGGCTTAAATAGGCGAAGAGTCGGAGTCGGAGGGGCCACGGGGCCTCCTCACACTAGGGGGGCGCGCCCCCCTTGGGCCGCGCCGCCCACACGTGTGGGGCCCCCAGGGCACCCCTCTGGTCCCCCTCTGACTTTCTGGAAGGTTCCGGGAAAAATAAGATGTTGGGTCTTCGTTTCATCGAATTCCGAGAATATTGCCCGAACAGCCTTTCTGGAACCAAAAACAACAGAAAACAGCAACTGGCCCTTCGGCATCTCGTTAATAGGTTAGTTCCGGAAAATTCATAAAAACATCATAAAGTGTGAGTAAAACATGTAAGTATTGTCATAAAACAAGCATGGAACATCAGAAATTATAGGTACGTTGGAGACGTATCACATATCTCATAAAAGAAATATGTAGCGATTACTAGAACAATCCGCATAGACTATAAGCATCGCTGCGGAAGATCTAATCTTATCGCAGTCAACTCTTTGAACATTTTCATAAACAATCTTTTGACAAGTCGAGCTTCTTCAAGCATATTATATCCAAGTCAATTAATTTTATAGATCCATTTACTTTTAAAAAGTATTAATTCCTTCAAAATGTTTACCAAGCTCCAAGCTTGATTTTAGATACTATCTTGGATTTCATGGCTATTAGCCATTTTAACGGAGTCAGGGCCCATCATAGCTTCTTTGTATGTAGTTGGTTTATCATTGTTCAAAATCAATCCATTGTTCTCAAATCATTTATTTGATCACAAAGTAAACCATACCTACAAGGTTCAATAGTTACTTCGATCTCCATGACTATAACACTTTGTAGACATGGGATCCATGATCATCGTGGCCGCTTCCAGAACCATTTCCGATGTTGCGCTACTCTGGTCATCATGCTCAGGTTCATCAACCTTATCAAGTTCTATTGTCCTCCCACTCAAATACTTCGCTAGAAACAATTTCTTGGAAATGAGCAAGTAACATCGACAAACACTTTTGTCTTTAACTTCATAGTGGAAAGAATTCCCAAATTGTTCTCTGGGATAACCAGCAAAGACATTCATCCGATTTTGGTTGTAAACTCATTTACTTATGATATGCATACCAAAATTTAAGAAAGGACTATTAGGGTTTATACCCATGCCATAACTCGTATGGTGTCATTTCGGATTATGATGATGCTCTATTCAGTGTAAAAGCGGTGGTCTCTAAAGCATAATCCACAAAAATATAATGGCGTCATTTTATTTTATCTCATCATTAATCCAACAAGGTTTGGATACGTCTCTCGGATACTCCATCATCACTATGATACTCCAAGAAACGTGAGTTGTAGAACAATTTCATAACTCTCTTAGATGTTCGCTAAAACTCGTAATTCAAATATTTCCACCATGATCCAATCATAAATATTTGACTTTTCTATTACGATGATTTCCACTTCATGCTGAAATTTATTTGAATCCATTCAAATGTTTCAAACTTCTTCCTATCGAATAAATATATCCACATATATATACTCAATTCATTGTTGGAAGTTTTCATGAAGTAGAAGAATCTCCCGCACACAATTATGCCCAGTGAACCACATACATCATCATGTATGTTTCCACTAAGTTAGTTGCCCGTTTAACTCTTGGCCTATGAACGGTATTTCAGTCATTCTCTTTAGAAGAGATTTGCAAGCGCCAAACGATTCAAAAATCAAATGACTCCAAAAACCCATTTGCATGGAGTTCCTTCATGCGTTCCTTTCTAACATGACCTAAATGTCGGTTCCACTAATAAGTGGAATTCACATCATTTGCCTTATGGCATTTTAGCGTCAGTGTTATGCATGTGTGCTTTACCATAAAGATTTATAATAACTTATCCATCATACATGGAGTACTGTCATAATTTGAACAACTTATTGTTTTCATTTGACCAGAACAAAATAACAATTATAAAGTTCTTTATTATAAATCTGAAGGGCTAGGTAGAATGCCAACGACGAACACAATAACACTTTATTTTGTTCCAGACATGCATTCCTACCATATTCCTTGTCAGTCATTTAGGCCATTGTATTCTTGTATTGTGTTGTTTTGTATGACACCTCATACAAACCAATATGGTATAAATACCCAAGAGTTTCATTGTGTGACCAAACAAGGAATACATTCATAACATGTATATCATCTATATACACCTGAGCTAGACTTTCTAGTCTTTTCTTTCGTTCTGCCAAAATCTTTTGTAGTTTCTCTTTTAGCTTTCCTCATTCTCAGAAAACACTTCACCATCAATAACTTCTAGGTCCATTGTTCAAATACTAACAAACTTGAGGTTCTTACTTTGAAGTTGATCATCACATGACAAGTGTTCCAGATTTCACTATTAGTAACCTTTTAATGTGATGAACAATTTCACTCATAATTTTTATCCATCAAATCATGACGACTTTCCGAGACCATGTCTGTACATGCTAGGCTCGTAAAGTTTAACCTTAGTACTCGTATTTGAAAATCTGGCTTACACCCGTTGTATGCACAAGTAGAATCTATAACACCCGATCATCACGTGATGCTTCGAAACGACGAGTCTTAGCAACAGTGCATACTAAGGACGATCACTTCATGGATATGCGAATATCGTTAGTGCCCAGCTAGTTGGAGGATTGGGACTCCTGGCGTCTTCAACCTTCGTACATTCCCATAAAACTTATGAGTTTATGTAGTCTCACTAGATTATATTCTATCATCTTGCAATAAGATCTTAAATATCACATATATCTCATACCTTGCTTATTTCAGAAAACAAAATTTCCAGCTCCTTACTTTTCAAACGGATTTGAACTTCAAGTTTCACGGAGACAAGATGATTTTAGGTACTAATTGAAACCATTGCTCTTTGAATCAGCAATGTGAGGTTTACTAAAAGTTTGCAATAGGACTTAATCATTTCTCAATTCTTTAATAATACGGTATCAGTCCGTAAAGTTTCTTGTCAAACTTAACAGTATTTCTATCTCAATTACAAGACTAGCGTATGGTAGATAACGGATGCCAAATCTACAAATTTAATTCAAAATACTATTCAGACTATTTTCATGATAATTAGTTCATGTTTTAATCTAATTACTACTGAACTCCCACTTAATACAACATCTCTCATAGTTGTTTAGTGGCACACGATCCATATCCACTACACCAAAACCGATCATCACGTGAGATGATGTAGCTTCAATGGTGAACATCAACATGTTGATCATATCATCCATATGACTCGTGTTCAACCTTTCGGTTTCCTGTGTTCCGAGGCCATGTCTGTACATGCTAGGCTCGTCAAGCAAACCCAGGTATTTCCGCGTGTGTAACATGGCTTACACCCATTGTAATTGAACGTACAATCTATCACATCCGATCATCACGAGATGCTTCAAAACAACGAACTGTAGCGACGGTGCATACGAGGGGAGAACACTTTATTATCTTGATATTAATGTGAGGGATCATCTTATAATGCTACCGTCGCGATCTAAGCAAGATAAGATGCATAAGGGATTAACATCACATGCAATTCATAATGTGATATGATATGGCTCTTTTATCTCAAGCCTTTGATCTTCATCTCCAAAGCACGGGCATGATCTCCATCATCGTCGGCGGTGCGTCAAGGTCCATGGCGCCATCTTCATGGTTGTTCACCACATGTAGCAACTATTACAACTACTTTGAAATAATACTACTACATGAAATATAAAGACAACCATAAGGCTCCTTCCGGTTGCTATAATACAATAATGAACATCTCATACATCAAATATAATCATCATCACATCATGGCCATATCACATCACCAAACCCTGCAAACACAAGTTAGACGCCTCTAATTTGGTTTGCATATTTTACGTGGTTTAGGGTTTTCGAGTAAGATCCCATCTACCTACGAACATGAACCACAACGGTGATACTAGTGTTGTCAATAGAAAGATTAAATTGAATCTTAACTATGGTGAGAGAGACAGACACCCGCAAAGCCACTTATGCAATATAAGTTGCATGTCAAGCGTGGAGCAAGTCTCATGAGACGCGGTCATGTAAAGTTAGCCCGGGCCGCTTCATCCCACCATCCCGCAAGATGCAAAGTACACTAACTAAAAACAACAAAAGCATCAACGCCCACAAATCCATTGTTGTCTACTCGTGCAACCAATCTATGCATAGACACGGCTCTGATACCACTGAAGGGATTCGTAGCATAGAAAACAAAAAATGTCCTACCGCAAGAATGAATAACAAGCCAAGATCTAATCTAGTAGATGGTAGCAACGAGATGTATGTGAGACTAAGCCTCGAAGATTCCAAAGCCTACGAGATTAGATCTCGTGGTTGATGTAGTCGATCACTTGCCGCTTTCAAAAGCGCGTAGAAAATCTTGACGGTGCCACAATCGGGCAGCACCTCCAATCTCGGTCACACGTACGGTGTTGATGACGACGTCCTTATCCCCGTTCCAGCGGGCAGCGGATGTAGTAGATCCTCCTCGGAATCCCGCCAGTACGACGGCGTGGTGACGGTGGTGGTGGAGATCTCCGGCAGCGCTTCGCCGTAAGCACCGCGGGAGATGAAGCAGGAGGGAGTAGCTAGGTTTTGGGAGAGAGGGGGGCTTGGGGCGCTAGCCAGGGAGCCCCTTGGTGGTGCGACCAAGTAAAGGCAGCCCCTCCCCTCTCCTCCCCTTTAAATAGGTGGAAATCCCTAGGGTTTACCCCAAAACCACATTGGAGTCCAACTCCAAAACTTACCAAATTTGGGAAACCTAGACAAGGTGGGATTCCTCCCTTCCTTGTGGTATGGCCGGCCACCTTGGTGGAGTCCACCATGGACTCCACCTTCCCACTTGGTGGGTTGGCTAGGGCTAGTGGAGTCCCTCCGGGACTCCTCCTTCCATAGTGATTTATTCCGGATGATTCTAGAAACGTCTACAACCTTCCATAAATTCACCGGACCACTCCCAAACTTGGAATGTGACTTCCTATATATGAATCTTATTCTCCGGACCATTCCGGAACTCCTCGTGATGTCCTGTATCCCATCCGAGACTCCGAACAACATTCGAACTCCATTCCATATTCCATATCTACTTAAAACGACATCAAACCTTAAGTGTGTCACCCTACGGTTCGAGAACTATGTGGACACGATCGAGACTCCTCTCCGATCAATAACTAATAGCGGGATCTGGAGATCCATAATAGCTCCCACATATTCAACGATGACTTCGTGAACGATTGAACCATTTACATACGATACTGATTCCCTTTGTCACGCGATAGTTTACTTGTCCGAGGTTCGATCATCGGTATCTCCATACCTAGTTCCACCTCGTTGCCGACAAGTACTCTTTACTCATACCGTGGTATGTCATCTCTTGTGACCTAGTCACATGCTTGCAAGCTAATCAGATGACATTCCACCGAGAGGGCCCAGAGTATATCTATCCGTCATCGGGATGGCCAAATCCCACTCTTGATCCATATGCCTCAACTCACACTTTCCGAGTACTTAATCCCATGTTTATAACCACCCATTTACGCAATGGCGTTTGATGTAATCAAAGCATCCTTCCGGTGTAAGTGATTTACATGATCTCATGGTCGAAGGACTAGGTAACTATGTATCGAAAGCTTATAGCAAGTTGAACTTAATGACTTGATCTCATGCTATGCTTACTATGGGTGTGTCCATCACATCATTCACCTAATGATATGATCTTGTTATTCATAACATCCTATGTTCATGATCAGGAAACCATGATCATCTATTAATCGACAAGCTAGTTAAATGAGAGGCTTACTGGGGACTCTGGTAGTTTACACAACACACATGTATCAATGTTTCGGTTAATATAATTATAGCATGAAGTGTAAACATTTATCATGAACACTAAGATATAACAATAACTATTTTATTATTGCCTCTCGGGCATATCTCCAACACTATGCTCACGTCGGCCAAGGGGCGGGGCATATCAGTGGATTTTTCACCCACCTAATCATGGGTGGAGTTCACATCCGTAAAATGCAGACAATACTATCATAATGATCCAGCAGGAGGCCTTGGGGATTGCTAACATCAAGTTCATCATGTTGTACTTTGAGAACATGTCGGGTCTTAGGATCAACTTCCATAAGAGTGAGGTGTTGGTCTTGGGAGACTCGGACCTTGGACAACAAAGAATAGAAAATATGCTTAACTTCAAACAGTGATATTTTCCCTTCACTTACCTGGGTGTGCCCATTGGCGACCGTGCTATCACTGTACTGGGTTCGGGTCCAGTGACAACGAAAGTGGCTAAGAGGGCCGACCCCTGGATGGGTAAGTTCATGTCCTCCACTGAAGACTTACCCTTATAAAGACCTTTCTTTCCATCTTACCCTTACATGCTATGGGGGTATGCATTCTTGGCGATGGGGTTTGATATCTACACACGTTTCTATTCTTGTAGACAGTACTGTTGGGCCTCCAAGTGCAGATGTTTGTAGAACAACAGAAGTTTCCCTTAAGTGGATCACCCAAGGTTTATCGAACTCAGGGAGGTAGAGGTCAAAGATATCCCTCTCAAGCAACCCTGCAATTACGATACAAGAAGTCTCTTGTTTCCCCAACACACCCAAAACACTTGTCAGATGTATAGGTGCACTAGTTCGGCGAAGGGATAGTGAAATACAAGTAACATGGATGATTATAAGTGGTAAATGCAATCTGAAATAAAAATGGCAGCAAGAAAACATGTAGCAGAACTGGTTGTAAACGGTGTTTCAATGCTTGGAAACAAGGCCTAGGGATCATACTTTCACTAGTGGATACTCTCAACAATGATACCATAATTGAATACATACATATTATCACTTCACTATGCTACTCTGAACCACTTTTCGGTTTGATAATAAACACAAATTCATTGCGTTGGTCTGCATAAGCATTCCTTAAACTTCGCATTCCCAATCTATGGACACCCCACGCTGTCACTTTGAGCATACAAAGATGGTACTAACTAGTCACCACAATTTATAAGTATTTCTATAAATTAAGCATAAGAAACAAACACGATGTGCACACTGTCACCTTCACACCGTTGGACGTGGTGTCCCCTGAGATCACATAATAAAACCAATTGAGTAGCACAATAGTTGAAGAATAACATCTACTTATTCAACTAGATTACAACTCATGATCACTTAAAGATCATACATGGAGAGATAGATAGACCACATAGCTAACGGTAAAGCCCTCAGCCTCGGGGGAGAACTACTCACTCGTCATCATGGGAGTCAACAACGGCGATGGAGATGGCTTCGGGGGTAATTCCCCGTCCCGACAGGGTGCCGGAACAGAGACTTCTGTCCCCCAGATCTTGTCTTCGGCGGTGGCGGAGCTACAGAACTTTTCGTGGAAGAAGGCTTATTGATTTAGGTTTTTTGCATCAGGAGGCATTTACAGGCGGAAGGGCGAGGTCGGTGGAGGCCAGGGTGGCCCACACCACCCCTAGGCGCGGGCCAGGGTCAGGCCGCGCCTAGGCATGGCCTGGCCACCCTGTGCCCCCCTTCATCTCTCCTCCGGACTTCGTCTTTGTTACGGAAAAATAAGATCTTCGACTTTTGTTTCGTCCAATTTCGAGAATATCTCCTATACAAATTTTTTGAAATACAAAACAGCAGAAAACAGGGAACTAGCACTGTGGCATCTTGTCAATAGGTTAGTGCCGGAAAATGTATAAAAGTGCAACGAAGTATGAGTAAAACATAAAAATTGATGTAAAACAAGCATGGATCATCAAAAATTGTAGATACGTTTGCAACATATCAGGGTCCATTAGACTATGAACAAGAACCGCTTGCGGTTGTTCTACTGGGAAGCTAATGGCACTCGACACAAGTTCCACTGGGTTAGGTGGGATGCAATATGTAAACCAAAATGCTTGGGGGATTGGGTATTATGTTGACCTCGAGAATTTGTTGAGAGAGTTGGGCGGTATCACTCTGACACTTCAAGCTGATGGTTTCACCTAGGCCAGTGTGGTCCCTCTACCGCAAGCTTTGCCAAGGGACAAAGAGGAAACATTATAGCAGATAGTTGTCCCACTTAAAGTTTGAATTTTCCTCTAGCAGCGTCCGAAAGTGGTTACCCTCTAATGGAAAAATCCACCAAAGGCACAAAAAATATTTGGGCCTATATGCATCGTGTTAGGACTATGACGACACAAACCACAAGAAGTTTTTCTTGTGACCTCTTGCAAAGTTCCTATGGAGCGTAGTTAAGGAACTGTTGGGACACTCCTGGAACCCCTCTTATTTCGCGGGCATATATAGGATCCTACAGTCTTGCGTAGGCCAAACTAAGCGGGTCCTCTAGATATGTTGCGCGGCTCTTTGCTAGACGTTGTGGAACATTAGGAACAAGTTCGCTATTGCGGGAACTTTTCCGGCTCAGCCCGATGATACCTTGTATAAACTGTCCATGCACTTGCAGGTGTGGAGACCTGTGGCTCGGCGGCAGGACCACGAGGCAGTGAGCTGACGATTGGCAGGCTGTGCGCTCCACAACACCATGCGAGACACCCCATCCTAGAAGTCCCTAGGATCTTGCTTGTATCCTGTAGCCGAGTACCTAGTGGTTAGAGTTGGGGCGCAGACTCGTTGTTTTCGCCGTGTGTGTTGTTTGTTGCTTGTAGACTCCATTGTCATTTGTTCGTGTTGTTGTGTTTTTTCTTTCAGAATTTGTTGTAACACTGCCATGGTGGCTTGATCAATTTAAAACCGGGCTCCACTCGAGCCTTCCGTCTAAGTATAGCAATGACTATATTTTTGAGAGAAAGAAGGGAGAGCCTTAATACTCCCTCCGTCTCACAAAAGTTATGTTAGACTTACAAAAACTTGAATGTATCTAGACACTAGTATCTAAATTTAGACAGATTTAAGACAAGTTTCGGAGGGACTAGATCAATCTCAACGCACAACCACAAGCTCCTCAAAACAGTTCAGAACTATGCAATCTTGTTGAATCTGACGTGCACGTGCAACAACAAGTTCATGCACCCTCCAAGCTCACCTTGGAGCCTGATGGCATCCCACAACAAGGCCGCACACTTCGGTCTGATCTTCTCATTGCAGGTGCAAGTGTGTTCTCTGATGCTTCATGGAAATGCAAGGAAGTTCCAGCTCCTGCGGGTACCACGGTGACAGGAATTGGTGTATTTCTTCAGTACATGGAAAATGGTCAAAACTTCAACACCATGATCCAAGCCTCCAATCCTCTGTTGCAGTCAGTCTTGACCTATTGCAGATCGACCAGCCTACATTCCTGAAGAACAATCAGGTCCTCACTAAGGCAGAGTGAAGCACAACACTTGATCAAGCTCTTCTACATTGGAACCAGACATGTACTTGAAAGATTTCTTCAATGCTACACACAGGTCACCTGCTCAGATGTTTCATATTAGTAGAGACCTGAATGGTGTTGGGCATAACTGTGCTCATCAGGTGCTTAGGCAGGACCTAAGACAGCATATCTACACTTGTGTATGTTCAGCTTATGGTAGTTCTTCATGTATTGGTATCTCAATCTTGCAAAATTCAGCTTGCCAGGACTTTGTAATTCGTGCTGTACTTTGCAACTGAGCTGAATGAAAAATATGGAGCAACCAGCGCCTCGTGTTGTTCAAAATAAGATTGAGACCGTGTGAACGAACACGCTCCAACCTGCGGTTTCCGACAGCGAAATCTGTCGCTGCGCCTGGCCAGGCAGTCGCCGTGGGAACCCATGGCCAATGCCTTACCCGTACGCGCCTTACAACTTTTGCCATGTGCTGCTGCTAGCTAGCCTGAGTACACTACGCCATAAGCCTAATCTAAACTTCATGGACCTGTGAATCAGAAAGCTGATGCTTTTCTGTTCAAAAGAAAAGAGGCTGATGAGTGATCAGCCATGACAGCGTGTCAAAGGTAACGCTATACAAGCAAGATTCCAAGAGATCAGCCGGTTCAGCTTAAAACAGTTCACATTGCTTTAATTTCGTTTTGCTTGAGCTAGAACCTTCTTCTGCATGCATTCAGTTAGAGCATCTCCAACAGAGGCTCTAAAATTTGGCGCTGTAAACGTCGTTTGCAGCGCGCTGGATCCGGATACAGCGCGCGACGCTGGCGCGTGCTTCGCCGGAGGCTCTATTTTACAGCGCAACCAAAAAAGCCAAAAACAGCCCTTCACCAGAGGCTGTAAAATAGAGCTCCACAAACAAGTTTTTTCAACATACATACAACAAACAAGATCAAACACCCACAAATAAATCTGAAAAAATCAACTAAATTACTGTAAATTATCCATATAGCTAGAAATTGATCTCAAGCTAGCAATCGAATCCCCGTGCGCGGCCGAAATCAGTCCGTGCGTGCGTGCGCGGCGACATCAATCGAGTCCGTGCGCGGCTGAAATCCGTGCGTGCGTGCGCGGCCGCGCGAGCTTCGGCTCCGAGCTCCGCCAGCGAGTGCCGCAGCCGTGCCGTCTCCTCCACCGCGTCGTCCCGCGTCCGCGTGGCCGCGTCGAGCCGCCGCGAGAGGTCGGCGGCCGGCGCCACTGCTCGCCTCCGTCGCCGCCCTCCGAGGCCGAGGCCGAGGTTGTCGTCGTCGACGGCGACGAGCGCGAGGTGGAGCGCCGGGTTAGGACACGAAGAGCGAGCGGATGACGGCCCCGGCGACGCGGACGCCACGGCGCGCTGCTGAAGCGGCGGTCGGAGCAGGACACCGCCGCGATGTACGCCGCCGACGCTGTGTCGGCCGCGCCGCCCTCGCTCCGGCCGCGCCGCCTCGCTCCGGCGGGAGATGGGGAAGTTGGGTGCGTCGGCCATGGCGCGGCGGGGAGATGGGGCAGGTCGACGGGGCGGCCATGGCCCATGGCGCATCGGGCGAGGGGAGCTCGAGCGGGGCATGGCATCGGCTTGGATTTGAGCGTCGGTTTTCTTCCCGCGGTGGAGAAGCCAACTTACGGCCGCGCGCCGATTGACGCACCAAATATAGAGCTTTGGATAGCGCAAACTACCGCGCGCACTAAAATATTTACAGCGCGACCTATTTTACAGCGTCTGCTGGAGGGCGGAAAAACGCGTTTGGCGCTGTATATTGGCAGTTTTTTTAGCGCGCGCCTAGTTTAGAGCCTCTGTTGGAGATGCTCTTAAGGCAGTGCATACATGGCCACTTGGCTAGTCAGCCATATGTTTCTACAGGAATATTCACATATTATATCCCTCGAGGAACATCTTATTAAACATTTAGACTGGCTCCATAGATCCAACTTTGCCGCCACGATTGGTCCTTTACCCTGAGGTCAAAAGGTAACTCAGACGATCGACAAGAGTCCACATAAATCTTGTCACGGTATGACCTCGATCTACCAAACATGCACGATCTGCATGTGCACTATAGAACAGTCAGTGGATCTGTACTTCCTTTTTTCTTTGTGGGGATCTGTACTTCCTTGTTCTTGGTAAAATCGTATCTCCGCTAGGCTCGAGTAACATTCTTCTCTTCCTGCATATGTAGGCCTTACTTGCATTGCATGTCCGTCGATCGTATCCATTATCACTCTCCCTGAATTCTGAACTTATGGCCACCTGCTAAAAAGAACTATATGCTCTGCATTATTGCACCTTTGCTAAAAAAAAGCGTTTTCTGCTCCATGGTTAAGCTTCAGTACCACCATTTACTTTGGCTACACGACCGGGCATACGAGCAAATAGTTATGCAGATTTCTAGTATATTTGCGCCCAGCTGGATTCTTTCTAGCTGTGCCGCATTTGCCATTTTGCATCTCTGAACTCACTGGAGTTTGCCTGTCAGGAATCAGGTTTTGCTAGCTATGCATGCCGCGTGTATCTGATGCGCCGTTAGACCTTTGCGACATACAGAAAACAAACGGGGACAGACGAATTAGCATCTAAATTTGAGTAAAGCTACTTATTGGACCATTCAACTGTTATATAAGAAGATTGAGCAATTGGATCCATCCACATGCAGCGAGGCCACAATGATTAAGCAGAGCTAGCTAACAAATTCTAGCATATCTCACTTCGGAGAAAAAAAAAACAAGACTACTAGCTAGCTCAGACATGGCTTACATTACCAAGTGTAAACGAGACGCATGTCACATTCAGTCTTGACAGAAAATAAATCGTCCTAACAGAACCTATGTTTATGAATTATGATAATCTTTTAGTTCTAGTTCATGCACGCACGACCTCGTGCGCTATAGCACCACTGACATCAGATAAAAACGTCGTCAGACATAATCACGAGATGCGGCAGAAATCACCATTTCATCTTCATCGCAAAATCATCACGGCGAAATGGTTCTGGATTCTGGAGTCTGGACTCTGGATCGACCGGCCGAATCCATGGCTTGATGTGCTGCATCTGGGTTCAGCTGAAAACATTAGAGTACGTACCAGTGTACCACACAGATCTCGCAGCCTTACCATTTGCACCAATGATAGCAGAAAAGCAGCAAAGCCGGCCATGCCCCGACCCCCAATCTCTCCACCACATCTTTCCACTACCAACCCTTTCTCCCCTCCGCGCGCACATGCACCGCCAATCCCCTCGAGATTCCCCTAATCTCTCCGGTGTTTAATTATTTCCTTGCACCACTATTTAACACACTGCCCTGTGCCCTCGATCAGCTCTCGCCTTCCTTAGGCAAGAAGTATATAGCGTGCCAGTGTATAAAGAGAGAGTGACAGACTGACAGTGCTGGAGCGAGGATCGTAGGCTCGTAGCGGCAATGGAGGTGGCGCAGATGAAGCGGGGCGGCGAGACGTGCTTCCTACTCCAGGCGGCAGCCGTGGTCTCATACATGGTGCTGCTGATGGCGTCGACGGGGGCGCGCGCGCAGATGCGGGTGGGGTTCTACGACAGCTCGTGCCCGGCGGCGGAGATCATCGTGCAGCAGGAGGTGAGCAAGGCGGTGTCGGCCAACCCGGGCCTCGCCGCCGGACTCCTCCGCCTCCACTTCCACGACTGCTTCGTCGGGGGCTGCGAGGCGTCCGTGCTGATCGACTCCACCAGCGGCAACACGGCGGAGAAGGACGCCGGGCCGAACAAGAGCCTGCGGGGCTTCGAGGTGATCGACAGGATCAAGGCGCGGGTGGAGCAAGCCTGCTTCGGCGTCGTCTCCTGCGCCGACATACTCGCCTTCGCCGCAAGGGACGCGCTCGCGCTGGTATGTACGCGCTCGCGCGCGTAAATCCATTTGTTATCAGTATCACTTTACCCCAATTAATCCTTGTTACCCGTCACTTTAAGATCATCAGCAGACATGATCATATGGGCTCTTTGCATCTAATCTAATCTAAGTAAAGCTAGGCCAGCACGTAGGCTTTCGAATTACTAAAGTTTATGTGATCTGTGTCCCCTTGCTACTTTTTTTTCTCTGCACATTGCCTGCACCAAATGATGCTGCACCTGCATATGCCAGGGGTGAGAAGAGTAAAAAGGAAAATTCGTTTTTTTTGTGTTGTCCAAGTGGATTGAGCCTCCAATCGATCTTGCTTCAAGCTTGCCTTGCTGGCCTCGCCAAGCAGGGCTTGCCGGTGGGACCGTATTGTCAACCTGTTAAAATGAATAAAACATTAGGCACAAAGCCCAGCTTTAAATTAATAAAGCCACAATCATCCAGGTTACAGATTACAGATACCAAGAGCAAGATCAAAATGTGGTGCTGAAGGGTTATAATTAGCTGGTTCAAAATGTAAGTACCTCTGCAACCTAATCAGCACGCACTCATCAACATCGTCTTGTGCGTGCAGACCGGCGGGAACGGGTACCAGGTCCCGGCGGGGCGGCGGGACGGGAGCGTGTCGCGGGCGCAGGACACGGGCGGCAACCTGCCACCGCCGACCCCCAACGTGAACCAGCTCACAAAGATCTTCGCCTCCAAGGGGCTCAACCAGAAGGACTTGGTCACGCTCTCCGGGGCGCACACCATCGGCGGCTCGCACTGCAGCTCCTTCAGCAGCCGCCTGCAGTCGCCGTCTCCGACGGCGCCGGACCCGACCATGGACCCCGGCTACGTAGCGCAGCTCGGGCAGCAGTGCGCCGGCGCCTCGCCGGGCGCGCTCGTGCCCATGGACGTCGTCACCCCCAACACATTCGACGAAGGGTTCTACAAGGGCGTCATGGCCAACCGCGGCCTGCTCGCCTCCGACCAGGCGCTGCTCAGCGATGGCAACACCGCACTGCAGGTCGTCACCTACGCCAACGACCCGGCCACCTTCCAGAGCGACTTCGCCGCAGCAATGGTCAAGATGGGCTACGTCGGCGTGCTCACCGGCAGCAGCGGCAAGATCAGAGCCAACTGCAGGGTCGCATGATCCGTCATTCATGGCGCCATCACTCCATAGATTTTTGGTGTTTGTACTTTGTACTAAGAGTGGCGATTGATTGATTTCCCTATTCGACTTGGTGGTAGCTTTCAATTAGAGGCTTTTCTTTGACCATGTATGTATTCGCTGCCTATTCTTTGTCCCATTGATCGGCTTGTGTTAATTCTTTCTTTCTGTTCACAAAATTGTAACTAGCCCCTGAGGGTTCATGTGCCAAATTAATCGAGCTAAATAATATATAGATACTAATGGCTTTGTAATGGTAGTCGATTATTTCATTTCTGCGCGTGTTTGAACTTTGAACAGAGTATAATTTGCGGCACAAGAGTTTGGAATGATCAATCACACTAAAAGTGGTGGAAGCCCAACTTGAAGTAGATAGTGTGATGGATCTTACCTTCACAACCTCTGTCGGAACTCATTGATGTTGATGATGATGAGGAGGATGATGATGACAGACTTACATTTTCAACATTCCGTCTTCTTTGATTTCTTTTCTTCTAAAAAGCCCACTAATTGGGATTTTTTTCATTTCTCTTGGTGACTCCTAGCATTGGCGGACACATGAAGAAACTAGATGGTAGCCACAGTCCCAAATATTTCTTACACTAGCCCATGCTTGATAAAGAAATTACTAAATGAATAATTTAAAAAAATCAATCTGTTCACTATGAACTTCAAATTTTGAACAAAATGTGATTTGGGGTTCAAGAGGTAGGAATTGATCAATCACGTTAAGAATGACCTAAGCACAACTTGAAGTAGATATTGTTGTGAATTTTAAATTCACAACCTTGGGAAGAAGTACCTTTTCTTGATGAGATGCTTCTTTTTCCAATATTTCTCTCATTTCCTTTTCTTGATTTCTTTTCTTCTCAAATGGAGGTCAACAAGAATTTTTGGTGTCTTCCAGATCATTTAAATAATTAATTGGCACATCATTGTACACAAGATCATCATATGTTCACACTCTTATTATAATCCTCACCTAGCTCTCTCTCTATGTGTGTGTGTGTGCGCGCGCTAGGACTCCACCGCTCGCTTTTTATCATCGAGTATCCAGGGTGTGGACTAATCATCGAGTGTGCTTTCAGGGTTCGTGTTCTTGTCCTTCCTTAGTTTCGTGAAGCCTTGTGCTGGCATTAGCAGCTCACCTCACGGAGATGGCATTTTGGCATTACTACACTACAGGAGAGCACAGATGTGCCGACGGCCAAATATCGGGGCCGTCGGCACAGAAGCATCCGGACCGCGGCGACAAAGATGGCCGTCGGCACAAGCCGGTTGTGCCGACGGTCACCGTCGGCACAGTTCTGGCCGTCGGCACAGGACCAGTCTGGCCGTCGGCACAACATTTTTTTCTTTTTTTTTACTACAGACCTGTGCCTCGGCATAGCTTTTTTCTATTTCTGCACGTCAGTCTTCAAAAAAGCATAACTAAATCATTCTAATTGAGAAAAATAAGTATAATATATCAAATTTTGCAGAAAAACAAGATCTATCATAGAAAAATATAAAAATGGAATATTTCAAATACCTAAACAAATATTTTTAGAAATGAGCTATAACGTTCGAGGTTTCATGGCTTTCACACACGCCAAAAATGAAAAAATTGTCGCTAGTGGGTCGGATTAGAAATCCGTGTCCGGGGACTTGCTTCCCATCTTAGGGTCCACACACGTGCCAAATATGATCTCGTTTCGACAAACTATGCCATGCCGAGGCCGTTTCCCACCTTATTTCCCCTAAAATCCATAGAACTCCGGACGTGATAGCCCTTTTCGTGAAGGGTTTTTCAAAATAATTATCGTATCCCAGTTTTAACAAACGGAATAGTTACTATGACATATAAAATGACGTCACGCGGCTCGGTGGGATTTTTGGACTTCGTTCAAATTGTCATCTGGCCAAAACAGGACCCCCGGGACATGCGGTATCGCCGTACCGGGCGTGCGGGTGCACCCATTCACGAACAAACTAAACGGACAAAAATTAGCACATATAATGATGCGTCGTAGAACTTAAAACAATTTTTCCGGAATTTACGGAGCGACGGATAGTTCACCCCTAGTTCAAATCTGGTCGAGTTTCAGTGGATTCGACGGGACACCGCCGGAGGCCGCATGTGTTCCCAAAATGCTAACGAGTCCACATGTCTTGTGATAGGTGGTGTGTAGGTGGTCTACTATCATTGCACGGAGGTTTCATGTCATACTAAAATGCGCCCCATGTAGCTGCTTCACAAATAAAAACCGTTTGGGCACGCTAAAAATGAAAAGATGGCCGACCGTCGATCGGATTGGAAATGCGCGTCCGGGGTGTTACTTCCCATCCTAGTGCCCACACACGTGCCAAATATGATCTCGTTTCGGCAAACTATGCCATGCCGAGGCCGTTTCCCACCTCATTTCCCTTGAAATCCATAGAACTCCGGACGTGATAGCCCTTTTCGTGAAGGGTTTTTCAAAATAATTGCTGTATCCCAGTTTTAACAAACGGAATAGTTACTATGACATATAAAATGACGTCACACGACTCTGTGGGATTTTTTTGACTTCGTTCAAATTGCCATCTGGCCAAAACAGGACCCCCAAGACATGTGGTATCGCCGTACCGGCCGTGCGGGTGCACCCATTCGCGAACAAACTAAACGGACAAAAATTAGCACATATAATGATGCGTCGTTGAACTAAAAACATTTTTTTCGGAATTTCTGGAGCGACGGATAGTTGACCCCTAGTTCAAATCCGGTCAGTTTCCAGCGGATACGGCGGGACACCACCGGAAGCTGCATGAGTTCCCAAAAAGCTAACGCGTGCACATGGCATGTGATAGGTGGTGCGTAGGTGATCTACTATCATCGCATGGAGGTTTCACTTCCCATTTGAAATGCGCGTCCGGGGTCTTACTTCCCATCCTAAGGCCCACACACGTGCCAAATATGACCTTGTTTCGGCAAACTATGCCATGCCGAGGCCGTTTCCCACCTCATTTTCGATAAAGACAATCAAATTTAAACTAGAGGTACTTGATCTAATGCTCATGATTTTTGGGTAAGTTAACTTTGTAGGTTCAAAAGATGATATGGATGTCATATTTGTATTCCTCTCATTTTTCTGATCAATTTAGACATATTATTTGCCAAATTCGCATTTACTGATATTAATTATTCCTTATTAAATAAAAAACAAAAAATAAAATCATTTAATTGTTTTTCAAATTCTATATTATTATTATTTATATATATTCATTGTTGTTTACTTAAATAATTGTTTAGAATTTAAAAATATAGAGGTGTGACATCACGGTCAAAGGGTTAATATGATAGATATGGTAATATTAACATCAATGTGTCATTTCTTTCAGGGAAGCTCATCCGAAGAGAACCAAGAAGTTAAGCGTGCCGGGGCGGGAGTAGTGTGAGGATGGGTGACAAACTGAGAAGTTTGACCATAAGTGCAATTTGACCTAAGATTAAGTGTACTAAGTGTGATTGTGAAAGATTAACAAGTAAAAGATAGAAGAAGAAAAGTGAAAAAAAAATTAATTTTTTTTTGAATATTTTTTCGAAAATAAATTTGAAATTTTTGAAATACTATGCCGACGGTTTTACCGTCGGCACAACAATCTATACCGACGGCCAGTCTGTGCCGACGGTGATCGGGCGATCCCAGAGCTCGAACTATGCCGACGACGCTATGCCAGAGCGGTCACCGTCGGCACAGCCTGTGCCGACGGCCTTCTAGGCTGTGCCGACGGCTGGCGGCCGTCGGCATACAACATCTCTCCCGTAGTGCTAGGAAGTGAGTGTGGCATCCGTGGCGTCATGGGCAGGCCTAGCGTCCCTCCTCCCGGGCGGCCGCCAGGGTCCCTACTATTTTATCATTTTCTATAATGATGTTGTTCAAAATATTTGCGTCTTATACTTAGTTTCCCTAGCTTATGGAAGTTCTTGGGTACGCCACTTTGAGAGGTTTTCACGGCGAATAGAAGCCCCTTGACAATGCCTAAGACACTCTTTGGCATAATGTTGCTTAAGTACATTCCTCTTGTCACCGAGTAAGGGGTTGACAATTTTTTTGTCCCGTTAGTGTGATGCCTTTCGGCGATGGCACACCACCATGCCTTGTTATGGGGATCATGTTGTGTTGGCTCAATGTTCCTTTATGGTGGCAACTTGTTGTTTCCTTTTTTTTCATGTTGACAATCAATACCATATATACTTATAGTAGAAAATAGTACATGATAGAGATACTTGAGTTGTCTACAACGATTACAAAATAAAGTCTAATGAAAATGAGCAAATCTTTCGGGTTTTCAAACTCTTTCTTCACCATGACATAATCTTATAGTTTTCTGAAGGCATCCGAATAAAAGGAACATAGATACCAATTTATAGACCTATAAATATCAATGAAGGCTTCCCGTAATCTTAATTTCAGCCACAATGCCAAGGATACATGCACACACATCTAGTAAAGTAATCAATCCACATCTACAAGAGTACCAACAACCTGGTCAACATCGCTGGAGAGCCGAGAGTATGAATCACCATTGTCGAGGACGTAGTAGCTAGGACAAAAATTGCGGGGACTATCTTCCTCGGGGCAACCATGAGAAAACAAATCCAAAACCGATCTGGTGAAGTAAGATCTAAAGGACCGTACCTAAAGAAATTTAATCTTCCAGTATCACCATTGACACCTAGAAGGAGATCTTGTCAACAAACCAAAGACCGAAGATCATTTATTATACACGATGCCATTTTCATTGACATGGAGGTGAAAAAACGGGTACCCAAACACTACTCTTATTAAAATCAGAACGCATAAAATTGGGTTCCCACCCCTCCTAACACCGTCAACACCGGCCGGAAAAGGGGAACCCGGTCTATGGAGGAGATGAAGCTAGAGGCAACGACTAGGTTTAGGAGATGGCGGTTGATCTACGATTGAACTTAGGAGGGTTTTTTAGGGAAACAACGTGACTCTGTTGTGGGACTTTATTAATTACAGACAATAGTTACATCGTTCAAAAGTTTGCTAAGAATAAATCTAGGGGCTCTTCCACCCAAGTACAAAAAAGTTCATTAGAAAAACACTCTCTAGCTAAAATTACGAGCAACTGAAAGAGCAAGGTCTATACCTCGTGTTTTGTGTGTTTGATAACAACACTTGAATAAATTTAACCGTGTGCATAGATTGTCTTTAATAGATTTGCAGGTACACGGTGCCCTCGCTGAACACTTCATGATTGGAAGACTCAAGCATAACTTATAGATTTTCTGGTTTTGTGTGTGTCGCGTGGTTGGAGGGGAAAGAGAAAACTGCAGACTCTGCCTGACCGGTACTACCAGTACCAGGAGCGGTAGTACCGCTACCCTACTGGTACCGCCCTGAAGTAGCGCTTTGGGTGTTTGCACATGAAAAGTCCCACGGAGTGAGTTACATTACCTCTACGGTACCATGAGCGGAAGTACCGCTCGCAAGCGGTAGTTCCGGCATGGTACCGCCTAGGTACCGTAAGTCAAGTTACGGCACTACCGTTTTGGTACCGCCGAGGTACCGCGTGGAGTCCGGGGCTCGCCGAGGCCGTTACGGTACCTCAGTGGTACCGCTAGCGGTACTACCGCTTCGAGCCCACGTGGCAAATTTGTGGGGTGATTTCAAACCCAGAGCGGTACTACCGCTTGCCCAAGCGGTAGTACCGGTTGTGCGGGATCTGCACATAATGGTTGGAATTGAAGGAGCCTATAAAAGGGCCCCTTCTTCCCCGGCTCAATTTTATCTCTTCTCCTTCTCTCTCCTCCATTGTTGTTGAGCTCAAACCTTGAGGATCTCCTCACCTACCCAACCAATCTTGCCCAAACTTTGTGGAGTGGTGAAGGAGGCCCCGATCTATAGTTCTACCAAGAGAGAATTCACCAATACTAGCTAGTCCTTAGTGGATCTTGGAGTTAGGGTTCCTATGGTGGGATCTTGGAGGAAATGCTCCTATGGAGGCTAGCTTGAAGTTGTGCTAGCCCCATAGGGTGTTGGGAGCCTCCGGTGTTTGTGGAGCTCGCCCCAACCTTGTGAAGGAACCGCCGCCTCGACCGGCTACTTAGTGGATAAGGGGAAGCTCCTTCGTGGGGCTTTCTCGAGGAACAAGGTGAGGCCTTCCTTCGTGGTGCGGCCGCCTAGCCTTCGTGACTAGCACATCCTCAATGCAGACGTACTCCCTTTTGTGGGAGGAACTACGGGAAACAAACCTCGTCTCGTCTCCGCGTCCCCGGTTGTCCCGCTCCCTAACTTTACTATCATGTTTGGCTCATTTGCTTGTTGTACTAGCCTAAGATCATACTAGGATCACCCCTATCTCTAAAGCTATCGCCTTTACTTCCGCACCGCGTAAAAACTGAAAAAAGGCATAAAAATTGTGTAGCGCCCATTCACCCCCCCTCCCCCCTCTTGTTCGCTACGATCCATTCAGCAACTTCATTGGCTTCTCTAGGGCAGTGCTTCAAAGTAATATTTCCTAGTAGCGACGTCAAATCAACACAATTAGCGAGAATAGCCGAAGATTCACTCCACCAAGCTTCATCACCTGAACATGCTTCAACAGTCTCGATTGAATCGGATTCAGTCTACAGGTTGTTGCACCCTAGGCGATTCGCTAGGGTTAAACCTTCCCTCATAGCCAGAGTTTTGATTGCCGCCGCACACGCTACAATGGATATATAGATAGTAGACGCCGCTATGAACCTTCCAGTGGAGTCTAAAGCTAATGTTCCCACAGCTTCTGCACAAAAGAATAACTATGAAAAAATCCTTCAACATTTACATTTAAATTTTGTTTCCTTTTTCCTTTATCATTTTCTCGAATCAACAGGTCGTTTGAAGTATTATCCAGGTGGGGATCGCTGAGACGCCATTCTGATAATGGTATTTTAGGCCAAAACTAGGGTTCCTTATGTCCCGGAAAAAGTCACCTTAATCAGAAAAAGTATGTGTTTGGAAGCCTGGTTTTAGGCCCGTACAATTCCACCAGATCCTTGATTACTCCAGATTTCTTAAAATTTTGTAAGTCTTAAAAATATATTTACTTTATACCATGTAATATATACTTAAGAAAGTGTGTATTGTAAAAAAAAATCTGCATGTTGAAAATATATATTCATCCGTGTATGAATAAATTTTCATAGTTATTGCCAAGTATAAGATGCTATATGGTCCAAAACGTAGTATTAAAAGCTTCTAAAAAGCTAACGGGTCCATGTTGATGTTTTCTAGTGATGTTTTCTCTTCCTCTTCTAGAAACTAAGCCACACACCAATCCAACCGATGAAATTCTGCCTAGCCGAAATTAGCTAGCAGTTCGCCTCTGTAGGCGGTAACGTAGTCTACAACAAGTTGATGTGCTACGTCAATGTGAGGAATATGTTTGCGGACAAAGACCTCCTTGGTGATGTTGACTGATGCATAGTAGTCCCGGTCATGATACAACAACCCCTTCTCTTTGAGGAACTTCATCACAAAGTACCTAGGTCTGAGTCGGGCCTCCAAGCTATATGAGAGCAGTGCCGATAGATGAGTGATGTATGCAGGCTCAAGACCTACGTCAAAATCATTGATCTGAGGCTTGCTCCAGTTGCAGTGCACGATCCCTCCGGCCCTCCTGAATAGGGGTGGACCTGAAGCTCGAGTCTCGAGGCTCGGCTCGAGCTCGATAAGGCTTGGCTCGGGCTTGGCTCGGCTCGAAGGCCAGGCAACCCAAGCCAAGCCAAGCCTAAACCTTCCAATCGAGGATTGAGGCTCGACAAGCCCGCTCGATGAAGCTTGCAAACCGGCTCGAATGCTCGATATAATTAAAAATTTCCACTAACTTATAGTAAAACATATAGCATTTTACAAGTAATAGCATCAATACATCTAAAACAAGTTCCACAAAGTACGAATAACAATGACAATAGCATACATGACGAGTTCACCACACAAAGTGCTTGCGAGCCTTCACTGTCTCGTCTAGGATGCACTTTCGGTGGAGGAGAAAACAACAAGCTGCAGCAATTCTGTATATAGGGATGGATTCAACACACTTTGGATTGAACTCAACAGGGGTATAAATACCCAATTAGAAGTGCAGTTTAGCACTGGGACGTGTATAGCTAATTGCTGATCTGTTGATCGTGGCACAAAACGTGAGAATGATCATGGGGTGGACTAGGTCGTGCACTTCTGCTCTGAATATACACGTGCACGCCTAGATACAATACTCAACAAATTCAACTACCATCGGTGGGGATGCAGAAATTACAACTCAATTATAGATCTAATAACAATTACCATCTACAACTATCGATCTATAGCTTACTATAAAATAAAGAAACATACAGTACGATAGTTGGACTTGAGAAAGACTGAAAGTCTGAAACGGTGAAGGAGAGGAGCAGCCGCAGCCTAACTGTAGAGTGCAAACTGCCTGATGCGGTTCTGGTTTGGCGGCTGGAAGACTGCCGGTAGGTGGCCGGAGGGATCCGTTGGAGGAGGAGAAGGGGCAGCGGTGGCCGGCGTTGGTGGTGGAGGCCGGGGAGTGTGGCGGCGCCGACGTCGCTCTACGACTACAGCCTTGGCGAGAATGAGCAGAGGAGAGAAGGTGAGCCGTACCAGCACAGGAGATTGAAGAATGGAGCACGGAATTTTCCAGTTTTGCACGATGGTCTAATTTTGGTGGTTGGCTCGTGAGCTGTACGAGCCGAGCCTCGAGCCCTTCGAGCCAAGCCTCCAGCCCACTTTTCTGGACCTCATTTGCATCAAGCCAAGCCTAGGCTCGGCTTGAATTCCCTCAAGCCTTAACGAGCCGAGCCTCGAGCTGGCTCGGCTCGGCTCGATTCCACCCCTACTCCTGAACAAACTGTCCTAGAGAGTTAAGCGATTTGCGATTCCCATCTCTTCCCTTCCATGATTTAGGTTTAGATCTGGAGGTATGGTAGCATGTGGTTGCCGGTCTATGGTCCGAGAAACATCTAATATGCTGTTTTTTGTTCTATTTATACCAAACTTTTATACGTGTATAACTCTATTTTAATCAAACTACAAACTCATTTACATAGTTAACCGTAATTATTTCAAAAACATTAATTATTTAGTTATTTTTTTACATAGTTGTGACATGTATAGATGAAGGGTGCATGTCTTTTGGGCTTTTGACAAATTGATACCATCCTTTTTGACAAAAGTTTTACATATTTTATCTCAGATTACGTTCTTTTTTAGAAAATAATTAGACTGAACCATGCATGTAATTTATATAAATTATGGTGTACATATATTAGAATGTGTGTTTTGCATATATTTATATATTTTCAAATTTCCTAGCATACATATATATCTTAACGATGGTCTAACAAATATATTCTGAAGAAATATCGAGTGTATGATTAGGCATAAGTAACTAGAAAATTCAAGCAAGCGCCCTCCAGTTTTGTTCGTCTTTCAACAAAATATATTCAATAACATCTGCATCTTCCGTTAAGCATTTGAACTTTGGTTGACCATTTCCCATACTGTCCTGGATTTTTCGAATGCCCACACTCTTCAACCGGGCTTCCTCGACTTAATTATGGAGAGAAGGCTTACTTCAAGATTAGTAAGAAATCCCTTCTCAATGACAGCCATTGGAGAGGATGGTCCCTAGCAAGCAATAGAACATGAGAAGACTTCTGGCTCGAAGGCATCAACTACTAAGAGAAGTCCTGCCATCGGCGGACCAAAATAGATTACCGCCGAGTGCATCGGTGGTACACATGCTGGTGGCAATAGCAGACTGCGCGCGCACCAGCCTGTTACGTTGGGAGTAACACCACATATCGCTGGCGCACCACTATGGTACGCCGGCGGTATTCATTTTTAGAATTCAAAAAAAATAATCCTCGATCTAGATCTAGATCTGGTCATTGCCATGGGAGATGCTCAATCAATCCAGATCTAGTCGTGGTCGTGAGCGTCGCGCAGGAGGGAGGGAGAGTAGGTCATCGCCGAAGGGAGGGAGGGAGGGAGGGAGAGGAGGTGGTCGCCTAAGGGAGTAGCTCTCCGGAGGGACGTAGAGGAAGGGCACCGGAGGGAGGGAGAGGAAGGGCATCGGAGGTAGTAGCTGGAGGTCGCTAGAGGCATCCATCTCGGAGGTGGTCGCCAAAGGGAGTTGATCGATTAGGAGGTCAACAGAGGGAGTTAGAGAGGCATAGGATGGTGCGCCGGAGGAAGGGATCGGATGGTGTGCCGAAGGAAGGGAGAGAAAGGAGGAGGAGGAGGAGAAGGTGGAGAACTGGACGAGGTGGGGAAAAGATGGTGGAGAAAGGGAAGATGAGGAAGGAAAAGTGAGAAATAACAGAGGGAGAAGAGTCATGGTATGGTTTTCAGATTAATTAAGGTGAGGTTTGAAGAAAATTGCATTAAAATCTGAAACCTCGGAAAACTCTATTTTAATTTTTTATTTTGTGGAATCTAAAAAGTCGGTAAACAGACATAGGAGGTTGAATTGGGATGTAATTTTTTTTGTAGATTCCTTTTCAAATAAAATACTTTTTCATTCGAAATCGTATGCAAAATTCATATCCATTTTACCGAAACATGGCGTCATTTTGCAAAATATAGAAATTCATGTTTCTTATTTTTCCTAACAACTAGGTTCCGTAACATATGGACATCTCAAAGGATTTTAAAATTTTAAGTTTCTATCATTTAATTTTATGTTTTTTCAAAACTGAAAAGGCGATCCAAAGGAGGGGAAGCGGAGATTCTTCCTACACTTATCGTCAGCGCACCAATATAGTGGTAAGTGTAGGCAGTGGCTCTGACCTGGCCCGGACCTGAGCGAGACTTACCTGCGCACCAATATTTGGTGTGTCGATGGTATTTTACCGCGGGTATAACACTATATTGGTGCGCTGGTGGCTATACTAGAAAAGGCCTACTCGTAAGAACACTACCAGTGGTGCACCAGGAAGATGTGTGCCACCACTAACCCTTTTACCAGTGGTGCACCAGGCCACACATGCGCCATTTACTATATTTTTGTTGGGTCCACCCCCTTCCCAGGCTTACCAGTGGCACACCAGGCTATCTCACATAGCAGTGGCGCATCAAGAAGTGGTGTGTCACTGGTATGTTTGGGCCTTTTCTGAAAATGGGCAAAGTATGCCCCCTAGCAATGGCACATCATGGCATGGTGCCCCATGTGGATCCCGTTTCTAGTTTCAAAAAAAATAAAAATAAAAATTGATAAAAAAATCAATAAATAAAATCTGTCGAGATGTTCATGTGTTATGTCATCTAGTTGTAAGAGAAATAACAAAAATAAATTTCGATTTTTTTGCAAAATTGCGTCATGTATCGGTAAAACGGGTTTTGTGGGTGCATTTGACCTCCGATGAAAATGTTTTTATATGAAAATTTATCTAGGAAATTTTTTTGATTCCCAAATGTCAAAAAGGGAAACATGAGTTATTTCAGATTTAAGATTCCAGGCAAAAAAATCAAAATAAAAAAGTAGTAGTGGCGCACGAAGCCTTGTGGTGCGCCACTACTAACCTTCCCGCCTCCAAAATTCGAAATGGCCGGCCACCATCTACCCCCACTACCATCTTATCCACCTTCATCCTCCCTCCTCTTTCCTCCATAGATCATCTCCTCTTCCTCCTCCTCCCCTCCTCCCCTCTCCTCCATCCTATCCTCCTCTCCTCCATCCTCTCCTCCACTCCGACGTCCCTTCCTCCTCTCCGGCCTCCTTTCCTCGAAGCACTCCAGCGTATGGTCCTCCTCTCATCCACTCCATCTCTCATCTCCTCCATCCTCTCCTATCTTCTCCTCCATTCTCCATCCTCTCCTTACCATCCTCCAACCTCTCCCATGGACCATCTAATTGGGAAACATAATGAGGAAAAAATGGTGCTAGATGAATGGGACAAATAATTCGGAAATCAAAAACATGAAAAAAAACAAGAAAAATATCGTGAAAATATGGTGCTAGATCTAGATCCGGATCTGGATCCGGATCCAGATTTCAAAATTTTGCTAGTGGCGCACCCTAAAGAGCTAGTAGTGGTGCACTAAGCAGGGTTAATAGTGGCACACCTAAATTTTAGCAGTCACGCACCAGCTGGTGCGCCACTGATATTTGGATTACCATTGTCGCACCACATGGTGTGTCATACCAGTGGTGTGATAGTAGTGGTGCACCCGTGCGCCACTAGTAGCCAAAAGTGGTGCACCGCTGCTAGGGTTTTTTCTAGTAGTGTGGTAACCGTAGGCCTATAGCCTATTTCCTAGTAGTGACTACGACTAATTCCAGATCATGTGTAGGATAATTAAGCTCGTGAGATCTCAACCAACGAGAAGCATAAGCCAGAACATTGCGGTCTTGCATGAGAACACAACCCAAACCAGTGCGGGAAGCATCACAATAAATCTAAAATGGCTTGCTAGTGTCCCGGAGAGTCAACACAGGAGTGGTGGTGAGGTACTTCTTGAGATCTTGGAAGCTCTTCTCAGAATCCTCAATCTTCACAAATTTCTTATCATTCTTCAGAAGCTCGGTCATTGTCTTCAGTATTTTGGAAGAGCCCTCAATGATGGAGCGGTAACAACAAGCAAACCCAAGAAAACTTCAGACTTTGAAGACAGACTTTGGAGATTGCCATTTCTGAACAGCAAACGCCTTGTTAGGGTAAAAAACAACACCCTCATCTAAATGAACATGACTCAAAAGTTCCATTGAAGTCTTCTAGAATTCACACTTTGAGAATTTGGCATAGAGGCGTTGCTCCCGGAGTTTCTCAAACACCAACGAACGACGAAACCCTTATTTCCTTTATTATTAGGTATAGATATAGATATAGATTAGGGTTCATCTTTGTCTATGTGAGAATACAACTGCGCTACAATTTATTCTATAAAATCATATAATGGTAATGAATACATTTTCAGGGAAGTTTCTTTTACTCACATCTACATTTTGCTTACCTCGTTGTTGTTACCCCTATCGTCAATGATTTCTATAACCATGACTCAGAATTTGTGCAGCTCTTCAACGACTTCACATAGGTAAATGCAAGAGCCTCCAAATTTTAATGTTCTCCCAAGTTAATTCTCAATCATGCTTGTAAATATTGTGTTGAATAACAAAAAAATCGTTGTGACTGTAGAATTTGGCATCTGTGAGGGCTCGGTCACTATTCTTCCTGGGAATGAGGAACTCCATTCCCAAAAGGCAGCGGAAGGATGGCAATAACTCATGGGGAGCGCATGGGTAGTGATTTTTCCCCATGGATATCCGATTGACATGTGGGACCCAAGTGTCAGTGAGACATGAGATTTTACCTAGTCCTAGATGGCCCTCTCTTGAGGCCAAAATCACCAAAGGTCCACTAAGTGTCTAAGTCTAACACGTAACCTTCGATTACCACTTCATTCATGGCCTCCCATGCTCACTCACTCGCACACTGCGAGGAAGGGCTTGGCCGACGGCCCTCCCTTCCACCTCTCCGGCAATCCTTCTCTGCTCCGCCTAGAAGACACACGGGCGGTTGGTAGGCTTCCTCTCATCTCATCGCCATTACTCCTATGTGACGCCCCAGAACCGGTACCATGAGGATCCCAACGAACCCGCTGAAATCCGCACGATATCGATTCTGAGATGCCCTCCGACGCGACGTGCGCGACGAATCACACACGTGATGCCAGAGGAATTAACACGAGCAGTAACATTACAACAGGTTTACAATGGAGCCCACAAGAAACATATATTGCAACAACGACTCCAACGAGTCAAGATACAAATATACAATACAAAGATCCAAATCATACAGAAGGTCAAATACGTCCAACTACGGATAAGATACAAATTGGACTAAGAGTACTGAAGATAACCAGTGGAATCCATAACCCTGCCCAGGCCAAGCCGGAAGGGTAACCTTGCTAACGTTGTCTTCATCGAACATGTCTTCAAACCTGCCCGGTTATGTCCCAAAGCAGCAATAAGTACATACTTAACAAGACTTCAAGACGTATAAGCATTCGTCAACCCGTCGTCCTTTGTACTTGAGGCACGCAGGGGACTTAGAGGACGCAAGAGGAACGTCATAGGCAATATGGTGGGGTTAAGCGGCAGCGCGCAAGCACTAAAAACCTATAGAGACACTCTACAACATTCGTCTATCAGAGAAGGTCAGAGAGCGCATAAACTAACAGTTCTATACTCTGCAAGCATAACACAACCGATGCATTCCCCCTTCACAAAGTAAGAAGTACTAACAAGGGCACTCACATGGTTGACAAGTTTTATTAGGTAGCCATTGTACTAATGCTATATTACTACGCAAGTTATTAGCAAATTATTAATATCAACATAAAGGTGTAAGTTGTTCTATGATCAAGCTATACAATTCCAAGTCGTCCATAACCGCGGACATGGCTTATCGATAAGATGTACACCCTGCAGGGGTTGCCCAAATGTAACCATACGCATGCTCGAACCCACTTAGGTGGAGTCTCACAACAAGACCATTCCCAATTCAACAAGAAAGTCTAGGGGGCTGATACGTCCCAAAAGTATTGATGACCCACAAGTATAGGGGATCGCAGCAGTCTTCGAGGGAAGTAAAACCCAAATTTATTGATTCGACACAAGGGGAGGTAAAGAATACTTATAAGCCTTAAAAACTGAGTTGTCAATTTAGCTGCACCTGGAAAAGCACTAGCAACAGGGGTGATGTGAAAGTAGCAGTGATATGAGAGCAGTAGTAACAAGTAAAACAAGCAAGCAGTAATAGTAACACAGGAACAATGGCACCAGAAGATAGTTGATACTACTTCCAATGACATGTAGAACGAGTATATGATGATGAAAGATGGACCGGGGTTCCCAGCTATCTACACTAGTGGCAACTCTCCAATAACAAGTGTTGGGTGAACAAATTACAATCGGGCAATTGATAGGATTGAAATAGCATTAAGACAGAATATCAAGATCATTAATCATGTAGGCATGTTTTCCATATATAGTCATACGTGCTCGCAATGAGAAACTTGTACAACATCTTTTGTCCTACCAGCCGGTGGCAGCCGGGCCTCTAGGGAATCTACTGGAAATTAAGGTACTCCTTTTAATAGAGCACCGGAGCAAAGCATTAACACTTCGTGAAAACATGTGATCCTCATATCTAAGCCTTTCCCTCCAATTGTCCCAATTTCTGTCACTTTGGGGTCTTTGGTTCCGGACATAGACATGTGCATACAACTTGTAGATACAATCTAAGCAATAAGTATAGAGCTTAAATCTAAGATCATGCCACTCGGGCCCTAGTGACAAGCATTAAACACAACAAGATTGCAAGCAACAATAACTTCACAAACTTTATAGATAGACAATCATAACGTAACAATCCATCGGATCCCGACAAACACAACACCGATTACATCGATGAATCTCAATCATGTAGGGCAGCTCATGAGATCATTGTATTGAAGTACATGGGAGAGATGATACCAACTAGCTACAGCTAGAACCCGTAGTCCATGGGGGAACTACTCACGGAGCATGATGGAGGCGATGGCGTTGATGGAGATGGCTTCCGGGGCACTTCCCCGTCCCGGCAGGTGCCGGAACGCAGACTTCGTCCCCGAAACGGAGTTTCGCGATGGTGGCGGCGCCCCTGGAGTCTTTCTGGAGTTTCGTCAATTGGTACTGCGTTTTTAGGTCGAAAGGGCTTAAATAGGCGAAGAGGCGGCGCAGGAGGGTGCCTGGGGGCTCCTCACCATAGGCTGGCGCGGGCCCAGGCCAGGCCGCGCCGCCTTATGGTGTGGTGGCCCTCTGGCCCCTCTCCGACTCTTCTTCGGTGTTCGGAGCCTTCCGGGAAAAATAGGAGGTTTGGCGTTGATTTCGTCCAATTCCGAGAATATTGCCCGAACAGCCTTTCTCGGAACCAAAAACAGCAGAAAACGAGAACCGGCACTGTGGCATCTTGTTAATAGGTTAGTTCCGGAAAACGCATAAAAACATTATAAAGTGCAAGCAAAACATGTAAGTATTGTCATAAAACAAGCATGGAACGACAGAAATTATGGATACGTCGTGGACGTATCAGCATCCCCAAGCTTAGTTCTCGCTCGTCCCGAGCAGTGTAAACGATAAAAAGAATAATTTCTGTAGTGACATGCTACTTACATACCCTTGATCATACTATTACAAAGCATATGAAATGAATGAAGTGACTCAAGGCAATAATCTATAGTTGCTAACAAGTAGATAACATATAGCAAAACTTTTCATGAATAGTACTTTCAAAACAAGCATCAAAAGTCTTGCACAAAAGTTAACTCATAAAGCAATAAATTCAAAGTAAAGGCATTGAAGCAACACAAAGGAAGATATAAGTTTCAGCGATTGCTTTCAACTTTCAACATGCATATGTCATGGATAATTGTCAACATAAAGTAATATGATGAATGTAAATAAGCAAGTATGTAAGAATCAATGCACAGTTAACACAAGTGTTTGCTTCTAAGATGGAAGGAAGTAGGTAAACTGACTCAACATAAAGTAAAAGAAAGGCCCTTCGCAGAGGGAAGCATTGATTGCTATATTTGTGCTAGAGCTTTGGTTTTGAAAACATAGAGAGAGCATAAAAAGTAAAATTTTGAGAGGTGTTTGTTGTTGTCAACGAATGGTAGTGGGCACTCTACCCCCCTCGCCAGACAAACCTTCAAAGAGCGGCTCCCATTTTATTTTTATTTTTGTGTGGCACTCCTTCCAACCTTTCTTTCACAAACCATGGCTAACCGAATCCTCGGGTGCCTGCCAACAATCTCATACCATGAAGGAGTGCCTTTTTATTTTAGTTTTATTATGATGACACTCCTCCCCACCTTTGCTTTCTCAAGCCATGGCTAACCGAATCCTTCGGGTGCCGTCCAACAATCACATACCATGGAGGAGTGTCTATTTTTGTTAATTAATTTGGGACTCGGGAATCCCATTGCCGACTCTTTTTGCAAAATTATTGGATAAGCGGATGAAGCCACTAGTCCATTGGTGAAAGTAGCCCAACAAGATTGAAAGATAAACACCACATACTTCCTCATGAGCTATAAAACATTAACACAAATTGAGAAGCATTTTGAATTGTTTAAAGGTAACACTCAAGCAATTTACTTTGGAATGGCAGGAAATACCACATAGTAGGTAGGTATGGTGGACACACATGGCATTGGTTTTGGCTCAAGGTTTTGGATGCACGAGAAGCATTCCCTCTCAGTACAAGGCTTTGGGCTAGCAAGGTTATTTGAAGCAAACACAAGTATGAACTGGTACAACAGAAACTTACATAAGAACATATTGCAAGCATTATAATACTCTACACTGTCTTCCTTGTTGCTCAAACACTTTTACCAGAAAATATCTAGACCTTAAGAGAGATCAATTATGCAAACCAATTTCAACAAGCTTTACGGTAGTTCTCCACTAATAGGTTTAAACTATATGAAAAAAAAAATTAATCATGATCTACTTGAGAGCTCAAAACAATTGCCAAGTGTCAAATTATCCAAGACATATGAGGCATTTTCCTTTTCCAACCAAATAAGTATTGTAGCTTCCAACTTTTATCATTGAACATTAAAAGTAAAACGAAGAACAAGTGTTCATATGAAAAAGCGGAGCGTGTCTCTCTCCCACACAAGGATTGCTAGGGTCCGAATTTATTCAAACATAAACAAAACGAAAATAAACACACAGACGCTCCAAGTAAAGCACATAAGATGTGACTGAATAAAAATATAGTTTCAGGGGAGGAACCTGATAAGTTGATGAAGAAGGGGATGCCTTGGGCATCCCCAAGCTTAGACGCTTGAGTCTTCTTGAAATATGCAGGGATGAACCACGGGGGCATCCCCAAGCTTAGACTTTTCACTCTTCTTGATCATATATCATCCTCCTCTCTTGACCCTTGAAAACTTCCTTCACACCAAACTTCTCATAAACTTCATTAGAGGGGTTAGTACTCAAAAAATTTGAATCCACATTGGTCCTGTAGTGGCACATTGCAAGAACTCAATAAAACATTAGCTACAGCTCTCCACGTCTAGAAAACCTCGCTTAAAGTCCACAAGAGACAATGCAAAAAACAGAGACAGAATCTGCCAAAACAGAACAGCCAGTAAAGACGAATTTTAAATAAATACTTCCGTTGCTCAAATCAGAAAACTCAAAACTAATGAAAGTTGCGTACATATCTGAGGAACACGCACGTAAATCGGCATATTTTTCTGAGTTACCTACAGAGAAAACAGCCCAGATTCGTGACAGATAGAAATCTGTTTCTGCGCAGAAATCCAAATCTAGTATCAACCTTTGATTAGAGGCTTCACTTGGCACAACAAAACACAAAACTAAGATAAGGAGAGGTTGCTACAGTAGTAAACAACTTCCAAGACACAAATATAAAACAAATTACTGTAGCAAAATAACACATGGGTTATCTCCCAAGAAGTTCTTTCTTTATAGCCATTAAGATGGGCTCGACGAGCTTTAAATGATGCACTCGCAAGAAATAGTATTTGAGGCAAAAGAGAGCATCAAGAAGCGAATTCAAAACACATTTAAGTCTAACATGCTTCCTATGCAAAGGAATCTTGTAAATAAACAAGTTCATGAAAAGCAAAGTAACAAGCATAGGAAGATAGAACAAGTGTAACTTCAACAATTTCAGCATATAGAGAGGTGTATTAGTACCATGAAAATTTCTACCACCATATTTTCCTCTCTCATAATAATTTTCAGTAGCTTCATGAACAAACTCAACAATATAACTATCACATGCAGCATACTTTTCATGATTTCCAAACACATAATTTTTATCAAGTTCAAGAATAGTGGAATTAAAACTTTCAAACTTACTTTTATTAATAATATAACAAGGTAGTTGATCAATCTCAATAGATATGGGACTCATAGAATAAGTCAAGAACTCTCCAATCACATTTTCATTAGTAGTACAATTAATATTATCAAGTAACATAGGACCATCATCTAGAGCTTTATCATAGACATTTGCAAAACAAAATTCTTTAGTACCATGCATTTCGACATCAGGCACAAACAAAGCATTATCATAAGATTTATCAAAGTAGCATGGATTATCATAAATAACAGTAGCATAATCATTCTCACAAGTATTACTCATAGGTACTATTTCAAGAGAATCCACAGGAACATAACATTCAACCTCTTCCGGTAAGCATGGAGGACAATCAAATAGTGTAAGAGATAAAGAGTTACTCTCATTAGAAGGTTGACATGGGTAGCTAATCCATTCTTCCTCCTTTTGTTCGTCGCTCTCCTCTTCTTTTTCATCCAATGAGCTTTCAGTGTTCATCAATTTCCTCCTCTTTTTCATCCAATGAGCTTTCGAGGTTCATCAATTTCTTCTTCCACCGGTTCCTCGCAAATTGTGAGTGCATTCTTGTGCATTAATGTGTCTCTCTTTATAATCAAGGATATAAGGATTCCTACTGTAGCATTCTATGCAAGAATTAAGGATAGTAGAGACATAATCTTTAAGGTCCTTACAAATAGCACAAGTTTCATAATTCTCAACCATCAAGGATTCTATCTCGGAGGCTCCCATAAATAAGACAAATTGTTCTACCTCTTCGAACCCATAATGAATATAGCAATTCCGATTATAGTTCTTAATTAAAAATTCCTCACTAAAGCCACATTGAAATTTAAGATGTTTAGTATCCTGTTGAGAGCAACAGTTTATATCATGGCGTCTAAGCAAGATTCTAGCCATTGTATTCAATTTTTCTATCATAGCACTCATTATTTTACCAGTTCTTGATTCTCTATAATTATTATAACATTCTATAAGCTCCAAGTAGGTTGTTGGTTCTCCCATAACAGCAGTTTTTAATTTTTAGGTTTTTCAAATTTTTATGGATTTTTGGGTATATGAGAAAAAATAAAACAAGACAAAAATAAACTAAGCAAAACAAAATAAAACAAAATAAAAACAGAGAGAAAGGTAGAGTGTACTCCCCAGGTGAACTTATGAGTAGAGCTATGCCTCCCCGGCAACGGCGCCAGAAAACAGTCTTGATGACCCACAAGTATAGGGGATCGCAACAGTCTTCGAGGGAAGTAAAACCCAAATTTATTGATTCGACACAAGGGGAGGTAAAGAATACTTATAAGCCTTAACAACCGAGTTGTCAATTCAGCTGCACCTGGAAAAGCACTAGCAACAGGGGTGATGTGAAAGTAGCAATGATATGAGAGCGAAGTAACAAGATAAAACAAGCAGCAGTAATAGTAACACGAGAACAATGGCACCGGAAGATAGTTGATACTACTTCCAATGACATGTAGAACGAGTATATGATGATGAAAGATGGACCGGGGTTCCCGACTATCTACACTAGTGGCAACTCTCCAATAACAAGTGTTGGGTGAACAAATTACAGTCGGGCAATTGATAGGATTGAAATAGCATTAAGACAGAATATCAAGATCATTAATCATGTAGGCATGTTTTCCATATATAGTCATACGTGCTCGCAATGAGAAACTTGTACAACATCTTTTGTCCTACCAGTCGGTGGCAGCCGGGCCTCTAGGGAATCTATCGGAAATTAAGGTACTCCTTTTAATAGAGCACCGGAGCAAAGCATTAACACTCCGTGAAAACATGTGATCCTCATATCTAAGCCTTCCCCTCCAATTGTCCCAATTTCTGTCACTTTGGGGTCTTTGGTTCCGGACATAGACATGTGCATACAACTTGTAGATACAATCTAAGCAATAAGTATAGAGCTTAAATCTAAGATCATGCCACTCGGGCCCTAGTGACAAGCATTAAACACAACAAGATTGCAGCAACAATAACTTCACAAACTTTATAGATAGACAATCATAACGTAACAATCCATCGGATCCCGACAAACACAACACCGATTACATCAGATGAATCTCAATCATGTAGGGCAGCTCATGAGATCATTGTATTGAAGTACATGGGAGAGATGATACCAACTAGCTACAGCTAGAACCCGTAGTCCATGGGGGAACTACTCACGGAGCATGATGGAGGCGATGGCGTTGATGGAGATGGCTTCCGGGGCACTTCCATGTCCCGACGAGGTGCCGGAACAGAGACTTCTGTCCCCCGAAACGGAGTTTCGCGATGGTGGCGGCGCCCCTGGAGTCTTTCTGGAGTTTCGTCGATTGGTACTGCGTTTTTAGGTCGAAAGGGCTTAAATAGGCGAAGAGGCGGCTGTTATCACCAGAATTTGACCGGATCAGAGGTGGGCCGCGATTGAAGATGGGCTTGAAGAATATACATGGAAGAAATACATGAATCGACCTTATATGCAAAGTTTGGGCTAGTTTGCCCATGTATCTGTACCATAGTAGGATAACGTGTCGTTTAGACGGAGTTTGGGCTCGTGCCCGGTTGGGATTATGCCCACGTTAGAGAGTCTACGGACTATAAATATGTATCTAGGGTTTATGAAATAAACAACAATCACGTTCACCACAAACCAATCTAGGCGCATCGCCAACTCCCTTGTCTCGAGGGTTTCTTCCGGGTAAGCATCATGCTGCCTAGATCGCATCTTGCGATCTAGGCGATACACGTTTATTCGTTGTTCATGCGTTGCTCGTCGTCGAAGCCTTTTTGATGGCGAGCAACGTAGTTATCATAGGTGTTTTAGGGTTAGCATTGTTCATCGTATCATATGCTATCGTCGTGCGACCCTTAGACATCTAGCCGCCCTTACGCCTATCTTGGGTGTAAGGGCGGCACCCCGCTTGATCATTATTTAGTAGATCCGATCCGTTATGATTGCTCCTTGTTCTTCAAGGATTAGTTTAATATCTGCATAGTTAGGCCTTACAAACGGGTTGAAGGATCCAGTGGCGCGTAGGGTGTAGTTCGCTAGCCCTAGACAGGATGTTCCGAGGATCAACTTCGTGTTGGTTTTTAGGCCTTGTCTAGGGTCGGTTTACGATCACCGTGCGTGGCCGCCAGGCTCAATCACGAGTAGGATGTTCCGATTATGCGGTGAAAACCCTAAATCGTAGTAGGTCGTTTTAGCTTTGTTTTGATCAAGCAGGACCACCATCCGATCGTACACCTCGTACGCATCATGGGTGGATCGGCTCCTTGAGCCGATTCACAGGGACAACTCGAGAGCCGATCGAGGCTCGTATTTAATGTTTACGTGTATGCCATGCAGGAAACTAAGCGAGGCACATCCAACACCTTCCCGACCAGGTATAGGTCGGGTGGCACGCCCTTGCATCAGCATCGGACGTGCGTGCCGAAGGCTTTGCGGGCCGTCGCTCGGAGGGACCGGGGGCCAGCCGCGAGTCTCGGGGGCCTCCCGGCTCTACGGTGTTGCCCGTCGCCGCTCGCCGGTGGATTTCGACCGCAACACATTCCGGCACGCGCCGGTGGGACAATCTTCGACATCAACCGCATCGCCATCTACATCTGAGATGGCGGAAGGCACTCCGATCAAGTACGAGGATCCGACCGACGAGCTCAAGAAGAAGCATGACGAGATCAAAGCGGTCCTCGAAGCCGACCTCATCGGCTCTTTTCACGTAACCCGCTCACATGGCATCGGTGGAAAGGGTTCTCACCCGAAGGCGCGCTCGATGGAGTGGACCTGTCCACCCCGTCGGAAGAACGCACCAGGTCGGCTGCGTCGGGAGATTAACTTCATGGTGGCTCATTCGCCGCACCGCCATTCTGAGAGCCTGGTGAACACTTTGGAGCGTGTCGCTCTGCGCGTGATCCAGGAAATCATGAGCCATCAGTATTCTCCGTCAGGACCAGCTCTAGGGACTCACCAAGGAGAGATGCCACTCCAGTCCTGTCCACCGCTGCCGTTCGCGTTGGCAGTACCAGAAGTGCCGAATTCACCGGCATACGTCGTCTACAAGATCGGTGGTGACCCTAGTGACTACCAGTTCTTGCATGAGGCGCCTAAGGAGATCCCTCACGGATACACGTGCACATACGTGCCGGACTGCGAGTAGCTCGGGCACTCTCGAGCCGAGCCGCAACAACGGGGACTTCCGGAACAGCGAGGAGGAACTTCGGGAACGGACCTTGGGAAGCGGACGTGGCTAGCTAAGTATGCCACTCCGACAAACCTCCGGAGCTCAGCTCCTGCAGGTTGGCTCGGAGCTGGAAAAGCAAGCATGGCTGGCTAAGTATGCCACCCCGGCGAATCTTCGCAGTTCGACGCCTGCAGCCATCACCGCGGATCAGATCTGTACAATCTCGAAAGACCAGTTCGGCATGATGCCGAAAAGGAGGACAATCGGCTATTCTAAGCCGTACCCCAACGAGTACGAGTTGATCCCGCTACCACCCAAATATCGGCTCCCCGATTTCACCAAGTTTAACGGATCGGATGGTTCCAGCTCCATCGAGCATGTGAGCCGATATTTGGCACAGCTGGGCACGATCTCAGCATCGGACGAAGCCGCGCGTGAGGTTCTTCGCACAGTCCCTCACAGGATCGGCTTTCGGGTGGTACACATCGCTGCCACCAAACTCAATCCGGACTTGGAAGCAGTTGGAAGAGCAGTTCCACGTACAGTATCACTCAGAGGCTTCCGAGGCTGGCATTGCCGATCTAGCACAAGTACGACAGAAGCGCGGGGAAACAGTGTCAGAATACGTCCAGCGCTTCAGGACCGTTAGGAACCGATGCTATTCGGTTCATGTGACCGAAAAAGAAGCAGTCGAGTTGGCGGTGGTGGGTCTCTCGTCATCGATCAAGGACGTGGCCTCCCAAGCAGACTACCCTTCACTGGCGCACATGGTGCGAAGGTGTCAGCATATGAACAGCGCCACCCAGATGTTTACCAGGATAAATTCAAGCGTGCGGTGGTCCTGGTTGAGGCAGATGAAGATGAAGGTGATGCGGGAGATCAAGAGGTAGCAGTGGCTGAATGGACTCGGGGGGCAAGCCCCGTGTCCTGTAAATGGGTTAAGCCACAAGGTCCTCCAAAAGGGTTTGACTTCGACGTGACCAAAGCTGATCAGATTTTCGACCTCTTACTCAAGGAGAAGCAGCTAAAGTTACCCGAAGGCCACAAGATCCCCACGGCGCGAGAGCTGAACGGAAAGCCATACCGCAAGTGGCATAACACGTTCACCCACGCCACCAACGACTGCAGGGTGTGGCGTCAGCAGGTCCAAATGGCGATAGAACAAGGGCGTCTAATTTTCAGCCAGTACGCCATGAAGGTCGACACACACCCCTTCCCTGTCGTTAACATGGTGGAGTGCACTTACCATGGAGGGTGCCAGCCAGGATTCTCGTGCAATATCAACATGGTAGGACCCGGGCACCACTCGGTAAGGACGGAGATGAGGGCAGATGCTCTCATAGCAAGGACACAGAGGAAGCCGCTCCACGCGATCGGCTCCGTCACGATGGCAAGCGCTACATCACAGAGGGAGAAGTGAGGAACGTAAGATATCAGCGACCTCTCTCTGATCACCTCCCCAACAAGTATGTGGGTCAATATGACCAACGCCGGTGATACAACGATGATGATGAAAGAGATCGTCTGGCTAGGGACGCCAGGAGACACCGTCGGCATGATCGCGACGAGGAGAGATATGAGCGCCACGCCAAGGAAAAGTCGAGAGAGCAAGACGACGTGGATAGGCACTGGGACTGCCCCTTCTTCGGACACTCGCCGGGATTCGAGAATGAGCCGATTGCCTACAATCGGCAACTGCCCAGAATGTGGACAAAAGAAGAAGGATGCAGCTAATGTGTCCGTGTTCAAACGTCTAGGGCCTCTCCCGCCTCGGAACAAGCACGCGGAGTCCGCTCGGGTAGAAGATCTCGAGGAACTAGAGGACGATGATGAAGAAGACAAGTATCATCGGCCAAGGTGGTGCCCTGATGGGCTCAGCCGTTCCCAAAAGCGTAGGGTTCAGCGACTACGTGGTTGGAGGAAGCCGAAAGGTTATACCTGCACACGTTGAGGAAGGCGCGGCCTGATCCGGCCGCTAAAATTCAGCGAACCCTGGACGAAGAAGGTCGGCCACAAAGGAAAGAGTGGCGCCCCAGACAAAAGAAAGCCGATGATGAGACATCGGCCGGCACAAACATGGTGTTCATCCTTCCAACGGAGTTTAGTGCTCCGGGATTAGACGAAGCACCCGTGGCACAACTTGACTGCGGCCCACGGCCGGGTCATCTTTGAGAAGCCACGAGAAAGAAGCTACAGGCTCCGAAGGCCCCGTACTTGCGAGGTTACATCAATGGGCAGCCTCGTCAACAAGATGCTCGGTGGACACCGGAGCGGCGAGTCAACATTATGCCATACTCCATGCTACGTCGGTTGGGACGCTCTAGCTCGGATCTGATCAAGACCAATGTGACACCGAGCGATTTCAACGGCCAAGCATCCGACGCACAAGGTGTTCCGAACGTGGATCCGACCGTAGGAAGGAAAACCGTCCCTACGACGTTCTTTATTGTCGACAACAAGAGCACCTATGCTGTCCTACTAGGGAGAGATTGGATCCACGCCAACTGTTGCATTCCATCCACGATGCACCAATGCCTAATACAGTGGGATGGAGATGAAGTAGAAGTCGTCCACGCAGATGATTCAGCCGAGATTTCAACGGCTGGCATGAGCGTTTGGGAGACATCAGGCCAAGAGCCACTCTCAGGCATCAATTTGGACGACTGCGAGCGCATCGACGTGACAAAGGACGGGGTTAGGCTGGTCCACAGGCCTGACCGTGTAACAAGAGCAACATCTATGGACAAACGTGGCGATGCCGATCCATGTGATCGGCCCCAAGGATCTATGGAGGAACACTGCAAAACCTTCATTGAGCAAGCAACATGGAGGCCGATTCCAGCAATCGGCCAAAATTATCTTCACCATACATTCTGCCTCGGTTCAACGTCGATCTAATGGGCAATAAGTTTACGTCGGCTGATGAGTTGGAAGAAGTCCACACTGGTCCTAACCGAGCCGACGTTCACATATAGTGCCTTGGCTAACCACAGAGCCGATATCGCGAGATACCCGGCCGAATCGGCTCGGGGGCACCTAATCGGATGAACATGTGCGATACATGTGCGGTGAAACATTGGGGGCCGATAGAAAAATCGGCCCGTAAAAAAATTCTCATGATATACAGCACGCATGCATCGACTCAGCACAAGCACGATGCACGCGCTGTTCAAGACGGATACTCGATTCGGAGGGTACAAGAGACCTCCAACTGAGCCGTGTCGGAGGAGCTTTCTTCAGGTTTCTAAGCCTTGCTGTGCTGATCATGTTGCAATATCGGCTTTCAACGGAGGAAAAGGTAATCGGCTCGGCTGGCTCGCATGGTAGCTTTCGGATTCGATCGAGCTCGGGTCCATTTGTCCGAATTGCGTGTCCTCATCACCGTTTTCGCCTTAACCGAGGCTCGTGGGGCAGCTGACCTGGTAGATGCTCTGTTTCGAAGACCGATTGGAGTATCATCGGCTGACCCTGCGTCCCGAACCTTCTTCAAAGATGGTGACGTTCTTGCGTAAGCAGGATCACGAAGGGTAGTTGGAATTTTCAAGGACTGCCGATGAAGGCCATAGGCGTCGAATTGCAGTGTTATCCGCCAGGTCTCAAAGTCATCGGTCGAAGAGTTGAAGGAGTAGATTGTGAAGGACCTAGATTGCGTATGCCGATCGGCTTCATTGAGCATTGGCTGAGTGGACAAACCGGCACGATGTTAGTAGGAGTGGAAATCGGCTAAATTGAGACTTGAAAGTAGATGAATCGGCAAAGATCAAATTGGAGGAAATTCTTCATTGATCAAACAATATTTCTTACAAAGAAAGAGCCGATTGCTCAAGGAAGGAAGAACAAAAGAAGGGTCTGTTGACCAATCTACTACTACTAGGCCTACACTAGTAGATCCTAGTCTACGGGCTGTCGCTGTCCTCATCATCTCCATTGTAGCCGCCGCCGGTGCTGCTGCTGGCGAGCTCCTCGTCGCTACTGCCGTAGCCCTCGATTGGGGCTTCTTCCTCGTCATCATCATCCTCGTCGTCATCTGGCCAGGCCCAGCCGCGGAAGCGCTCGCGGCGGCTCGTCGAGGAGTGTCACCTTCCTCTTCCTCTTCGTCGGAGGAGGTATCGTCCTCTTCATCCTCCTCTTCCCCTTCGCCGGGGAAAGCGGAGTTACCCCAAGAAAGGAGGTCGTCCTAACTTTCCGCCACCAGTTCTTCGTCAATCAAGAACCGGAGGTCGTCCTCTCCATCGGTCGGGGCAAATTCCCCATCTGACCCAACGGGGGCTTCAGGTGGGCCGTCGGGCACGATGTCGAAGTCCCACTCCGGCTCTTCCCATTGGTTGTGTTCTGGCATCGGCTCGCTTGAGGAAGAGGATTGGAAGGAAATAGCCGATGCAGCGGAGGAGGAGGATGAGTCCATGGTGGGGGAGGGCTTTTTCGGTGTCCGATACCGAGGGAGAGGACGAAGAAGCAAATTACTCAATGCGGTTAAATAGAAGGAGATATAGTGGAGATTTAATGCCGCGACGGTTTTCGAGGACGTGATGCCGAAACTATCAATTCATGTAGAGAAGCCAAGGAGGCAAGGCATCATGATGAAGGATACTGCGACAGTTTTGCTCTGCCACGACATGACCCGACGAAGGAAAAGCATAATGATTTTGGAAATGTCATTTCCAAAACCAGGGGGCATGTGTTATCACCAGAATTTGACCGGATCAGAGGTGGGCCGCGATTGAAGATGGGCTTGAAGAATATACATGGAAGAAATACATGAATCGGCCTTATATGCAAAGTTTGGGCTAGTTTGCCCGTGTATCTGTACCATAGTAGGATAACGTGTCGGTTAGACGGAGTTTGGGCTCGTGCCCGGTTGGGATTATTCCCACGTTAGAAAGTCTACGGACTATAAATATGTATCTAGGGTTTATGAAATAAACAACAATCACGTTCACCACAAACCAATCTAGGCGCATCGCCAACTCCCTTGTCTCGAGGGTTTCTTCCGAGTAAGCATCATGCTGCCTAGATCGCATCTTGCGATCTAGGCAGCACACGTTTATTCGTTGTTCATGCGTTGCTCGTGCTGAAGCCTTTTTGATGGCGAGCAACGTAGTTATCATAGATGTTTTAGGGTTAGCATTGTTCATCGTATCATATGCTATCGTCGTGCGACCCTTAGACATCTAGCCGCCCTTACGCCTATCTTGGGTGTAAGGGCGGCACCCCGCTTGATCATTGTTTAGTAGATCCGATCCGTTATGATTGCTCCTTGTTCTTCAAGGATTAGTTTAATATCTCGCATAGTTAGGCCTTACAAACGGGTTGAAGGATCCAGAGTGGCGCGTAGGGTGTAGTTCGCTAGCCCTAGACAGAGTGTTCCGAGGATCAACTTCGTGTTGGTTTTTAGGCCTTGTCTAGGGTCGGTTTACGATCACCGTGCGTGGCCGCCGTGCTCAATCACGAGTAGGATGTTCCGATTATGCGGTGAAAACCCTAAATCATAGTAGGTCGTTTTAGCTTTATCTTGATCAAGCAGGACCACCATCTGATCGTACACCTCGTACGCATCATGGGTGGATCGGCTCCTCGAGCCGATTCACAGGATAACCTGAGAGCCGATCGAGGCTCGTATTTAATGTTTACGTGTATGCCATGCAGGAAACTAAGCGAGGCATCATCCAACACCTTCCCGACCAGGTATAGGTCGGGTGGCACGCCCTTGCATCAGCATCGGACGTGCGTGCCGAAGGCTTTGCGGGCCGTCGCTCGGAGGGACCAGGGCCAGCCGCAGTCCTGGGAGATTCCCGGCTCTACGGTGTTGCCCGTCGCTGCCCGCCGGTGGGTTTCTGACCGCAACACGTAGATCGTCATTATTGCATTTTCACTTGTGTAGCTTGGATAATATGAAATGAAAACCACGCTCCAGCCACCGAAGACCATTGATCTCATAATGAACTTTACAAAACCAAAGAAGAACCGCAACCTTCGTCACTCGTCCTCGACTTCATCCTGGAGGCAATGGAGGCACTGAACCGGACTATAAATATGTATCTAGGGTTTATGAAATAAACAACAATCACGTTCACCACAAACCAATCTAGGCGCATCGCCAACTCCCCCGTCTCGAGGGTTTCTTCCGGTAGATCATGCTGCCTAGATCGCATCTTGCGATCTAGGCAAGACACGTTTATTCGTCATTCATGCGTTGCTCGTGCTGAAGCCTTTTTGATGGCGAGCAACGTAGTTATCATAGATGTTTTAGGGTTAGCATTGTTCTTCGTATCATATGCTATCGTCGTGCAACCCTTAGGCATCTAGCCGCCCTTACACCTATCTTGGGCGTAAGGGCGGCACCCCGCTTGATCATTATTTAGTAGATCTGATCCGTTATGATTGCTCCTTGTTCTTCAAGGATTAGTTTAATATCTGCATGGTTAGGCCTTACAAACGGGTTGAAGGATCCAAGTGTGCGTAGGGTGTAGTTTGCTAGCCCTAGACAAGGATGTTCCGAGGATCAACTTCGTGTTGGTTTTTAGGCCTTGTCTAGGGTCGGTTTACGATCACCGTGCGTGGCCGCCAGGCTCAATCACGAGTAGGATGTTCCGATTATGCGGTGAAAACCCTAAATCGTAGTAGGTCGTTTTAGCTTTGTTTTGATCAAGCAGGACCACCATCTGATCGTACACCTCGTACGCATCATGGGTGGATCGGCTCCTTGAGCCGATTCACAGGATAACCTGAGAGCCGATCGAGGCTCGTATTTAACGTTTACGTGTATGCCATGCAGGAAACTAAGCGAGGCATCATCCAACACCTTCCTGACCAGGTATAGGTCAGGTGGCACGCCCTTGCATCAGCATCGGACGTGCGTGCCGAAGGCTTTGCGGGCCGTCGCTCGGAGGGACCTGATACGTCTCCGACGTATCGATAATTTCTTATGTTCTATGCCATATTATTGATGATACCTACATGTTTTATGCACACTTTATGTCATATTCGTGCATTTTCTGGAACTAACCTATTAACAAGATGCCGAAGTGCCGCTGTCGTTTTCTCGCCGTTTTTGGTTTCGTAAATCCTAGTAACGAAATATTCTCGGAATTGGACGAAACGAAGACCCGTGGGCCTATTTTTCCACGAAGCTTCCGAAGACCGAAGAGCATACGAAGTGGGGCCACGAGGTGGCGACACCACATGGCGGCGCGGCCCAGGGGGGCCCGCGCCGCCCTATGGTGTGGGCCCCTCGTCGGCCCCCGACTCGCCCTTCCGCCTACTTAAAGCCTCCGTCGCGAAACCCCCGATGCGAAAAACCACGATACGGAAAACCTTACCGAGACGCCGCCGCCGCCGATCCCATCTCTGGGGATTCTCGGAGATCTCCTCCGCACCCCGCCGGAGAGGGGATTCATCTCCCGGAGGACTCTACACCGCCATGGTCGCCTCCGGAGTGATGAGTGAGTAGTTCACCCCCGGACTATGGGTCCATAGCAGTAGCTAGATGGTTGTCTTCTCCTCATTGTGCTTCATTGTTGGATCTTGTGAGCTGCCTAACATGATCAAGATCATCTATCTCGTAATACTCTATGTTGTGTTTGTCGGGATCCGATGGATAGAGAATACCATGTCATGTTAATTATCAAGTTATTACATATGTGTTGTTTATGATCTTGCATGCTCTCCGTTACTAGTAGAGGCTCGGCCAAGTTTTTGCTTTTAACTCCAAGAGGGAGTATTTATGCTCGATAGTGGGTTCATGCCCGCATTGACACTCGGGACAAGGATGTAAAGTTCTAAGGTTGTGTTGTGCCGTTGCCACTAGGGATAAAACATTGGCGCTATGTCCGAGGATGTAGTTGTTGATTACATTACGCACCATACTTAATGCAATTGTCCGTTGCTTAGCAACTTAATACCGGAAGGGGTTCGGACGATAACTCGAAGGT
>NC_061511.1:155261947-155318563 GCF_022539505.1 Lolium rigidum
TCCACGTTGGCGCCGGAATCCCTGGTGTTGCGCCGCACTACACTCCTCCACCAACAACCTTCAACGTGCTTCTTGGCTCCTACTGGTTCGATAAACCGTGGTTTCTTTCTGAGGGAAAACTTGCTGCTGTACGCATCACACCTTCCTCTTGGGGTTTCCAACGGACGTGTGTCTTACACGCCATCATTAACAATCTGAAATAAATATGGCAGCGAGTAAACATGTAGTAAAACAGTAAATAAACGGCGATTCGATGTTTGGATACAAGGCCTAGGGATCATACTTTCACTAGTGGTCCTCTCAACAATGATATCATAAAGGAATATAAATAAAAGCACTTCACTATGCTACTCTAAAAGACTCTCCGGCTGGATAAAGAACACTAATCCACTACGTAGGTTTGCAAAAGCAAACCTTAAAAATGTATTCCCAAGTACTAATGAACACCCCGCGCTGAACTTTGAGCATTCATAGGCGGTACTAACACACCACAATTTCATAGAAACATCCAACTCAAATCATAATTCAGTGGACAAGTATTTTGTGAAATATAGCCTAAGAGAACCACACGGTGCACACGCTCCACCTTTACACACGTGGGACAAGGAGTCTCTGGAGATCACATAAGTAAAGTTCACTTGAATATCATAACGACATCTATATTACAAAGCTCATGGTCACATGAAGATCATACCATGGGAGAGAGAGATAAACCACATAGCTACCGGTAGAGCCCTCAACCCTGGGGGAGAACTACTCACTCCTCATCATAGGAGTTAGCAATGGTGATGGAGATGGCGGTTGAGTCGATGGAGATGGCTCTGGGGGCAATTCCCCGTCCCGGCGGGGTGCCGGAATAGAGACTTCTGTCCCCCGAATCTTATCTGCGATGGCGGCGGAGCTACATAACTTTTCTTAGAAGGAGGCTTGTATATTTAGGGTTTTTGCGTCGGGAGCTTTATATATGTAGAAGGGCGAGGTCGGTGGGGGCCTGGTGGCTCCAGACCACCCCTAGGCGTGGGCTAGGTCCATGCCGCGCCTAGGGTAGGTCTGGCCACCCTGTGCCCCCCCTTCGTCTCTCCTCTGGAATGCGTCTTCGCTCCCGAAAAATAGGTACTTTGGCTTTTGTTTCGTCCAATTCCAAGAATATTTGCTGTACAACTTTTCTGAAACACAAAAACAACAGAAAACATGGAACTGGCACTGTGGCATCTTGTCAATAGGTTAGTTCCGAAAAATGCATAAAAGTGCCACGAAGTGTAAACAAAACATCTAGCAATTGGTGTAAAACAAGCATGGAGCATCAAAAATTATAGATATGTTTGCAACGTATCAGCGTTACACGTCTCGAGCGCCACCCTCTACGGCGCCGATGCCATCTTCGCGCCCCGCAGATTTTTCTACTTCATCTAGCAAGCCGGTCTCCAATGTGTCCAACAGAAAGAAGGCCGCACCTGCTGCAAGTGGAAGTGGTTCTAGCATGTCTACGACGCGCAACCACGATATGGCTTGTCATACATGTGGTGGCAAGGGTCACTTCAGGAGAGATTGTCCTCACCGTAAGGTGATGATTGTTAATGAGGACAATGAGTATGAGACTGGAGATGATGCTGATCCGGATGCTCCAGAAGATGATGATTATGACAGTGATGGTGTTGATACTTTTCCTGCTGAAGGTCACACTATTGTTGTGTCACGTCATGCTCTTAATGTGCAGCCGAGTGCATCTACTCAACGCTGCAATTTATTTCAAACCAAGGCACTAGTTGGTCCCGATTAAGCTTGCAAGGTCATTATTGATGGCGGGAGTTACGTTGTCGCAATCTAGCAAGCAAGGAGTTATGTGCCAAGATGAAGTTGAAGTATTTACCGCACCCGCATCCATATTATATTCAGTGGCTGAGTGACAATCGTGAGATGAAGGTAAACCACATGGTGCGTGTTGATTTCGAGATAGGACCATACAAACATTCCATTGATTTTAATGTGGTTTTCCTATGACGGTGTGTCATCTACTCTTGGGCCGGCCATGGCTCTATGACCGTTTTGTGCAACACAATGACCGTGCCAATACATATCACTTGGAGTTCAAGGGCAAGAAAATTAATTTGCAGCCTATGTCACCACAACAAATTATCAATGAATATCGTCAGAAAACTGAAGTGAACTTGGAGGATGCATCCATAGATAGGAGAGAGAATTGTAATGCCGTGCGTGATATAACGAAAAGTGAGAGAGTGAATTCCTTAGTCTTATTAGCCACCAAAGAGGATATGAGAGAATTTAGTGAGGATCCTACATCCATGCCTCTTGTGCTCATGTACAAGGGTGAGGTTTTGGTTTCTAACGACATGACCCCTATTTATCTTGGTGTTTCTCATGTTTTGCAGGAATTCAGAGATGTGTTTCTGGAAGAGGTGCCCGCAGGATTGCCACCATTGTGTGGTATTGAGCATCAAATTGACTTGATCCCCGGCGCCTCGCTACCCAATAGGGCGCCATACAGGACGAACCCCGAAGAGACGAAGGAAATACAGAAACAAGTGCAATCGCTTTCGACAAAGGTTATATTCTCATAATCCTAAGTCCTTGTGTTGTTCCTGTTATTTTAGTTCCTAAGAAAGATGGTACATGGCGCATGTGTGTTGATTGTAGAGCGATAAAAAACATTACTATTCGATATTGTCATCCTATTTCCCGTTTAGAGGATATTCTAGATGAATTGAGTGGTGTTGCTGTTTTCTCTAAGATTGATTTGTGTAGTGGAAAAAATCCTCTAAAACAAAATTTGGTTTATATGAGTGGTTAGTGATACCTTTTGGTTTCACTAATGCACCTAGTACTTTCATGAGATTGATGAACCATATTTTGCGTGATTTTATTGGCAAGTTTGTGGTTATGTACTTTGATGATATATTAATTTACAACCACAATGAAACTGATCATAATATGCATATTTGACATGTTTTGCAAGTGTTTCGTGATAATCAACTTTATGGCAATCTTGAGAAGTGCACATTTTGCAAAGATAAGGTCATATTTTTGGGTTATGTTGTCTCTAAGCATGGAGTAGAGGTAGATTCATCTAAAATTGAAGCAATTCAAAATTGGCCTACTCCCATGAATGTGAGTCAAGTAAGAAGTTTTCATGGTCTTGCTGGTTTCTATAGGCGTTTTGTGCCAAATTTCAGTACCATTGCTGCACCTTTGAATGAATTGACTAAAAAGGGTGTTGCATTTAAGTGGGGCGCAGCCCAAGATCATGCTTTTGATGAACTAAAACAATTGTTAACTTCTGCACCGTTGCTTGCACTTCCTGATTTAAATAAGCAATTTGAGATTGAATTTTGCTAGTTGACGAGGGTGCTCCTCGGCAATGCCCACCTTTTTGGGCTTAGGGTTGACGAAATCCTGCAGGCTGACACGAGACATCGGATACCAAACAGACAGGGAGAGAAACTTACCCAGGTTCGGGGCCCTCGATGAGGTAAAACCCTTACTTCCTGCTTGTCAGATCTTGATTATCGAAATTATCGGGTTACAATGGGGCCAGGCTAAGACTAAGATCTCATCGAGAGGCTAAGATATCTAATGACCTAGCTCTAGACTTGCGGTGAATCTGGCTGTGGTGATTGTGTGTCCCTCTGCGTACCCTCTCCCGGCCCTTATATTGCAGTGCGAGGTCCCAAGAGTTCTGTCCGGGTTCGACTAGATTACAAAGAGTTATATGTCTAAACTTTCCTTGTCCTTCGTCTTCTTGCCTTGTTCATCAAGAATCTTTCTCCGGAACCGACGTATCGGCCCTCCTTGGTCGGTGGATGATCTTCATGGGCCCCTGGTTGGGCTGTAGGAGGTAGCATAATATTGGTTACTGATGTCTACGCACACTTCTATTCCTGTAGACAGTGTTGGGCCTCCAAGAGCAGAGGTTTGTAGAACAACATCAAGTTTCCCTTAAGTGAATCACCCAAGGTTTATCGAACTCAGGGAGGTTGAGGTCAAAGATATCCCTCTCAAGCAACCCTGCAATTAAGATACAAGAAGTCTCTTGTGTCCCCAACACACCTAATACACTTGTCAGATGTATAGGTGCACTAGTTCGGCGAAGAGATAGTGAAATACAAGTAATATGGATGATTGTAAGTATTAATTGCAATCTGAAATAAAAATGGCAGCAAGCAAACATGTAACATAACTTGTTGGAAACGGTGTTTCAATGCTTAGAAACAAGACCTAGGGATCGTACTTTCACTAGTGGACACTCTCAACAATGATCAAATAAATAAATAACTTCTCTTCACTTGTGCTACTTTCAAACACTCTCTTGTTGGATAACAAACACCATTCATTGTGTAGGGCTATAAAAGCACACCTCAAGCCGGAGTAAACAAGCTCCACAACGTCCGGAGTTCATATTAAAGTAACCTCTAGAGTGCATAATAGACCGTTGCAATTTAGACCGAGTACTAACATAGCATACACACTGTCACCAATAGCTATGAAAGGGGGAATAGATCACATCAATACTATCATAGTAACAGTCAACTTCATAATCTACAAGAGATTACAATCATAACCTACGCCAAGTACTACATGATGCACACACTATCAACTTTACATCATGGAGGAGGAATAGACTACTTTAATAACATCACTAGAGTAGCACATAGATTAATAGTGATACAAAGCTCATGATCACATAAAGATCACACCATGGGAGAGAGAGAGATGAACCACATAGCTACCGGTAGAGCCCTTAGCCTCGGGAGAGAACTACTCCCTCCTCGTCATGGGAGACATCAACGGCGATGGAGATGGCGGTGGTGTCGATGGAGATGACTCCCGGGGGCACTTCCCCGTCCCGGCGGCGTGCCGGAACAGAGACTCCTGTCCCCCGAAACTTGTCTTCGCGATGGCGGCGGCTACGGAACTCTTCGTGGAATATCGTTGGGTGTTTTAGGGTTTTCGCATCTGGAGGATTATATAGGCGAAAGGGCGGCGTCGGAGGGGTCCCGAGGGGCCCACCCCATAGCTGGACGCCCCCCCCTCTTGGCCGCGCCGCCAGGTGGTTTGGGGCCCCCTTGGCCCCTCTCCGTCTCTCCTTCGGTGTTCTGGGTCCGTCTCGGTAAAATAGGAGGTTTGGCTTTTGTTTCGTCCAATTCCGAGAATATTGCCCGAACAGCTTTTCTGGAACCAAAAACAGCAGAAAACAGGAACTGGCACCTCTGCATCTTGTTAATAGGTTCGTCCCGGAAAATGCATGAAATCATTATAAAGTGTGAGCAAAACATGTAGGTATTGTCATAAAACTAGCATGGAACATCAGAAATTATAGATACGTTGGAGACGTCAAGCATCCCCAAGCTTAGTTCCTACTCGCCCTCGAGTAGGTAAACGATAAAAAGAATAGTTTCTGAAGTGACATGCTACTAACATAATCTTGATCATACTATTGTAAAGCATATGAGATGAATGAAGTGACTCAAGGCAATGGTCTATAGTTTGCTAACAAATAGATAACATATAGCAAAAACTCTTCATGAATAGTACTTTCAAGACAAGCATCAAAAGTTTTGCATAAGAGTTAACTCATAAAGCAATAAATTCTTAATAAGAGGTTTTGAAGCAACACAAAGGAAGATATGAGTTTCAGCAGTTGCTTTCAACTTCAACATGTATATCTCATGGATAATTGTCAACACAAAGTAATATGATGAATGCAAATAAGCAAGTATGTAAGAATCAATGCACACAGTTGACACAAGTGTTTGCTTCTAAGATAGAAAGAAGTAGGTAAACTGACTCAACATAAAGTAAAAGAAAGGCCCTTCACAGAGGGAAGCAGGGATTACTCTTGTGCTAGAGCTTTTTATTTTGGAAACATGGAGATAATTTTGTCAACGGTAGTAATAATTCATATGTGTTATGCATAAAACATCCTATAAGTTGCAAGCCTCATGCATCGAATACCAATAGTGCTCGCAGCTTGTCCTAATTAGCTTGGATTTCCATGGATTATCATTGCATTACATATGTTTCAACCAAGTGTCACAAAGGGGTACCTCTATGTCACCTGTACAAAGGTCCAAGGAGATAGATCGCATTTGATTTCTCGATTTTGATAGATCTCACCTTAAGGACATCCATACCGGGACAACATAGAAAACAGATAATGGACTCCTCTTTAATTCTTAAGCATTCAACAACAGATAATATTCTCATAAGAGATTGAGGATTAATGTCCAAACTGAAACTTCCATCATGATACATGGCTTTGGTTGGCGGCCCAATGTTCTTCTCTAACAATATGCATACTCAAACCATTTAATCATGACAAATCACCCTTACTTCAGACAAGACGAACATGCATAGCAACTCACATGATATTCAACAAAGGTGTAACAGTTGATGGCGTCCCCAGAAACATGGTTACCGCTCAACAAGCAACTTATAAGAAATAAGATACATAAGCAACATATTCAATACCACAATAGTTTTTTAAGCTATTTTACCATGAGCTATGTATTGCAAAGACAAAGAATGAAATTTTAAAGGTAGCACGCAAGCAATTTACTTGGAATGGCAGAAAAAATACCACATAGTAGGTAGTTATGGTGGACACAAATGGCATAGGTTTTGGCTCAAGGTTTTGGATGCACGAGAAGTATTCCCTCTCAGTACAAGGCTTTGGCTAGCAAGGTTGTTTGAAGCAAACACAAGTATGAACCGGTACAACAAAACTTACATAAGAACATATTGCAAGCATTATAAGACTCTACACTGTCTCCTTGTTGTTCAAACACTTCTACTAGAAAATATCTAGACTTTAGAGAGACCAATCATGCAAACCAAATTTCAACAAGTTCTACGGTAATTCTCCACTAATAGGTTCAAACTACATGATGCAAGAGCTTAAACATGATCTATTTGAGAGCTCAAAACAATTGCCAAGTATCAAATTATTCAAGACAATATACTAATTACCACATGAAGCATTTTCTGTTTCCAACCAAATAGCAATAAATGCATCAGCTTTTAACTTTAGCCATGAACATTAAAAGTAAAACTAAGAACACAAGTGTTCATATGAAAAAGCGGAGCGTGTCTCTCTCCCACACATGGATTGCTAGGATCAGAATTTATTCAAACACAACAAAAATAAAAGCACACAGATGCTCCAAGTAAAGCACATAAGATGTGACTGAATAAAAATATAGTTTCACTAGAGGTGACCTGATAAGTTGTTGATGAAGAAGGGGATGCCTTGGGCATCCCCAAGCTTAGATGCTTGAGTCTTCTTGAAATATGCAGGGATGAACCACGGAGGCATCCCCAAGCTTAGACTTTTCATTCTTCTTGATCATATTATATCATCCTCCTCTCTTGATCCTTGAAAACTTCCTCCACACCAAACTCAAAACAATCTCATTAGAGGGTTAGTGCATAATCAAAAATTCACATGTTCAGAGAGGACACAATCATTCCCAACACTTCTGGACATTACCCAAGGTTACTGAAATTTAATGGAGCAAAGAAATCCACTCAAACACAGTAAAAGAGGCAATGCGAAATAAAATGCAGAATCTGTCAAAACAGAACAGTCCGTAAAGACGAATTTTTTAGAGGCACTTAACATGCTCAGATGAAGAAGCTCAAATTGAATAAAAGTTGCGTATGTATCTGAGGATCACTCATGAATTTTCGCAGATTTTTTAGAGTTTCCTACAGAGAGATCTACTCAAATTCATGACAGCTAGAAATCTGTTTCTGCGATGAAATCCAAATCTAGTATCGACTTTACTATCAAAGACTTTACTTGGCACAATAATGCAATAAAATAAAGATAAGGAGAGGTTGCTACAGTAGTAACAACTTCCAAGACACAACAAAACAGTAGCAAAAATAAAAACATGGGTTATCTCCCAAGAAGTGCTTTCTTTATAGCCATTAAGATGGGCTCAGTAATTTTAATGATGCTCACATAAGGATGAGAGTTGAAGCAAAGAGAGCATCAAAAAGCAAATATGAAACAAATTTAAGCCTAAACCGCTTCCTATGCATAATAATCTTGTAAATAAACAAGTCATGTAAGCATAATGCAACAAGCATAGAAAGGCAATACAAGCGCAACTTCAAGATTCTCAATATAAAGAGGGGAAACTTAATATTATTAAGATGCGTATAACCATGTTTCCCTCTCTCATAATAACTTTCAGTAGCATCATTGATGAAATCCACAATATAACCATCACTTAAAACATTCTTATCATGGTTCATATGCCTAAAAGTATCATTATTTTTGGCAAGAGAAAAACTCTTCTCATTAATAGTGATTGGAGCAGGATCATTATCAAGAATTTGAACATGGTAAACAAGTTGCATACTAAGGGGATGGTTTTTGGCAATCCCATCATAACTATGACAAGTTTCATAAGGATAATTGTAATTATAACCTATGTCATAGTATTCTTTATAATAATTGTCAAAGATTGGAGGCATAGTGTCATCATAAGAAATAGAATAGTTATCTTCCAAAGTGTGTTCATCTGTAAACATACCATCATTGTTACTAGAAGGAGATTATCAAACATATAATCATCAGTAGCAAAAGGATTTTCAAACACCTCATCCCCAAGCTTAGAGCTTTCTATATCATCATGGGAAGAAACATGGATAGTACTAATACTATGGCAATTATTAACATCATCATTTTCAGAATTAGTGTCCCGGAGATCTTCAATATCAAAAGTAGTGTGCTCTTCCAAATCATGATCACTAATGTAGGTAAAGGGCATAGGAAGATCATTGTACTCAGATTCATTATCATAATAATCATTAGGAGCAACATACTTACGGTTACCTATCGTTATCTCATACACGCGGGGATATGCCGTTACCTCTTTCTTTTTATTCCCCCTCTTCTTCTTCTTCTTCTTCTTCTTCTTTTCCTTCTCCTCGTTCCCTTCTTTAGGAGGAAGAGGCTTGAAGGGAGGCTTCTCCACATAACCTGATATTTTCAGAAACAATAGAAGAAACTTGGGAGGATTCCTCCTTTTCATTAATAAGTTCAAAACACACAGCGGTCCTATCATATTTTAGCAAAGTGTCATCTTCCAAAATATTTTGTATGTAAGTATTTGTGTGGCAATTATCAATGCAATAAGAAAGACACCCATGCAGGACACTATTAATATCAAGAGCGCTCATATCACCAAAGAAGTTTTTCTCAATAACTCTTCACATTCGAAAAATAATGTAAGTTCATCATGCTGATTAGGAGTGATTTCATCATCACAATACAAATTTGCAGCACTTATGAGGTTCGAATTATCATTGGAGGAGCATTGAAAATTAAAATGACCCACTCTATGGCAAAGTTCACAAATAAAAGGATAGAGGGCACAAACTTTTTCACCAAGATCATCTAGAGCCCCAGACCACTTTCTAGTTTTTTCATTCCTGTGATGGATACAATATTCTTCTTCAATTTTATTCTTTTCACAAGGTCTATGAACTCCAAAAAAATTAACATGCTTATAGGAAACAACATTTTCAGAAGTTTGAGCATGTTTATTGCAATCATTAACAACAATTTCATTTTCCATGCAAGTGTCTTTAAAAGGTTCATGATACATGTACCAATTTTCTTTAGGAACATTAATATGAGAAGCAAAGGCTCTATAGCCATCGACCATAATTTGAGGATCAAGACCATATTTAGCACTAAGCTCTTGAAAATCAGCAGTTTGAGCGAAAGACTTAATGCAATCATACTCGTAGTTTATACCTGATTCTTTACCTTTGTCATTCTCCCAATCTTCAGTATTGCTTTGAATTCTTTCAAGAAGATCCCATCTAGCTTCAACCTCCTTGATTGTGAAAGATCCCTCCAAACAGGCATCTAGATAGTCCTTGTGGTGTCCTGAAAGCCTTGCATAAAAATTATTAATAATAACATTACGGGGGAGCTCATGAATGGGACATTTGAGCATTAGTGACTTAAATCTCCCCCATGCTTGGGAAATACTCTCTCCATCACGAGGATAAAAGTTATAAATGTAATTCATATCAATATGCACTTCATGAGGAGGATAAAATTTAGAATAAAAGAGAGGTACAATTTCCTCCCAACCAATAGATCGACCATTCTTCAGCATCTTATACCATTCCGCAGCTACGCCCTTCGGAGATATAGAGAATAGCTTCCTCTTAACTTGGTCCTTTGAAATACCTGCACTATCGAACAACTCGCATAATTCATGTATAAAGAGTAAATGATCACTAGGATGGACAGATCCCATCTCCAAAATAGCAATTGTTCATAGCAAGTTCAACAATTTTCATAGGTATCTTGAAGGGAATACTTTCAGTAGGTGGATTTAAAAGTATCAGAAGCATCATTAGAGTTATCGCATATGGGAGATAAAGCATTATCAGAACAAATTTTCTCCCCTAAAGATGGGAAGCTAAAAAGATCATAAAAACTAGCTTCCCCAAGCTTAGACTTCTCCATAGCATTAGCAGTAATTGCGTTCATACTAACAACATTGCTACTAGCATGTAAATAAGGTTCCATAGGTTTTTTTAATTTTCGCATCAAATAATTCATGTCTTAACTCAGGAAATAGATTAAAAAGCTCACTGTTGTTTTCCATTATGCCTAACTAGTGAAAATAAAAACAAGAAACAAAAAGATGCAATTGCAGGATCTAAAGGAAATAGCTTCGAGCACTCACACACCGGCAACAGTGCTAGGAAATAGCTTAGTAGTCGGAGGATGTGAATACCTTTTAACTTACCTCCCCGGAAACGGTGCCAGAAAATAGCTTGATGTCTACGCACGCTTCTATTCCCGTAGACAGTGTTGGGCCTCCAAGAGCAGAGGTTTGTAGAACAGCAGCAAATTTCCCTTAAGTGAATCACCCAAGGTTTATCGAACTCAGGGAGGTTGAGGTCAAAGATATCCCTCTCAAGCAACCCTGCAATTAAGATACAAGAAGTCTCTTGTGTCCCCAACACACCTAATACACTTGTCAGATGTATAGGTGCACTAGTTCGGCGAAGAGATAGTGAAATACAAGTAATATGGATGATTGTAAGTAGTAATTGCAATCTGAAATAAAAATGGCAGCAAGCAAACATGTAACAGAACTTGTTGGAAACGGTGTTTCAATGCTTAGAAACAAGGCCTAGGGATCATACTTTCACTAGTGGACACTCTCAACAATGATCACATAAATAAATAACTTCTCTTCACTTGTGCTACTTTCAAACACTCTCTTGTTGGATAACAAACACCATTCATTGTGTAGGGCTATAAAAGCACACCTCAAGCCGGAGTAAATAAGCTCCACAACGTCCGGAGTTCATATTAAAGTAACCTCTAGAGTGCATAATAGACCGTTGCAATTTAGACCGAGTACTAACATAGCATACACACTCGTCACCAATAGCTATGAAAGGGGGAATAGATCATATCAATACTATCATAGTAATAGTCAACTTCATAATCTACAAGAGATTACAATCATAACCTACGCCAAGTACTACATGATGCACACACTGTCAACTTTACGTCATGGAGGAGGAATAGACTACTTTAATAACATCACTAGAGTAGTGATGGCGTGTATTTCACACGTTCGTTGGGCAACCCCAAGAGGAAGGTATGATGCGCACAGCAGCAAGTTTTCCCTCAGAAAGAAACCAAGGTTTATCGAACCAGGAGGAGCCAAGAAGCACGTTGAAGGTTGATGGCGGCGGGATGTAGTGCGGCGCAACACCGGAGATTCCGGCGCCAACGTGGAACCTGCACAACACAACCAAAGTACTTTGCCCCAACGAAACAGTGAGGTTGTCAATCTCACCGGCTTGTCTGTAACAAAGGATTAACCGTATTGTGTGGAAGATGATTGTTTGCGAGAGAAAACGAGTAAAACAAGTATTGCGGCAGATTTGTATTTCAGTATTAAAGAATTGGACCGGGGTCCACAGTTCACTAGAGGTGTCTCTCCCATAAGATAAAAGCATGTTGGGTGAACAAATTACAGTCGGGCAATTGACAAATAGAGAGGGCATAACAATGCACATACATGAAATGATAAGTATAGTGAGATTTAATTGGGCATTACGACAAAGTACATAGACCGCCATCCAACTGCATCTATGCCTAAAAAGTCCACCTTCAGGTTATCATCCGAACCCCCTCCGATATTAAGTTGCTAACAACGGACAATTGCATTAAGTATGGTGCGTAATGTAATCAACAACTACATCCTCGGACATAGCGCCAATGTTTTATCCCTAGTGGCAACAAGCACAACACAACCTTAGAACTTTCTCATCACTCGTCCCGGTGTCAATGCGGGCATGAACCCACTATCGAGCATAAGTACTCCCTCTTGGAGTTAAAAGTAAAAACTTGGCCGAGCCTCTACTAGAAACGGAGAGCATGCAAGATCATAAACAACACATGTATAATAACTTGATAATTAACATGACATAGTATTCTCTATCCATCGGATCCCGACAAACACAACATATAGAATTACGGATAGATGATCTTGATCATGTTAGGCAGCTCACAAGATCCGACAATGATAGCACAATGGGGAGAAGACAACCATCTAGCTACTGCTATGGACCCATAGTCCAGGGGTAGACTACTCACACATCACTCCGGAGGCGACCATGGCGGCGTAGAGTCCTCCGGGAGATGATTCCCCTCTCCGGCAGGGTGCGGAGGCGATCTCCTGGATCCCCCGAGATGGGATCGGCGGCGACGGCGTCTCAGTAAGGTTTTCCGTATCGTGGCTCTCGGTACTGGGGGTTTCGTCACGGAGGCTTTAAGTAGGCGGAAGGGCAAGTCAAGAGGCGGCACGGGGTCCCACACCATAGGCCGGCGCGGCCAGGGGTGGGGCCGCGCCGCCCTAGGGTTTGGCCACCCCGTGGCCCCTCTTCGTCTCGTCTTCGGACTTCTGGAAGCTTCGTGGAAAAATAGGCCCCTGGGCTTTGATTTCGTCCAATTCCGAGAATATTTCGTTACTAGGATTTCTGAAACCAAAAACAGCAGAAAACAAAGAATCGGCACTTCGGCATCTTGTTAATAGGTTAGTTCCAGAAAATGCACAAATATGACATAAAGTGTGCATAAAACATGTAGGTATCATCAATAATATGGCATAGAACATAAGAAATTATCGATACGTCGGAGACGTATCAAGTAGCACATAGATTAATAGTGATACAAAGCTCATGATCACATAAAGATCACACCATGGGAGAGAGAGATGAACCACATAGCTATCGGTAGAGCCCTTAGCCTCGGGAGAGAACTACTCCCTCCTCATCATGGGAGACAGCAACGGCGAAGGAGATGGCGGTGGTGTCGATGGAGATGACTCCCGGGGGCACTTCCCCGTCCCGGCGGCGTGCAGGAACAGAGACTTCTGTCCCCCGAAACTTGTCATCGCGATGGCGGCGGCTACGGAAGTCTTCGTGGAATATCATTGGGTGTTTTAGGGTTTTCGCATCTGGAGGATTATATAGGCGAAAGGGCGGCGTCGGAGGGGTCCCGAGGGGGCCCACCCCATAGCTGGCGCGCCCCCCCTCTTGGCCGCGCCGCCAGGTGGTGTAGGGCCCCCTTGGCCCCTCTCCGTTTTTAAGCTATTTGTCCCATGAGCTATATATTGCAAAGGTGAATGATGGAATTTTAAAGGTAGCACTCAAGCAATTTACTTTGGAATGGCGGATAAATACCATGTAGTAGGTAGGTATGGTGGACACAAATGGCATAGTGGTTGGCTCAAGTATTTTGGATGCATGAGAAGTATTCCCTCTCGATACAAGGTTTGGGCTAGCAAGGCTATTTGAAACAAACACAAGGATGAACGGTACAGCAAAACTCACATAAAAGACATATGGTAAACATTATAAGACTCCATACCGTCTTCCTTGTTGTTCAAAACTCAATACTAGATGTTATCTAGACTCTAGAGAAACCAAATATGCAAACCAAATTAGCAAGCTCTAAGTATTTCTTCATTAATGGGTGCAAAGTATATGATGCAAGAGCTTAAACATGAGCACAACAATTGCCAAGTATCAAATTATCCAAGACATTTTAGAGTTACTACATGTAGCATTTTCCAATTCCAACCATATAACAATTTAACGAAGGAGAAACTTCGCCATGAATACTATGAGTAGAACCTAAGGACATATTTGTCCATATGCAACAGCGGAGCGTGTCTCTCTCCCATAAAGTGAATGCTAGGATCCATCGTATTCAAACAAAACAAAAAACAAAAACAAACCGACGCTCCAAGCAAAGTACATAAGATGTGGCCGAATAAAAATATAGTTTCAGGGGAGGAACCTGATAATGTTGTCGATGAAGAAGGGGATGCCTTGGGCATCCCCAAGCTTAGACGCTTGAGTCTTCTTGATATATGCAGGGGTGAACCACCGGGTGCATCCCCAAGCTTAGAGCTTTCACTCTCCTTGATCATGTTGCATCATACTCCTCTCTTGATCCTTGAAAACTTCCTCCACACCAAACTCGAAACAACTCATTAGAGGGTTAGTGCACAATATAAATTGACATATTCAGAGGTGACACAATCATTCTTAACACTTCTGGATATTGCATAATGCTACTGGACATTAGTGGATCAAAGAAATTCATCCAACATAGCGAAAGAGGCAATGCGAAATAAAAGGCAGAATCTGTCAAAATAGAACAGTTCGTATTGACGAATTATAAAATGGCACCAGACTTGCTCAAATGAAAATGCTCAAATTGAATGAAAGTTGCGTACATATCTGAGGATCACTCACGTAAATTGGCATAATTTTCTGAGTTACCTACAGAGAATTAGACCCAGATTCGTGACAGCAAAGAAATCTGTTTCTGCGCAGTAATCCAAATCTAGTACTTACTTTTCTATCAACGGCTTAACTTGGCACAACAAAACACAAAACTAAGATAAGGAGAGGTTGCTACAGTAGTAAACAACTTCCAAGACACAAAATAAAAACAAAATACTGTAGGTAAAAACATGGGTTGTCTCCCATAAGCGCTTTTCTTTAACGCCTTTCAGCTAGGCGCAGAAAGTGTATCTCAAGTAACATCAAGAGACGAAGCATCAACATCATAATTTGTTCTAATAATAGAATCATAAGGTAACTTCATTCTCTTTCTAGGGAAGTGTTCCATACCTTTCTTGAGAGGAAATTGATATTTTATATTACCTTCCCTCATATCAATAATAGCACCAACAGTTCGAAGAAAAGGTCTTCCCAATATAATGGGGCAAGATGCATTGCATTCAATATCCAAGACAACAAAATCAACGGGGACAAGGTTATTGTTAACCATAATATGAACATTATCAACTTTCCCCAAAGGTTTCTTTTTAGCATTATCAGCGAGATTAACATCCAAATAACAATTCTTCAATAGTGGCAAGTCAAGCATATCATAGACTTTTTTAGGCATAACAGAAATACTTGCACCAAGATCACATAAAGCATTACAATCAAAATCTTTGACTCTCATTTTAATGATGGGCTCCCAACCATCCTCTAGCTTTTTAGGAATAGAGGCTTCGCGCTCTAGTTTCTCTTCTCTAGCTTTTATGAGAGCATTTGTAATATGATGCGTGAAAGCCAAATTTATAGCACTAGCATTAGGACTTTTAGCAAGTTTTTGCAAGAACTTTATAACTTCAGAGATGTGGCAATCATAAAAATTCAAACCATTATAATCTAAAGCAATGGGATCATCATCCCCAATGTTGGAAAAAATTTCAGCAGCTTTATCACGTGCAGTTTCAGCAGCTTTAGCAGTTCAGGCAGCTTTTCGCGCTTTGCATTAGAAGTGGAAACATTGCTAACACCAATTCTTTTATTAGTATGAGTAGGAGGTGCAGCAACATGTGTAGCATTAGCATTACTAGTGGTGGTAATAGTCCAAACTTTAGCTATATTCTTCTCTTTAGCTACTTTTTCATTTTCTTCTCTATCCCACCTAGCACGCAGTTCAGCCATTAATCTTATATTCTCATTAATTCTAACTTGGATGGCATTTGCTGTAGTAACAATTTTATTTTCAATATCCCTATTAGGCATAACTTTCAATTTCAAAAGATCAACATCGGAGGCAAGACTATCAACTCTAGAAACAAGAATATCAATTTTATTGAGCTTTTCCTCAACAGATTTGTTAAAGGCAGTTTGTGTACTAATAAATTCTTTAAGCATGGCCTCAAGTCCAGGGGGTGTATTCCTATTATTGTTGTAAGAATTCCCATAAGAATTAGCATAACCGTTACCATTATTATAAGGATATGGCCTATAGTTATTACTAGAATTGTTCCGATAAGCATTGTTGTTGAAATTATTATTTTTAATGAAGTTTACATCAACATGTTCTTCTTGTGCAACCAATGAAGCTAATGGAACATTATTAGGATCAACATTAGTCCTATCATTCGCAAGCATAGACATAATAGCATCAACCTTATCATTCAAGGAAGAGGATTCTTCAACAGAATTTACCTTCTTACCTTGTGGAGCTCTTTCCGTGTGCCATTCAGAGTAATTAACCATCATATTATCAAGAAGCTTTGTTGCTTCACCAAGAGTGATGGACATAAAGGTACCTCCAGCAGCTGAGTCCAATAAATTCCGCGAAGAAAAATTTTGTCCTGCATAGAAGGTTTGGATGATCATCCAAGTAGTCAGTCCATGGGTTGGGCAATTTTTAACCAGAGATTTCATTCTTTCCCAAGCTTGAGCAACATTTTCATTATCTAATTGTTTAAAATTCATTATGCTACTCCTCAAAGATATAATTTTAGCAGGGGATAATATCTACCAATAAAAGCATCCTTGCATTTAGTCCATGAATCAATACTATTCTTAGGCGGAGATAGCAACCAATCTTTAGCTCTTCCTCTTAATGAGAAAGGGAACAATTTTAATTTTATAATGTCACCATCTACATCTTTATACTTTTGCATTTCACATAGTTCAACAAAATTATTGAGATGGGCAGCGAGCATCATCGGAACTAACACCAGAAAATTGCTCTCTCATGACAAGATTAATTAAAGCAGGTTTAATTTCAAAGAATTCTGCTGTAGTAGCAGGTGGAGCAATAGGTGTGCATAAGAAATCATTATTATTTGTGCTAGTGAAGTCACACAACTTAGTATTTTCAGGGTTGGCCATTTGAGCAATAGTAAATAAAGCGAACTAGATAAAGTAAATGCAAGTAACTAATTTTTTTGTGTTTTTGATATAGCAAACAAGACAATAAATAAAGTAAAGCTAGCAACTAATTTTTTTGTGTTTTGATATAATGCAGCAAACAAAGTAGTAAATAAAATAAAGCAAGACAAAAACAAAGTAAAGAGATTGAGAAGTGGAGACTCCCTTGCAGCAGTGTCTTGATCTCCCCAGCAACGGCGCCGGAAAAAGAGCTTGATGGCGTGTATTTCACACGTTCGTTGGGCAACCCCAAGAGGAAGGTATGATGCGCACAGCAGCAAGTTTTCCCTCGAAAGAAACCAAGGTTTATCGAACCAGGAGGAGCCAAGAAGCACGTTGAAGGTTGATGGCGGCGGGATGTAGTGCGGCGCAACACCGGAGATTTCGGCGCCAACGTGGAACCCGCACAACACAACCAAAGTACTTTGCCCCAACGAAACAAGTGAGGTTGTCAATCTCACCGGCTTGCTGTAACAAAGGATTAACCGTATTGTGTGGAAGATGATTGTTTGCAGAGAAAACAAGTAAAACAAGTATTGCGACAGATTTGTATTTCAGTATTAAAGAATTGGACCGGGGTCCACAGTTCACTAGAGGTGTCTCTCCCATAAGATAAAAGCATGTTGGGTGAACAAATTACAGTCGGGCAATTGACAAATAGAGAGGGCATAACAATGCACATACATGACATGATAAGTATAGTGAGATTTAATTGGGCATTACGACAAAGTACATAGACCGCCATCCAACCGCATCTATGCCTAAAAAGTCCACCTTCGAGGTTATCATCCGAACCCCTCCAAGTATTAAGTTGCTAACAACGGACAATTGCATTAAGTATGGTGCGTAATGTAATCAACAACTACATCCTCGGACATAGCGCCAATGTTTTATCCCTAGTGGCAACAAGCACAACACAACCTTAGAACTTTCTCATCATTGTCCCGGTGTCAATGCAGGCATGAACCCACTATCGAGCATAAGTACTCCCTCTTGGAGTTAAAAGTAAAAACTTGGCCAGAGCCTCTACTAGAAACGGAGAGCATGCAAGATCATAAACAACACATGTATAATAACTTGATAATTAACATGACATAGTATTCTCTATCCATCGGATCCCGACAAACACAACATATAGAATTACGGATAGATGATCTTGATCATGTTAGGCAGCTCACAAGATCCGACAATGATAGCACAATGGGGAGAAGACAACCATCTAGCTACTGCTATGGACCCATAGTCCAGGGGTAGACTACTCACACATCACTCCGGAGGCGACCATGGCGGCGTAGAGTCCTCCAGGAGATGATTCCCCTCTCCGGCAGGGTGCCGGAGGCGATCTCCTGGATCCCCCGAGATGGGATCGGCGGCGACGGCGTCTCAGTAAGGTTTTCCGTATCGTGGCTCTCGGTACTGGGGGTTTCGTCACGGAGGCTTTAAGTAGGCGGAAGGGCAAGTCAAGAGGCGGCACGGGGGCCCACACCATAGGCCGGCGCGGCCGGGGGTGGGGCCGCGCCGCCCTAGGGTTTGGCCACCCCGTGGCCCCTCTTCGTCTCGTCTTCGGACTTCGGAAGCTTCGTGGAAAAATAGGCCCCCGGGCTTTGATTTCGTCCAATTCCGAGAATATTTCGTTACTAGGATTTCTGAAACCAAAAACAGCTAGAACAACAGAATCGGCACTTCGGCATCTTGTTAATAGGTTAGTTCCGTAAAATGCACAAATATGACATAAAGTGTGCATAAAACATGTAGGTATCATCAATAATATGGCATAGAACATAAGAAATTATCGATACGTCGGAGACGTATCAAGTAGCACATAGATTAATAGTGATACAAAGCTCATGATCACATAAAGATCACACCATGGGAGAGAGAGATGAACCACATAGCTATCGGTAGAGCCCTTAGCCTCGGGAGAGAACTACTCCCTCCTCATCATGGGAGACAGCAACGGCGATGGAGATGGCGGTGGTGTCGATGGAGATGACTCCCGGGGGCACTTCCCCGTCCCGGCGGCGTGCAGGAACAGAGACTTCTGTCCCCCGAAACTTGTCTTCGCGATGGCGGCGGCTACGGAAGTCTTCGTGGAATATCATTGGGTGTTTTAGGGTTTTCGCATCTGGAGGATTATATAGGCGAAAGGGCGGCGTCGGAGGGGTCCCGAGGGGGCCCACCCCATAGCTGGCGCGCCCCCCCTCTTGGCCGCGCCGCCAGGTGGTGTAGGGCCCCCTTGGCCCCTCTCCGTCTCTCCTTCGGTGTTCTGGGTCCGTCTCGGTAAAATAGGAGGTTTGGCTTTTGTTTCGTCCAATTCCGAGAATATTGCCCGAACAGCTTTTCTAGAACCAAAAACAGCAGAAAACAGGAACTGGCACCTCGGCATCTTGTTAATAGGTTAGTCCCGGAAAATGCATGAAATCATTATAAAGTGTGAGCAAAACATGTAGGTATTGTCATAAAACTAGCATGGAACATCAGAAATTATAGATACGTTGGAGACGTATCAGTTACCCGAAGGGTAATGCCCACATCAGTAGCCCCCGAGTGACTGGCCGAAGTAAAGCTTCGGGCAGGGACTAAAAGTATCTTCTGTCGTACGTCCGTAATTGCCAGAAGAACTTGATCTCTTAAAACCAAAAGCTGATTTTTATCGGGTGCACGTCCAGCGCTCCCGATGGGAGTATCCCCCGAGTCTAGGCACGGATGCTTGTAACCGTGTGTAGACTCAAGTTGTACTACTCGAATGTTTTTGGCTGCCGATGTTTTTCGCAAGTTGTTGTAATCATCCGATATCTTTTTTTATATCGGGTCCTCCATAACTTTGAGTAAAGTCATGCCAATTGATAGTACGTAAGGGATTGGAGTTACAAGCCCAACTTTACTCGATTAATCGATACTGGTTAACTGCCGAAGGCAAAACAATGTTACTCTACTCAAAATCAAGTCCCCGGGCTTTGACCCTGGATCTTCTGAAATCTTCGAGTCCATATCTTTCCGTCTTCAGCGATTTTTATCGGGTGCGCGTCCAGCGCTCCCGATGGGAGTAGCCCCCGATTCTAGGGACGGATGCTTGCAACCGTGCATAGACTCAAGTCAAGCATAATAATGTTACAGTTTCTTTCGGATGCTTCATGAGGAGTCGATACTTTTGGTGACATCATCAGTGACGTGGCTACTTCGGTGGCTCAATTGACAGGACGTGACTTGATGGGCCCACCCTACTCCTGCGCGGTTAGTTAGGAAATGACTAGTCCTTGCGCATTGACCGAGGCGCCTCCTCGATTTCCGCGCGTGGTGGGATAAAATGTCCCTTGTTATGATGGATGCAATGACACGTGGTGACCTAATCATAGATCTCTTGGTAACTCCCCTTTTATAAAGGAGAAAAAAGCTTTTACTTCCCTTGTTCTTCTGTTTTCATCCACTCTTCCTTCTTCGTTCTTCCTCCTCATAGCTACCGCGCCGCCGCTGCCATTCTTCAATCCACTTTCGCATTCCCAAACACATCCTTAGATGGTGAATAAGAAGGGCTCCGCTATCACCGTCGATGCTACTTCGAGTAGCGCCGCTGCCATGGTTACATCTAACGCATTGAAGACGGGCATGCCAGAGGTTTCCGCCGCGGTGCCTGCACCCGGTGATTGGCCTGCCTCAACAATGACGAAGCGCGATGAGAAGAAGGCCCGTAGCCTTGGTTTGATTTCCCCTAACGAGGGGAACGTCATCCATCAGGTTTGGCCACGCGACCCAATCCTCCTGCCGGTTTTACTGTGATGTTCATATCGTTCCTATATGGAGGTTTATCTCTGCCTTCCCACGAGTTTCTCCGGCGTCTTCTGCATGTGTACGGGATCCAATTATGGCAATTAACTCCCAATTCCATCCTACATCTTGCTATTTTCATCACCCTCTGTGAGGCCTTTCTGGGCATTGATCCCCACTGGGGTTTGTGGAAAAAGATCTTCTTTGTCAAATGCAACAACAACAGTAGCTGTTCCTTCGTCACCGGCGGAGTTGGATTCGTTGTTCGCAAGGATGCGAATTACTTCCATTTCCCAATGAGAGAGTCAGTTCAGGGGTGGAGACTGAAGTGGTTCTATCTCAAAGACTCATCGGCAGTTAAAATGTGTCTGCCGAATTTTGTCGATGTTCTTGAAGCTGTGCCAAAAAAATCTTGGAAGAATACAATGACACCCAAAGAAAAGCCTGCAGTCGTTAAATTGTTTGACAAAATTCTTCGGATTAAGGAATCTGATGGCCAAACTATGATGGGTACTGAAATTGTGGCTGTTTTCTTGAAACACCGCATCCGACCAATTATGTCCAGAGCCCACCAGATGTGGTTATATTTGGGTCCCATGGATGAAACTAGAGTCAATGTTGCAGAGTTATCTGACAAAGAACTACTAGACGAAGTTAGACGCTTGACTCATTTTAGTCAAGAGGACTCGATTCCACTTCTGCCCCTTCAGGAGCCTTATGACTCTGATCATTAACCAAATGAGGTGATTCCCTTCTCCTGTTCATACTAATTTTTGCATCCGTTATTTTTCTTCCTTCCTTTGTTAAATCCTCATCTGAACTGATAGGTTTCGTCAACTGCCGAATACTTTCCGAATGTGTCGGATGAAAACCTTGAAGAGGGTGATTCTACTGCCAATATAGAATCATGTGCTGAAGAAAATGAAGTTCTTGAAGATGAAGACACCGATCCTTCCAATCCCGAAGCTTTTTCTGCAGATCATAGATCCTTCGCTGATGACTTAAGTGATACAGCGGAGTCGAATCATGACAATGATGCTGATCATGCTCCCTTTCTTGATGCAGCTCCAGAGAATGCCAGCGCTCAACCGCCGAAGGGACCTTCTGGCGGCTTCGCGGATGAGGACGATCTGCTCGACTTGTAAGTTTCTTCTATTGTTCCCAAAATTTCTTTGTATACTTCTACTTATTCTGAATGATTTATATGCAGATGAAGGCTTTATAGAGCCTCCTTAGAAGAAGGCGAAGGCGAGCCCCAACAGACCAACTCCCGCAGCTTCTGAAGCTTCTGTTCTGCCAGCAGCTATGGCTGCTCAACCTTCGACAACTTCTTCCCTTTCGAAAGGGGATGAGATTCCTTGGGAAGCTGCTGCAGTTTCTCCCTCTTCCACCAAGAAACCTGTAAGTGTTTCAATTTTTCGTTTTTCCTTGATGATGATTCTCCTTCTATCAGTCCTCGAGTCTACATGCGTCTGCTTGAAGTTGGGTGTGGACTTCAAAAGATATATTGCTATTAACATGTGCTAATTTTGACTTTGTCTTCTTTTTCTTTTTTATAGGGAATTCAAACGGCCATCACTATTTTGAAGGGTTCGCCTCCCAGTTCTCTTCGCTTGAAGCCGATAAGGTTCGACTTCGAGGAAGTAGAATTGACTTCTTCAAAGCTTGACAACGCAGTTAAAATGGCTACCGCTGCCCGTCAAAACGCAGATTCCTTGAAAAGGGAACTTGACCAATTGAAGAAGGAGCTGAAGGAGGAGGAAAAGGAGAGGGCTGAAGCCGAAGCCCAAAGGAAGGAAAAGGAGGGTCTTCTTCGCCAATCCATTTTGGCTTTGCTTGGTAGTTTTTAATGTCTTACCCTTGAATCTTCTTTACTTAACTTCAATGTGTTTCAGTTTTTACTGCTTAGCTTCTGCAGAGGCTGCCGATATTCCTGCTGGATCCAAGGGCAAGCTCCCAGATACTTCCTCTGCCGATGCTCTAACCATGGCAATCGAGTCTGGCGATCTCATCCGAGCTCTTCTCCAGAAGAACAAGAGAGTTATGTTGAGGCTTCATGCCATGATCTTTCCAAAGGCCAATCAAGAGAAGTCGCTAGAGCAGTTGACGGACACTTTCGCTATTGACACCGAAGGCACCATCTAGGTATTCAAACGTACCTCACGTACGTACGACGCTCTCCTTGCTTTCCATCTTATGATGGGGCACGGCTTTAAAGCCGATATGGACCTGATGACGAAAGAGCTGCCGAAGGATTGATGCGTGTAATTGACACGTCCGTTGGGAACCCCAAGAGGAAGGTGTGATGCGCACAGCGGCAAGTTTCCCTCAGTAAGAAACCAAGGTTTAATCGAACCAGTAGGAGTCAAGAAGCACGTTGAAGGTTGATGGCGGCGGGATGTAGTGCGACGCAACACCGGAGATTCCGGCGCCAACGTGGAACCCGCACAAAACAACCAAAGTACTTTGCCCCAACGAAACAGTGGAGGTTGTCAATCTCACCGGCTTGCTGTAACAAAGGATTAACCGTATTGTGTGGAAGATGATTGTTTGCGAGAGAAAACGAGTAAAAACAAGTATTGCAGCAGATTTGTATTTCAAGTATTAAAGAATGGACCGGGGTCCACAGCTCACTAGAGGTGTCTCTCCCATAAGATAAAAGCATGTTGGGTGAACAAATTACAGTCGGGCAATTGACAAATAGAGAGGGCATAACAATGCACATACATGACATGATAAGTATAGTGAGATTTAATTGGGCATTACGACAAAGTACATAGACCGCCATCCAACTGCATCTATGCCTAAAAGTCCACCTTCAGGTTATCGTCCGAACCCCTTCCAGTATTAAGTTGCAAAGCAACAGACAATTGCATTAAGTATGGTGCGTAATTTAATCAACAACTACATCCTCGGACATAGCGCCAATGTTTTATCCCTAGTGGCAACAGCACAACACAACCTTAGAACTTTTCGTCACTGTCCCGGTGTCAATGCAGGCATGAACCCACTATCGAGCATAAATACTCCCTCTTGGAGTTAAAAGCAAAAACTTGGCCGAGCCTCTACTAGTAACGGAGAGCATGCAAGATCATAAACAACACATATGTAATAACTTGATAATTAACATGACATGGTATTCTCTATCCATCGGATCCCGACAAACACAACATATAGAATTACAGATAGATGATCTTGATCATGTTAGGCAGCTCACAAGATCCGACAATGATAGCACAATGAGGAGAAGACAACCATCTAGCTACTGCTATGGACCCATAGTCCAGGGGTGAACTACTCACTCATCACTCCGGAGGCGACCATGGCGGTGTAGAGTCCTCCGGGAGATGAATCCCCTCTCCGGCAGGGTGCCGGAGGAGATCTCCGAGATCCCCGAGATGGGATCGGCGGCGGCGGCGTCTCGGTAAGGTTTTCCGTATCGTGGTTTTTCGCATCGTGGGTTTCGCGACGGAGGCTTTAAGTAGGCGGAAGGGCGGAGTCGGGGCCCGACGAGGGGCCCACACCATAGGGCGGCGCGGGCCCCTCCTTGGCCGCGCCGCCTTGTGGTGTCGCCACCTCGTGGCCCCACTTCGTATGCTCTTCGGTCTTCCGGAAGCTCCGTGGAAAAATAGGCCCCCGGGTCTTCGTTTCGTCCAATTCCGAGAATATTTCGTTACTAGGATTTCGAAACCAAAACAGCGTAAAACAGAACCGGCACTTCGGCATCTCGTTAATAGGTTAGTTCCGTGAAAATGCACGAATATGACATAAAGTGTGCATAAAACATGTAGGTATCATCAATAATATGGCATAGAACATAAGAAATTATCGATACGTCGGAGACGTATCAAGCATCCCCAAGCTTAGTTCTCGCTCGTCCCAGCAGGTAAAACGATAACAAAGATAATTTCTGAAGTGATATGCCATCATAACCTTGATCATACTATTTGTAAACATATGTAGTGAATACAGCGATCAAAACAATGGTAATGACATGAGTAAACAAGTGAATCATAAAGCAAAGACTTTTCATGAATAGTACTTCAAGACAAGTATTAATAAGCCTTGCATAAGAGTTAACTCATAAAGCAATAAATCAAAGTAAAGGTATTGAAGCAACACAAAGGAAGATTAAGTTTCAGCGGTTTCTTTCAACTTGTAACATGTATATCTCATGGATAATTGTCAACATAGAGTAATATAACAAGTACAATATGCAAATATGTAGGAATCAATGCACAGTTCACACAAGTGTTTGCTTCTTGAGGTGGAGAGAGATAGGTGAACTGACTCAACATAAAAGTAAAGAGAATGGTCCTTCAAAGAGGAAAGCATCGATTGCTATATTTGTGCTAGAGCTTTTATTTTGAAAACATGAAACAATTTTGTCAACGGTAGTAATAAAGCATATGAGTTATGTACATTATATCTTACAAGTTGCAAGTCTCATGCATAGTATACTAATAGTGCCCGCACCTTGTGGATTTTTGCAATGCACATGTTTTGACCAAGTGTCACAATGGGGTACCTCCATGCCGCCTGTACAAAGGTCTAAGGAGAAAGCTCGCATTTTGGATTTCTCGCTTTTGATTATTCTCAACTTAGACATCCATACCGGGACAACATGGACAACGAGATAATGGACTCCTCTTTAATGCATAAGCATGTGGCAACAATTATTATTCTCATATGAGATTGAGGATATATGTCCAAACCGAAACTTCCACCATGAATCATGGCTTTAGTTAGCGGCCCAAAGTTCTTCTCTAACAATATGCATGCTCCAACCATGAAGGTGGTAGATCTCTCTTGCTTCGGACAAGACGGACATGCATAGCAACTCACATGATATTCAACAAAGAATAGTTGATGGCGTCCCCGAAACATGGTTATCGCACAACAAGCAACTTAATAAGAGATAAAGTGCATAAGTACATATTCAATACCACAATAGTTTTTAAGCTATTTGTCCCATGAGCTATATATTGCAAAGGTGAATGATAGAATTTTAAAGGTAGCACTCAAGCAATTTACTTTGGAATGGCGGATAAATACCATGTAGTAGGTAGGTATGGTGGACACAAATGGCATAGTGGTTGGCTCAAGGATTTTGGATGCATGAGAAGTATTCCCTCTCGATACAAGGTTTAGGCTAGCAAGGTTTTTTGAAACAAACACAAGGATGAACGGTACAGCAAAACTCACATAAAATACATATTGTAAACATTATAAGACTCCATACCGTCTTCCTTGTTGTTCAAAACTCAATACTAGATGTTATCTAGACTCTAGAGAAACCAAATATGCAAACCAAATTAGCAAGCTCTAAGTATTTCTTCATTAATGGGTGCAAAGTATATGATGCAAGAGCTTAAACATGAGCACAACAATTGCCAAGTATCAAATTATCCAAGACATTTTAGAGTTACTACATGTAGCATTTTCCAATTCCAACCATATAACAATTTAACGAAGAAGAAACTTCGCCATGAATACTATGAGTAGAGCCTAAGGACATATTTGTCCATATGCTACAACGGAGCGTGTCTCTCTCCCATAAAGTGAATGCTAGGATCCATTTTATTCAAACAAAACAAAAAACAAAAACAAACCGACGCTCCAAGCAAAGTACATAAGATGTGACGGAATAAAAATATAGTTTCAGGGGAGGAACCTGATAATGTTGTCGATGAAGAAGGGGATGCCTTGGGCATCCCCAAGCTTAGACGCTTGAGTCTTCTTAGAATATGCAGGGTGAACCACCGGGGAATCCCCAAGCTTAGAGCTTTCACTCTCCTTGATCATATTGCATCATACTCCTCTCTTGATCCTTGAAAACTTCCTCCACACCAAACTCGAAACAACTCATTAGAGGGTTAGTGCATAATAAAAATTCACATGTTCAGAGGTGACACAATCATTCTTAACACTTCTGGACATTGCATAAAGCTACTGAACATTAATGGATTAAAGAAATTCATCCAACATAGCAAAAGAGGCAATGCGAAATAAAAGACAGAATCTGTCAAAACAGAACAGTCCGTAAAGATGGATTTTATTACGCCACCAGACTTGCTCAAACGAAAATGATCAAATTGAATGAAAGTTGCGTACATATCTGAGGATCATGCTCGTAAATTGGCTTAATTTTCTGAGCTACCTACAGGGAGATAGACCCAGATTCGTCACAGCAAAGAAATCTGGAACTGCGCAGTAATCCAAATCTAGTACTTACTTTTCTATCAAAGACTTTACTTCGCACAACAAAACATAAAACTAAGATAAGGAGAGGTTGCTACAGTAGTAAACAACTTCCAAGACACAAATATAAAATAAAGTACTGTAGTAAAAACATGGGTTGTCTCCCATAAGCGCTTTTCTTAACGCCTTTCAGCTAGGCGCGTAAAGTGTATATCAAGTATTATCAAGAGACGGTGTGTCAACCTTACCTTGGGCTTTACCCTTACCTTTCTTATTGTTTTTCTTTCCCTTTGGTTTAGGAAATATATGATTTCCCCCTGGTATAGAGGTGAATTTCAGAGTGCCTTCTCCCACATCAATGACCGCTCCCAATAGTTTCAACAGGGATCTCCTGAGTATGATTTTTCCTGTTTCAATAACAAGATAATCAATGGATATTGTTCTTCCAAGAATGGTTGTATGCACACTGCGGCTATTCCCTTAGGAATTATAATAGAGTTATCAATGAGAGTTATTTCTTCTCCTCCTTCATCGACTCCCCAAAGTTTCAAAGATTTATAAATGCTTTCAGGCATAAGGCAAAATTCATACATAATATCACGAGTAGGCATGAAGAGTTCGATCACCGATAACAATTTTAACAGTAGGATCCCACAATGAAAGTTTAGAGTTCACTAAAACTTGTTCAAGACGATTACGAACGTGGCAATAGTTATCATCCAGGCGAGATGTACTTATCTCAAGATTGTTTAATCTACTATATATGCTAGTGAGGGCTGAATCAAAGTTATTAGCTGAATCATGTGATGCAACCAACTTCTTTATGGCAGTAAAAGCTTGATCCCCATTGCAATGGAGGAAATCTCCTCCCACTAAAGTATCCAAAGCATATCTATAGCGAACCATAAGACCAAAATAAAAATTACTAAGGAGCAAACTTAGAGTCATTTGAGGTTCAGTTTTACGATAAGAAGTAAAAATTCTAGACCAAGCATCCTTAAAACTCTCCTCATCCCCTTGTTTAAAAGTGAAGACTAATTCTTCAGGCGAAGAAGTAACAGGTTCAGAGCTAGACATGGTAACAAAAGTAACTAAATATTTTTTGTATTTTTAATATGGAGTGCAAGACAATAAATAAAGCAAACTAAATAAAGTAAATGCAAGTAACTAATTTTTTTGTGTTTTTGATATAGCAAACAAGACAGCAAATAAAGTAAAGCTAGCAACTAATTTTTTTTTGTGTTTTGATATAATGCAGCAAACAAAGTAGTAAATAAAATAAAGCAAGACAAAAACAAAGTAAAGAGATTGAGAAGTGGAGACTCCCCTTGCAGCGTGTCTTGATCTCCCCGGCAACGGCGCCGTAAATTTGCTTGATGCGTGTAATTGACACGTCCGTTGGGAACCCCAAGAGGAAGGTGTAATGCGCACAGCGGCAAGTTTCCCTCGCAAGAAACCAAGGTTTAATCGAACCAGTAGGAGTCAAGAAGCACGTTGAAGGTTGATGGCGGCGGGATGTAGTGCGGCGCAACACCGGAGATTCCGGCGCCAACGTGGAACCTCGCACAACACAACCAAAGTACTTTGCCCCAACGAAACGAGTGAGGTTGTCAATCTCACCGGCTTGCTGTAACAAAGGATTAACCGTATTGTGTGGAAGATGATTGTTTGCAGAGAAAACAGTAAAAACAAGTATTGCAACAGATTTGTATTTCAAGATTAAAGAATGGACCGGGGTCCACAGTTCACTAGAGGTGTCTCTCCCATAAGATAAAAGCATGTTGGGTGAACAAATTACAGTCGGGCAATTGACAAATAGAGAGGGCATAACAATGCATATACATGACATGATAAGTATAGTGAGATTTAATTGGGCATTACGACAAAGTACATAGACCGCCATCCAACTGCATCTATGCCTAAAAAGTCCACCTTCAAAGTTATCGTCCGAACCCCTTCCGAGTATTAAGTTGCAAAGCAACGGACAATTGCATTAAGTATGGTGCGTAATGTAATCAACAACTACATCCTCGGACATAGCGCCAATGTTTTATCCCTAGTGGCAACAACACAACACAACCTTAGAACTTTCGTCACTCGTCCCAGGTGTCAATGCGGGCATGAACCCACTATCGAGCATAAATACTCCCTCTTGGAGTTAAAAGCAAAAACTTGGCCAGAGCCTCTACTAGTAACGGAGAGCATGCAAGATCATAAACAACACATATGTAATAACTTGATAATTAACATGACATGGTATTCTCTATCCATCGGATCCCGACAAACACAACATATAGAATTACGGATAGATGATCTTGATCATGTTAGGCAGCTCACAAGATCCAACAATGAAGCACAATGAGGAGAAGACAACCATCTAGCTACCGCTATGGACCCATAGTCCAGGGGTGAACTACTCACTCATCACTCCGGAGGCGACCATGGCGGTGTAGAGTCCTCCGGGAGATGAATCCCCTCTCCGGCAGGGTGCCGGAGGAGATCTCCAGGATCCCCCGAGATGGGATCGGCGGCGGCGGCGTCTCAGTAAGGTTTTCCGTATCGTGGTTTTTCGCATCAGGGGTTTCGCGACGGAGGCTTTAAGTAGGCGGAAGGGCGGAGTCAGGGGCCTGACGAGGGGCCCACACCATAGGGCGGCGCGGGCCCCTCCTTGGCCGCGCCGCCTTGTGGTGTCGCCACCACATGGCCCCACTTCGTATGCTCTTCGGTCTTCTGGAAGCTCCGTGGAAAAACAGGCCCCTGGGTCTTTGTTTCGTCCAATTCCGAGAATATTTCGTTACTAGGATTTCTGAAACCAAAAACAGCAGAAAACAGGAATTGGCACTTCGGCATCTCGTTAATAGGTTAGTTCCAGAAAATGCACGAATATGACATAAAGTGTGCATAAAACATGTAGGTATCATCAATAATATGGCATAGAACATAAGAAATTATCGATACGTCGGAGACGTATCAAGGATCAAGATGGGCAAGCTATCGACCTCAGCCTTTTCAAAGTATCAGCATGCAAATGTACATTGTAGCTTCTTGAATTGGTATCAGCTAACAAATCAGCTGCTGGAAAAGCTGGCCCAAGTTTATCAACCTAGACCCAAACTCCCTGACTTTCCTTTTGTCAATGTGCAATCTTCACCGTTTGATTTAAACAATGCCTTTTCAAAGGCCTTTTGATTGTAATGAATTCCATGCTGGCATCGTTGCCAGTATTTCCCTGTTTCAATTGTGATGTTCCTAGCTTTTGAATGCATGCTCCCGATGGGAGTGAAATCAATTGATATTATATATATTCCTTGACATACTTGACGATGCATTTTGCAAGTGGCTCATGTACCTTCCTTTGTTGAAGGTCCTTTGGCTAATGGTTCTGAAAATGATCGGCTTCAACGCATGAAGGCCCACATTCTTCAAATGGAAAAAGATATGCGTGGTATCCATGCGATGGATGCTATTATAAAGAAGAAAGACGAGCTAGCTATTGATGCAGAATGATATGCACTGAGTGAATTGCAAAAGGCAACAAAAAGCTTGAACTATAAGTGCTTGTCTCTTTCTTGGTTTCTTTGATGCCGTCAACAATTTCTTTCTGATTTCATCTTTATCATTGCTTTGGACAGTCCTAGCTCTAAATTTATCGGAAGAGAACAAGCGAGTGCATGAATGTGTAGATGCCTTAACCAATCTGGCGCATTTTGATGAAGTCTTCTGGAAAAATCAGTCAAGGGCTGCTACTGTCGCAAAGTTTCAAGATCGGGTGCAACAAGTGCACCCATTTTTTGACAAGTGCTATACTGGCTTGAAGATGATATGGAAGACGATGTTTCCGCTGAATGAAGTTCCTCCAACATTGTTAACTTTGATGTCGAAGTTCAGTAATGCCAAGAAGGTTCGTAAGTTAGTTCGGTGCCAACTTCTCGCAGGAGCCAAATCTCCTTTTGCTTTTGTGCTGTCAAAACATCCTTCCTTGGACTTGATGGAAATTGCGATGGCGATGTAAGCCGATTTTACCCTACTGTGAAGGTCCCTACTTTTATTGTAATTGACAGGCTGGAAGATAGCTCAAAAATAGATGTCCCAGCAGAAATTCCATAAGAATAACTTTGATGATGTTTATACTTCTATTGTAATGATAACTTTATGCATTCGATATTTGTTGCACCCGAATATTCGAGTGCATTAAGTATAAGTTTATTCATGTGGATGATGTAGCTTTACTCAATCTTAAATCTGTTGGAAACGTCATATTTGCCACTTTTGGCAAAATATTATGTCCTCATAGTTTATCTTCAGGTGCCGGTGGCAAATATTATGTCCTCATCGTTTATCTTCTGGTGCCGGTGGCAAATATTTGTTGACTAAGGAGCAAATCTTGATGCTCTTAGCCTTTTTTAGGCATCAGTATTGTGATGATTTTTTATGAAAGTTACCAGTGGCAAATTCTTTGAGTGATCAGCTCTTGTTGCGGGTTCGATGAACCCATAGTAATCACAACTTTGGCTCAATCGATGATGTATGTTTTGGCGACAGCCCCCGAGCGAATGGAGGGAACTATGCCTGCCGTCGGCTCCATCACTCTTTAGTACCTACTTGTTTGATGTACCGGCATGGGCCTTTCATAAGTAGTTTTATCCTTGCCATCAATAGCACTCGCATGCTATCTGAGGTTTAGCAAAGGATAATTTTATATTGTTGTAAGTCCCGTCGATTTCCATCCATTGCAGCGCTCATATTTTTCCCAAGGCTTTAGATAATAATTTTGGGTATAATCAATACAGGCGACCCTCGATCTTTTTTATCGAGTCCACTTGTTGAAGCCAAAGTTCGCGGTATTATGCGAAATAATCTTGAGAAAATTGTTCAGGTGTCCCGAATCAATTTAATACTCGAGTAAATGAAAATTGAGTCTTTATTAATAAGTCTATGACGATAAGATAAGCTAATATTGTTATGGCTAGGAAATCCTTATTGAAAGTAAATTTCTATGAAAAAAAAGATGCATGTCACCACTCGTCTCCTTTATGTAAGAGGAGGGTCCTTCTTGTCTTGATCCGCGCCCAGGGAGCCGGTAGCTCTGGAGGTGCCAATGATTTCTGGAGCGGTATTGATGGTTTCCTTAGGAGTACTTGCGATAATCGCTAGAGTGTTAGCGCCTTCGGCTGAGGCCTTATCATCAACTGCCGAAAGGAGCAATAGCTGGAACTGCATTTGCAGAGCCATCTGGTTTCTTCTTCGACTTCTTAACGCTGTCATCCTCCTGGAGCTTGAAGTCTTTGTCTCGAGAGGCTGATTGTTTAGAGGGGAAATCGATAGGTTCCTGCTTTACTCCAAACTTAGAAGTGATCTTCTGAAACTCGCGGTTGCAATTATCCGAGCGAGAAAAACTTGCATGGACTGTGATATTGGTCCCATTGTTGCCTGGCATTTTGAGATTTAGATATGCATAGTGTGGCAGAGCCATGAATTTGGCATAAGCTGGTCTCCCGACTATAGCGTGGTACTGTGATTCCCAATTCACTACCATAAATTCGATCCTTTATTTCCTGAAATTGTCGGGTTTCCCGAAGATGACATTCAAAGAAATCTTGCCAAGAGAATATGCTGGCAAAGTAGGGACTATGCCTTGTATCAGACTCTTCTAACATTTTGGTTGTGATACCCATGGTTTTGACTGTGCTGGCGAATATCAGATTTATCCCGCTTCCACCGTCCATGAACACTTTGCTCATACTGAATCCTCCAATTTGTGCTTCGACTACCAAGCCAACATGACCTGGTTTTGGGATAGACATCGGATGGTCAGCCCTGCTAAACAGGATGCTCTGTGACGACCAATCGACATATGCCGGAATATTCGCCATGGTACTTTCTACGAGGTTGATTTCTTGCGTGAGCTTCTTCATCTCTCTTCTGGAAACACCAGTTTTGTGAATCATGCTCATCTGTATCGGGGGTGGGGGAAAGGCTTCATTAGGATTACGAGTTTGAACTTGCTGAACTTGGTGCTGAGGCGGAGGTGGTGGCGGGTTCGGCTGCTGCGGCTGTCCCCTGCCTGTTTCATAGATCTTCTGCATTTCAATAAACTGTCGACAATCTCTGAGCAAATGACTCGATTTCTTAGTGTCATACTTGGGATCGATATACGCATGTATGTAACAGGGGCATTTAAATGCTCAGCAAAAAGTAAATCCGGGACCCTTGAAGGTCGCTCCCTGTAATTACCGCGATTTCCTCCTGAGTTATTGCGATTGCTATCTCGACGATCATCACGCCTATCATCATATCGATCATCTCGCCGATTAGAATACCCAGCAGCTACAATGTTAGTATCATCGTATCCGCGGTCTTTCCTCTTCTTACGGTGATCACGTCGATGACCCAAATCATGCCTTTGTTGTTCATCATCTTCGTCATCACTGCACGAACGAGGTTTCCTTACATGATCTTCTCCATCAGCTCAAATGTTGGCAATCTCCATCAGTTTGGTGATACTTTTTGGCTTCTTTCGACCAAGTTCTTCGATATACGATTCCCGTCTGATGCCATCACTGAAGGCATCAATTGCTCTATCGACGGAAATATCTTCGGCAGCATTCAAGAGCTTAGTAAAATGCCTGATGTACGTATGCATTGATTCCTTTGGCTTCTGCTGACAATGATGTAGCTCTTCGATTCCGACCGGCCTCTTGTACGTGGCTTGAAAGTTTTTTACGAAGGCATCAACCAAGTCTTCCCAGGATCTGATGGATCCTTTCGGCAAGCCTCTTAGCCATGCTCGTGCCGAATCTTTCAGTAAAGTCTGCAGTACATCGCATCGCTGCTATTTGATTTCCCTTATGCAAGATCACAGCTTGTAAGTAATCGTCTATCCAAGATCTCGGCTCTCGCTACCCGTCATATTTGGTAGCATCGGTCGGAGTAGGCTTGAATCTCTTCGGTGGCATCGTCTCTCGAATCTTGTAACTTAAGCAATTGGCTCCTCGTAATTCGCCATCGTATTCCTGAGTTTCCTCGGAATCGTCGCTATCATATCCTTCTCTTGCAGCATGCGTCATCGAGCTTTGTCGATTCTGCTTTGTGTGATATCATCACAAGCGTCTTTCGAACGATGCCTGGATCCACTGCCCTGGTGTGTAACTTTATCCTTTCTAGGGACGAGCTTATCTCCAAGGATCGCAGGGCTTTCCAGAGCACCTCGATGAGCTTGCGCCATGGGCCCATCGGGTGTCGGCTGATGGTTGATAAAAATAGGCTGCGATGTTGGCAGTTGCTCCCTCGACAGTTTTCGTCCTGAGCATGCCTGTGGTGTCCATAGTGATAAAGGATTTGGACAAGTTTGAAGTTATCTCCCTTGCATCATCTTCCGAAAGTTGAGGCATCCCTGGTCGATGTCTTCCTGAACCTTGATTGTTTCGAGATGCACTACCATGTGACGCTCTACGTTGCTCACTGGATTGATCGGCTGCGTGTCGACGTCGTTTGAGACATGCTTGCTCGTTCGACAATAACACTTGATTCCTTTCCAAGATAGTATTGTACGCATTAAGAGTCCCTGCCAAAGCTCCAGAAGGGATCCGAGTATTGTTGGTTATAGCAGCACGGGAAATCTCCTACTCTTCCTCAGTAATAGTATAGTTACTATTATCATTACTAGAGTTGTTCTCAACGTTGCGACGCCTATTGGCATGCGGGGTGTGTTCTCCTTCATCTTCGTCGACCGGGTTGAGGATAACGTAGATCTGATGATGCGCCACCTTCCAGGTAGCTGTCCAGGCGATGATGTCGATACTTTCTTCATTCCAAGAATAATTGGCACTACGGACGAACGACGTGTCATCCGAACCCAATCCGTGCCTAGTGTCGCAGTTGAGGCAATAGTATGATGTCAGATCGGATGACATAGAGTTATCGGATCCAACAGACATAGATGACATTGATCGACGCGGAGTCGATGGCGGTGAAGATGCTGATGTCCATGCTGATAGTGTAGCCAATAGATCGACCGGGACCGGAGTCGACGCGGTCGATCCTACCGCCGATGACGACGGAGTCCTTGCTGTGTTGGAAGCGAGCGGATCGGGCAGTCGAAGGATGCCCTCAGTGTTGATGCAGTAGTGGATGCTCCCGAACGTCATATCCAACCCACCTTGCAGATCCGAAAAGATCAGACGAGATGAGTCATTGTGCGGAGTAAACTCGAAGGACCCGAATCGAATCGAGTCCCTGAGCTTGGTGATGAAGGGGCCGACGACAACGTCGGTGATGATGATGATGAAGTTGTGGATGACATGACTGAAGCAACCGATGACGAGCCTTGTGCCAACATGGTTCCCACAGACGGCGCCAATTGACGAGGGTGCTCCTCAGCAATGCCCACCTTTTGGGGCTTAGGGTTGACGGAATCCTGCAGGCTGACACGAGACATCGGATACCAAACAGACAGGGAGAGAGATTTACCCAGGTTCGGGGCCCTCGATGAGGTAAAACCCTTACTTCCTGCTTGTCTGATCTTGATTATCGAAATTATCGGGTTACAATGAGGTAGCCGAAGGCTAAGACTAAGATCTCGTCGAGAGGCTAAGATTTCTAATGACCTAGCTCTAGACTTGCGGTGAATCTGGCTGTGCTGATTGTGTGTCCCTCGGCAGACCCTCTCCTGGCCCTTATATTGTAGGCGAGGTCCCAAGAGTTCTGTCCGGGTTCGACTAGATTACAAAGATTTCTATGTCTAAACTTTCCTTGTCCTTCGTATTCTTGCCTTGTTCATCATGAATCTTTCTTCGGAACCGACGTATCAGCCCTCCTTGGTCGGTGGATGATCTTCATGGGCCCCTGGTTAGGCCGTAGGAGGTAGTATAATATTGGTTACCCGAAGGGTAATGCCCACATCACTAGTGGTATTGGAATTGGTGGTGTGTTGATGCAAGAGGGTCGCCCAATTGCATATTTTTCTGAGAAACTTTCTGGTGATAAGTTGAACTATCCTATATATGATAAAGAATTGTATGCTTTAATTAGAGTTCTTGAGGTTTGGCAACATTATTTGTGACCACAAGAATTTATCATACATTCTGATCATGGAGCTTTGAAATATCTGAAAGCTCAATCTAAATTGCATAGGTGTCTTGCTAAGTGGGTTGAGTTCATTGAGTCTTTTCCATACATTATTAAGCATAAGAAGGGGAAAGATAATGTTGTTGTTGATGCTCTATCTAGGAAAAATATTCTATTAACTCAACTTGATGCTAAAATTCCTGGATTAGAAGTTCCATGTGATTTGTATGCTACTGATCATGATTTTGCTGAACCATATCCCTTGTGTGCTATTGGTAAAGCATGCGAAAAATATCACATACATGATGGGTTCTTGTTTAGAGCTAACAAATTATGTGTTCCAGAATCATCTGTGCGTTTGCTCTTACTGCAGGAATCACATGCTGGAGGTTTGATGGGTCATTTTGGGCGTGAGAAGATGCTACTCATGCTCGCTGATCATTTTTATTGGCCAAAGATGAGGCGGGACTTGGATAGGGAGATTGTACGTTTACATGAAGCCCCGAAGACTATTGTTTCTGATCGTGACGTCAAGTTCATGAGCTACTTCTGGAAGACACTTTGGGAAAGCTGGGGATGAAGCTACTGTTCAGTACTACTTGTCATCCCCAAACTGATGATCATATTGCGGTAGTGATTAGAACATTGTTACAACTGTTGAGATCCATGATTAAGAAGAACTTGCGAGAGTGGGAAGAGTGTTTGCCGCATGTGGAATTTGCTTACAACAGTGGCGGTACATTCTACCACACAACCTGTATCCGTTTGAGGTGGTGTATGGTTACTTTACTTGACTTGTTGCCTCTACCCATACATGAGAGAGTCAATATGGAGGCATCAAAGGAGGAAAGATTTTGTACGAAAGATACATGAGAAGACTAAAAAGCTGATTGAGAAGAAAGACAAGAACAATGCTGCAAGAGTCAACTAGAAGCGCAAGGAGATGTTGTTCAAGCCTGGTGATATGGTCTGGGTTCATTTTCACAAGGACAAGTTTCCCAAGCTACGGAAGTCCAAGTTGCTTCCTCGTGGTGCTGGTCCTTACAAAGTGCTTGCCAAGATCAATGATAATGCATATGCTATAGATCTTCTGACTGATGAGTTTGGTGTCAGTAATTCTTTCAATCTTGCTGGTTTGACACCGTATGACAAAGAAGACCTTGGAGCGTCGAGGTCGACGCCTTTTGAAGGGGGGGAGATGATGAGGACATCCCTATTGAACTACTACCTCCGTCATTGAAGATGAAGACGATGTTGTTGTGAAGCTCAAGTCTAATGAAGTTAAGATTGGACCCATTACAAGGGCTCGTGTGAAGCTACTTAAACAACATGTGAATTCACTCCTGAATGCTACTTTAATTGATGAGAACTTTATACTGCCTAAGTCCTTTGACTTGTGTATGATCAGGTACGAAGATGGAGCAAGCGTCGCACGAGGAGAAGAGAAGCAGCTGGACATGGTGCTAGACGTGAGGACATTTCATGGACGCGCGAGGGAGGAACGGGAGGCATGCGGAAAGGAAGGAGAGCCCGGCACCCAGCCCGGCAGTGCCGGCCGTCACGCCGGACGGATCGGCGCCAGGCCCGGCACTGCCTGCTGCCACATCGAACGGCCCGGTGCCTGACGCCCCACACCGGTGCACACCGGATACTAGTCCAGGGAACCTAGAGGTTTGCTCGATGGACGCCCGGTGCCACACCCGGTTTCTGCCAGCCGACCCACTCTAGGGCCCGGTCCCGCCGGACCATACGCAGGCCTGACTGAATCCGAGCCAGAATTGCCGAACATGTTCCAGGTCGTTTTGTACCCCTCGTTTTTGACCCCTGGTCGTCCTGGACCCCTATATAAGTGCCAAGGACGCCCCCAAATTAGGTTTAGACCACGTTTAAGATAAACCCTAGTTCATAGTTGATTTCTACGCAACTCTATTAAAATTCTATACACCAATTTGCATCGATCTGGTGTCTTGCTACTGAAGTTTGTGTGATCTGTTGTTCCATTGGGGAGTAGAAGATTGCAATTTACCGCTTCGTGGTCGGCGGCTACGTGCGCAAGTGTGTGGAGTTGCGAATATCTTGCAGGGTTGAGAGCTGTTGCATTGGCGACATGAATCAATCGAGAGACTCGTCAGCGTCGTACAAGTTATCATCCACTTATCACCGTGTATTCTCCACTGTGTTCATCGCGTGTTCATCACAATCCACCTCGCTTACTGACAAGATCGGGCAACCCCTTATCAGATTCAGAGGGCTCGTTTTGCTCGGAGGAGGCGGTGCGTCCCCATGGCCTGACCGCAGTCAAGCTGGGATGCTTCCTCCCGCCGTTGTTCGCTGCTGGCGACGCCATTGTGTAGGAGTGCTATGCGGCGGCAGAGGTCTCCACGCCTGGGGCGCGTGCGACAGATCACGACCCCACCCAAATTTCATTGCCTCCCAAACATCTACCACCTCACTCCTCTTAATATCCCGCTGGGCACCATAAGTTCGTCAACAAGATTGAGAGGGCCTTCCTTTGGTCCGCCAAAGATTCCACAATCGGCGCCAAGTGCAAAGTTAATTGGGACACTGTATGCCGCCCTAAGAAGTTGGGCAGGCTTGGAATTCTTCACTTGGGCAAGTTTGCCACGGCCCTTCACCTTCGTTGGCCTTGGCTTCAATGGAAAGACCCCAATAAAATTTGGGCGGGGTCCGGTAACCGACATATCTTTGGGGAATGGCAACAAAACCCCGTTTTGGCAAACTCCTTAGCTCGATGGGAGGAGACCTCTTGATGTCGCCCCCCTAATTTTTGACATCTCCAAACGCAAAAATTGGGTAGTCTCCAAAGCCTTGCATGACAACTCTTATGTAACGAAGATTGACCTTGAGAAGAGCTTCACCATTCACCACTTCAACCAATTCCTTGAGCTTTGGGTGCTTTTGTCCACCATCCAACTCAACGAGTTTGCCGAAGACGCCATCTCTTGGAGACTTACCCCACAACGGCCAATACTCCGCCCAATCCGCCTATGAAGTGAAATTCTTGGGTTTGATTAAGTCCGCTACGTATGCCACAGTTTGGAAGGCTTGCGCTCTGCCCAAAGCTAAGTTCTTCGCTTGGCTCGTCACACAAAATAGAGTTTGGATGGCCGACCGGTTGGCCAAACGAGGTTGGCCTAATTGTGGTCTTTGCTCCCTTTGCAAGCAATGTGTCGAATCAGTTGATCACCTATTTGTGCATTGTCACTTCTCAATTCGGATTTGGAACCTCATTGTGGGTTGGCTAGGATTGACCGGTGTTGACACCACCCTTTGGGCCGGCCTAAGCATAAAATATTGGTGAGTTATGTGGCGGCCGGGAGTCTTCCCAACCGCAAGGCCATGTATTCTCTTACTTTACTCATAACTTGGGAGATTTGGTGCCAGCGAAACGCGAGAGTATTCCACAACAAGCAAGCGGTCGCACATGTCGTCTTTGATAGGATTAGGCGTGAGGCTAGGCTTTGGGTCTTAGCGGGTGCGAAAACGTTTGGGAGAATTGATGCCGGGAGAGTAATTCGTGTATCCATAAATCTTGTATCGGCTTTGTAAATTTGCTAAACTTCTTCTTAATTAATAGAATGGGGCAAAGCTTTTGCCCCGTTTTGAAAAAAAAAGTCAAAACGAGTTAGGTTAGTTTTTTTTGAAACGTACGACTAACCTAACACAACTAACTAACCACAACTAACGAGTTAGATTAGTTGTGGCATCTTTTTGGCGAATCTTATATCTTATATATTTACTAATTGGAGACTTCCATCCTAGCTCCACGTTAATCCTAGCGATTAGTATATTTTGTCCGTCAGATTAGAGTTATCATTGATCAATAACCGTCCGATGAAATTGCAGACCATCGCTCTACGATCGCCCGTCTCCTTCCCTAAAAAAAAGATCGCCATCTCCTTCCCAGCGGGAACTCCTCTCCTCCGCTAAGCGCCGGCCGCCTTCTGCCCGATTTATTAGAGACGAGATTTATTCAGCAGATTCCCAAGGCTCCGACTGATTCATGCCCTGCACTACCTCTCACCAAGTCCTCTCCATCACATGCAAGTGGTAGCCGACCTCCGCGGCGACGGCAATCAAAATTTGCATGACGCCGAACGTACAGTTTGCTATGCATGCAGCGCTGAGATCTGGCCTTCTACTCAAAACGCTGCAGCACCTCAACGTACCAGTTTGGCTGATCTTTCTCAGGTATATGTGATGCTAACACGGCCACTACACTATATAACTAGGCCGTCCTCAATTTCTCAGCAAGATTCGTTCCAATCGTCTAGGGCATCTTGAGTATATATGCTGAGTACGTACGCCGAATCAAAACGAAAATAAAGCGTTCCAGTACAGTGTACTCTTATATGTGTCAACTGCAATCGCAACGATGACAAACAAGCTGATCCATGTAGCTGACGTACATGACGAGGGTCAAGTTGATACTAGAGATACAGGCAGCATCAGTGGCCATCTAGCCATTGGAACATGCTTGCCGAAGAGGTTTACCCATGTTAAACAACATGCAGATTGATCCTTCTATTTAGTGTTTGCGATGGCAGTTCTGTACTGACCTTGATGATCCACATAGCTATAGCTTGGAAGGCTTGCCAATCTTGCCAAAGAGCAGAGACTTCACAATACATCAGTTTTCAAAGGTATGGCTCCTCTTATTGCTTCATATAAAAAATTGCAGGACTCAATTGATTTTATAGGGAAAATATGTGTACATTGAAGTTATAATTACTGACCACATGAGTTTTTTTTTATTAAATCAGCTTTCGAGTTTACAGCTTTGGTGTTTAAATTACTAACTTAACAATTAATAGATGTCTCATCGTTTAATTTCTCTAATATGAAAATCAAAATTCGGCAAGGATCAACTACATATTTTTTTGGAATATTTAGTAGCATCTTATATCTTATATTTATTAATTAGAGACTCCCATCAAGCCATCACGTTAATCCTAGAAATAGTAACTAATTATCCGTCCGATACATCCTTGATATGTGCGCAGCCGTCAGATGAATTAGCTCACCATGTTTCTTCCCGCATGCGCATGTTATATTGCCAAAACTCTCCATTGGCTGAGGAAAGAAACGTCCCCAGCCATATCATCGAGAGTTTCCAAAGGTTAGATCCAATCTGGCCTGCCTCAATCGTTCCTCTTCAATCTCAAAATCCCCTCAGCTTCATCCAATTACTAGCTGATTTAAAAGAATAATCAGGAGGGCCACATGGGAAGGAGTACATACAGATTTGAAATCACGATGGCTCCTGTACATAATTTCACAATCGCTACATCGGTAAGAAATCTCACGATCACTCCCCAGCAGAGCATCGGGTGCACCGGAGCAGATTGTGCAGGCCAACAATTTCAAATAGATTCAACAACCGTCGCCATCGGCAAGTCTGCCGATTGGACAGACTACACTGCCGACCCCTCTACATAGGCAAGTAAACTCTCATCCATAAAATCCCTTGCACTATATTACAGGTTCGTTGAAGTCATCAGCAGAAGCGCACAAAAATTCCTACGTCTTATATAGATTATGAAATACATGGAATTAAAGTAGTTTTATATGTCTAGCAGAAATAATATTCTGAAGGGATTATGAGCCGAAGGAAGGAGAGATCGGCACAAAATCTTCCAATGGCGGCCGAGACTTTTTCTGAACTATAAAGGCATTTGTTTGTCCTACAGGGCAGCCGTATATCAACAGGTTGTTTATACATGTAGCACATAGATTAACTCATAGAGGCCATCAGCAGGTACACTACCATGATGAGATAAAACGGAGCCCCAAAGCCAGTAAAATTTATCAACCATGAGTGCTCAATCAGCTCACACGTGTCACTGAAAACATAAATAGCCCATTGCTTACATGAGAACAGCAAATATTGTTCTCATGAGCGGTGGCGGCAGAAAGTAAAGAGCCACCTGGAAATCCTGCAGTAAATGAATTTCTCATATCGGATTTTCTAACAATATGTATGATATTTCTTTTTAGATTTGGTATTTAGAGTTTGGAGCTTTCGTTTAGTATATAATATAATGGTGAAGGTACATGTATGAGCTTTAACATGTTTTTCATAAGCATCAACCATCAGTTTCTGAGATTGATTATGGCCACACACTGTTAGTTTAATAAGGTTTCACCAAATTTCTAAATTGATGCCTTCCATCGTGTACATCTGAATAGTTAAAGATCTACGCATTACCCTTAATATTTACCTGATTGCATCTAGGATTTAGAATCTTCATCTTGCGTTTTTATATGACTTTAGCTACAACCAAATGAAGTAATTATATATCCTATTATTTTAAGGAACACAGAATATGGCCTAATTATTTATCTTGCTAAATTGCTTAGATACAATTCACGCCTCGAGTTATGTCTCTATATTGCCTGATCTACCTTCTTTTGGCAAATACATGCAGCAATCTGTTGGGCGTAAGGACATGGGAGACGTGTGTGGCATTTTCAGAGTAGTGGTAAGCTGGGCATGCTGCAAACGGTTTCTCTCTGAAAATGTACATATTCAAATACGTGCTAGATTGATTCCATTAAATATATTATTAGTTGCTTATTTACAAGCATGTTTTACAGTTAAATGATTGGTTGAAATTGTGTTCTAGCATGGAGATGATTTTGTTACATAGTTAAATAGATATTCTCTAATTGATATCGACAAGCTAAATGAAGCAGGTTATCTTCCTATTTGTTTGTCTGGAAATTGCATATTTGTGCCTTCCAACTTGACAAACTGGAGGAGGCACACTTGACAAGCTTTATCCATTGATTGATACAAAAATACCGTATATATTAGTTTAAGTGGTGCATGAAACTATTGGATGACCTTTGCCCGAATTATTTATCACAGAGGCACCGGGACTTCTAGGTCAAACTCATGACGACCAAACATAATTTAGTTTGTTTTTAGAACATGCAGGTACTAAAGTTTTTTCCCTGCTCCATTATTATGCGAACCAACCTAACCTCCCAAGGATGGCATAATAGTATACTTCGTGTGCTGCAGTTCTTGATGGGGGTAATTCACTTGAGTTTCTTTTGCATACCAAAAAACAAAAAGAATGATCATTTTGAATTGAGGGACACAGCTTTGCAGGGGACTTCTACATTTATATGTAACCGTGGGACAGTGTAAACATGGCTTTATGTATTTAATTTTTCTTAAATAAACTACTTCATTAGTCGCAGATATAACATGGAGAGTTTTTTTATGTTGTAGTCATATATTTTCATAAAATGTAGATTTGACATCAATTTTTTTTAATTAGCCAGAGCATTTTCTGCATTTGTAGCTAAGCGTTTTTTTACTATTTGCAAAAGTATAAGGAACACCAAGTAGAAATTTTATGCAAACAAAATAACTCATGGATAATGAAGACAAAGTTAGAAATTAAGCGGAATCTCTAAACCCGTACATACTCTTAGGATAATAAAATCAAATATTGATCAAAATTCAATATAGGCATGTCAAAAGAAGATTGAATATAGACTATGTCAGCTTTAAACATCAATAGGATGACATGATGCTACGCTAACACAACAGAAGCATGCAAAATTTAGAATTAATTTTTTTTCCATATTCACGTTAAGAACATATGAAGCCCGTGCGATGCACGGGTTGATGACTAGTTAAACTAGTTTGAACTAGCTAGTGATTTAGCGGGCTTATGCGGAACGTCTGCAGCTATGCACTTTCGACACGCGAACATCCAAGACATACAAGGAAAAAACATCGTCAACTTTGCATCAATGCCGGCCACTGATGGGATCGATCCCTCACTCATCGGTACACCAGGCCAGTTGCTATAGACCTAGCCAGTTTGACCTAGCTTATAGCAAATCATCCGACGAGACGCGAGATGTCCTTGATAAGAAGAAGCAAAGCTCGCAACTTGCAAGTCGGACAGGGGCAATAGGGCTTAATTAGCCAAGCTACCTGGCCCCCACGGACCGGCGACGATGATCATATCCACTGGGAGGCTCCAGCCTTGTATGCGCTCGCCGTTTGGAAAAGGCACGCGCTCTTTTCTTGTTTCGGCAACAACCCTCGGACCCGGCACCCGATATGATCGATCGAGATGAAGATTCGATCGCGGTCACCTCTGATCGACGGAAAAATTGCGCGGCCGTGAGACGGATGTGAGATTCCATGTAGACTGCCATCGGCTGCTTTATTCGATCAGCTGCTAAATGAAGATTTAAGATAGATGGATGGGTGATTGGGTGAGATTTTCCGGGATCATGGAAGATAGCAACGGTTACGTTCCCATCTAAGGTTCCGTGATTGTCCATCTCGACAAGAATAGCCTGCTTATAGTGTCAGTGGAGGACGCGTGGGGTTGTGTATCCCACGGAACTCCTGAAATCTGGTTAAAGGTTTCCTGTTCGTTGGTGTGCTTCGGATCTGGCTCTTCCCATTTACCAGTTTGATCTTTGACGTTAATTATTGCTCTGATACGCTGGTGTTTTGGGGACTTAGCACAATAAATTTATGTTTATCAACTAGAATAAGCTCTAAGGTGATAAGTTTTGCCCGGCTTTGGTAATAGAAGGCAAGGGCACGTCTTCGGTTCGTACCAGTGTACTTGTTGCTAGGTTGTCTGAAGACCTATTTGTAATTTTATTATTTTTATGTTTTGTTGCTACAATGGATTTTATCAATAGATCGATGGGTGAGCTTTTCCAAAAAAAAATATTTGTGTCCTTCACAATATTTTTATTTTGGGGAAACCACGATGTTGTTTTCTTAGGAAACATGATATAGATTGCTGAGGAGTGAGGATGCTTAATTATGGCATGTACATTGGTACAAAATCTCCCCTTATTTGTATACATCATCTAGAAAAGACAATAATAGATATGTCATCTTATAGTCATTTCTTTTTTGATAGAGAGAAAATGTTGCACTTTATTGATCAAATAACATCGTTACATAGTTCAGCCCGAATGCAATCTGGGATAACACCAAGAAAAAAAAATTACAAATAGAGCGCTTAGACGAGCGAGCTAACCGATGTGCTATGATATTCAAATTACGACTAATATGTTTGAAAGACCATGAACAGAAACCTTGACTGGCTTGCGAAGAAATGTGTTAGATGATAGACAAACAGTCTTGGGACTAAGATCATGTTTAAGTATCCATTTCTAGCAATTAATGAAAATTAATTAAATTTGGTAAAAAAATTATGTTGCTAAGGGAAGACATGTGATATAATGGAGAAAATAACCTCCTCTTAATTTTTAAAAGATAACCCCTTAGTTAGGAACAACCTTTTTTTATTTTCTTTTTCAATGAAGCAAAAAAATCTAACGTGACAAAAGGGTTGACACCATTCCATTGCACATGCACCTACGACCATACGCTCATACACAAGTTTCTTCAAAAGGGTATCACGTACCTGATGTCAGTCGTACTATCTGCTAAACACTAGCTGCACATTACACATATGAAATGCCATGTTGATAGTTTGGATTCTCTCGAGGAGAGCTTTACCTCTGCACAATGCCAGCCCGCGGTTCCAACTTTGGGACCAACGTGGGAGGTCACTACCACCACGTACTGTGCAGATTTTCATAGACCAATCACTGCTCACGTAGTACGTTTTCGTAACCGGCACATGACTTCAAAAGGAACGAGCTGCGTGTCAGCCAGTCAGGCACCCACGAAAAAACTCTTAATTAGTAGGACACTTACCATAATTGTATGGACCACAAATCCACTAACTGCTATTTTAAGCTGCCTAGTACGTGCAATTCTCAAAAGAAGTTCTCAGTGGTTTTGCACGCTCTCATGCACAAACACAGCAAACTTGCAGAGGAAAAGATTCGAGATTGAACGTATAAGAAGTTTTATGTGGTGGAAAATAAATCCTTTTTGACAAGTGCGTGTAAAAATATTGCAACAACAAAAAGTAAGAACATCTGAGGGTGGACATGTGAACACCAGCGGGATAACCGTTTTATAACATTAGGTGATAATATGGAGCCAGGGCCCCGGAATGCGTTATAACCGACGCGAGATCTAGCAGAGGAATATACTTTTATAATAGAAGAGGTCCATGTTGCCTATCACCCTACTACTTTTGGGACCTATGTATCCTAGTATTGTAACATACTATAGATATCTGACTATCGTCGCATGTTATTACAATTCTTGTATACTTACAAGAGACGTCGTACACTTCCATGCAAGTGAATCTCGAGGCCATAACATATGTAAAGAAAACCAGTCATAACAATCCGATTAACTAATTTTCTAAGTTAGTCGCAGTAGCAAACAAGTCGGGTCAATACCAAGGAGGAAGTGAACAACCCAAACAATCAAAAGTGGGAAAGCCCATGCATGGTAGATACAAAGAATGATAGACTAACTTAGAAGGGCGAAGAGTAGGAATATTATCGTAGCCTCACAAGAGTGAGAATGGGAGAAACTGTGGCAGCATAAGTAAATTTTTTCAGCCCTTTCTCTATTCACATATTATTACCCTACGCCCCTACCTAAAGTAGCTCGTTCCACAATGATATGATAGCAAGGCTAAGTAGGAAAGTACGGACATGTATAATGGGGTGACGTTAGCTTTCCTTTACGGCCTTCACGTATGATTTTTTTCTTTGTTAGAGGAGAGAGAATAAATAAAATGAAAGTTATCTTCCCTTGGCTAAGTGATGATCCTTTAGAAAATAAGAGAAGATTACATTGTACCTTGTGTCTTCACTTATTAACCTAATTTCCTATTAAAACTAATTGTTTCTCGTTAATTGATAGAGGTGATAATAAAAGATAATGCATTGTATCACATATATTTAGTATCTTCTCTAGATGACGTGGACGCTAAAAGAAGGTTGGTCTTCTCAACCATTGTACATGCCAGCCTGCAAAAAAATTCTGAACGTGAATAGCAAAATACAAGAGGGCGAATTATTAATGCTTTGTGCAATGCAATGATGACAGGTAAGCATGTCGTCGGGTGGCACTTTACTCTTGCAGCTTGCCATTTGGGGTGTAAATAAAGGTATATATCAAGATACGGTCCGCACCATTTACACAATAAAAATAGTACCAACAACTATGAGAGAGAGAGGAGATGAGAGGTAGAGAGGAGAGAGAGAGATTTGCGCTATCTGCCATAGTGTACTTCTAACTATTTATATATTATTATTATTATTATTTAGATTTAATTAATTTAGTAGAAAAAAGTAACAATATATATGTTGTTAAACCAGTATATTATAAAACTACATCTCAAGACGGGTCTTGCGATACTAATTTGATGTCATAAATGCTTTTATTTTTCTTATAAAGTTAGTCAAAGTTTAAAATAATTGACATACGACAATGGCTAGAGGTACACTTAGTTGTAGACGAAGACAGTGCACGTATGAAATCGTGGATTGGACTATACTACACGGCCATTTAGGGCGTGATTTGTTGGTTGGGTCAATTTTGTGTGGGGCCATGGCAACGGGAATACCGTTACGTTCTGTTAGTTGTTTCCAAGACAATTACAAATACAAATAACCACCACAATTATGGGTAGGTTAATAAAAAACCACCACCTTTAATTTTTTGATAGAAAACCACCAGTCTGAAGTAACAACGTGACAAACTATCACCACTCTGTCGTAGGACTTGTTGTCAATGAATTAAACACAAAAATAACAGCTGGACCTCCACCATGTTAGGCTGACGTGGCAAGGCGTAAACAGTCAGACAAGCATTAGACTGTTAGAGCATCCCCACTCGTTGGCGCTCCCCACGCCCAAATCCGGCGAAATTTTCGTCCGGATTGGATGAAGATTTGGCGTGGGGAGCGCCGAAGTTCCAGCCGTCCCCCCGGCAGGAAACCCCAACCTCGACCATTTGACATATTTCAAACAAATTCAACATAAAATTTAACAAGTTCGGCAAACAAGAGGACGAGAATTGCTGAAACAAATTCGGCGATAACAGTACAATGTTTAACAAGTGCTGAAACAAATGAAGCACACAATTTCACAATTTTTCAAACAAATTAAGACAGACTAGTTGGCGTCGGCGTTGGCGTTGCCTCGGAGCCTCCATATGTGCTCCACCGGATCATCTTGCAGCAGACTGGTGCATTGTAGAGTCTCGAATCTCCCGGCGCATAGCAATGAAGGCGGCCCATGATGGAGGCACCTGGTGATTAGGCTGTGCAAGAGGACCCTCTCTCTCATATGGTGCTTCTTGCTCAGCCGGAGGAACCGGATGCTTTCGCTCATCTTCAATAATCATGTTGTGTAGGCACACACAGCGAGTTCATCACCTCCCACATCTGATCTTTGGACCAAGTCATAGCGGGGAACCGGACGACAAGCAAATCTCTCGCTGTAGGACACCAAATGCTCGCTCGACGTCTTTTCGGCAAGCTTCTTGTTTCTTGACAAACTCGCAAAGTTTGGGGGTGCTAGGATTGGAGATCGTCTTCACAAATGTTGCCCACTTTGGATAGATACCGTCTGCAAGGTAGTATCCTTTGTTGTAGTGCCGACCATTGATCACATAGTCCACCGGGGGAGCATGACCCTCAACAAGCTTGGAAAAGACCGGGGAGCAGTTTAGGACGTTCGGCGTACAACATGCAGTAGCCCTCCATTCGCTGTCTCGGCTTGCACTTCCGGCGACCTCGTGCCGACCCACCACGCCGACGAGTTGCCAGTCCGCCGTACATGCTTGCCAAGCAACCAAGGATCATCATGTGCTCCTCGTCTTGGGCGGCTGCTGCCATCTCTTCTTGCATAAGCTCGACGAACATCTGCTCCTCCTCTTCGTCCGAGTCCATGGCCGGCGAGGCAAATGGACGAACACCGACGGGCGTGGTCGAGGCAACCCGAGCCGCGAGCGACGACGAGCAAGCAGGCCGGAAAACAGGCCGGCGGAAGAGCAGCCGGATAGACCGTCGTCCAAACACGGCGGAATATAGGCAGGTGGGGAAGGAGTGGCGGCGCAATCTGGGCAACAAGCCGGCGGGGTGGTGCCGGCGGCGAGAGAGATACGAGGGGTGGGGGAGATTTTGAGCGACGTGGCGGTGGGGTTCGTGCGTCGAGTCACCGACAGATCGGGCCCTTCCCCGCTTTTCACTCGTCCGGAGTCCCCGAGCGCTCCCGGGGGCCGGGGATGGCGTGGGATCGCCGGATGGATTTAGGCCCAAATCCGGACGAAAACGAGGAACCGGGGGCGCGACTGGGCCGAATTACGCCGTCCGGATGGAAAAAACGCTCGCCGGGGGCCTCGTCGGGGGGACGAGTGGAGATGCTCTTATAAATTATGAGTGTTATTGTAAATTTTATGTGCCCACACGTCAGCACCCCTATCTCTCAGATCTTGGCCCACTTTCTCCCATATTCCATATCCTCTTTTTATTCCACATCTTATTAATTTTTCTTTTATTATTCCTTTTTCTTATCCCCTGGGAGAAGCACCACCATCCCTCGTCGGCATCACTCCCCTTCCCTTGCACTGCACCGGCCAGCGCTACCCCACCTCTGCAGCCTACTCGCCGAACTTCTCCAAGAGCTTAGAGATGACATGGATGGCCTAGGCGACCGCCGTAATAGGGGAGGAGTTCAACAGCGTGACTCCCGCCCCCACGTCGAGGACTCTGGAGGACGGCAGGACGACCCCCATGCCTTCGTTTTTCGTGATTTTTCTTTCATCAAGAATTAGTTCAAATATATAAAAACTATTTATATATAATTAGCATCATTGGAAAATGTTTTTCAGTACGAATCCAACTATACTTATACTAATTACGTACATTATAATTAAGATTCATTTGCTGAATATTTTAGTCAACGTTCATCTTGAAATATGAATCCAACGGATATAATACTACCTTTGTACATAAAATGATATCTCAACTTACCAAAATATGAACTTATATAGGCATATTTTACTGGAGTGTGGCGTTTTGGAGGCCGAGCTACATGTAATTCTTTATTTTCAAAGACTAAAAATTTGTAATTCAAAATTTCAAAAAATCTAAAAAAAAATTCTAGAGGTAGGCAGTGATGTATGAAATTATGGTGCAAAATATTAATGCAAACTGATTTGAATTATAGGCTACATGAAATTGATAAAATCTAACAAAATTAGTAGTCTTGAACGTGTACTATTCAATATAAAATTTGTGAGAATTTATCATTTTTGTGTAGCCTAGAATATAAAATAGTTTGTATTGAGATTTTGCACAATTGTAGTATACATCATTGACTATATGTAGAATTTTGATTCAGATTTTATAAAATTTTGAAATACAGATTCTAAGTGTTCAAACATAAACGGGGTTACATGTAGCTCGATCTCCGTTTGAAGTTTCCGTATTTTAGTGCGTAGATAAATGTAAATTTAGACAAAATTACCACACTATTTATAAACAGAGAAAGTCGTACAGTATATACATGGGAGTGACACTTTCCACGGGCGAGGTTTTTTGCCAGTCAGGGCATCTCCAGCGGCGTGACGCATTTCGGACCTCCGAAATGTCCGTTTGCGTCGCGCGGCAGACGCGAGATAGACCGTTTCTGTCCGCGCGTCCGTTTGCACCTAGGGTGGCTCCAGCGGCCCGACGCATTTCGGCGTTTGCATTCGAAACAACAAAATAAGGAATTCAACGAAGTCATACTTATTACATTTAAATTTTTAAAAGTCTACATGGAAATAAGATAGTATTTCTCTAGGCATGATCTTCATGGCCAGCCAATGTCCACTGATGCTCAATCAGATCCGTCTGCAGCTGTTTGGAGACGTTCTCGTTAGTGACTTCTACATTGATATGTAGATAGTCCTGCTAAGATGAAAGTCCAGGAAGTGGCGCCACCAGCTCACCTTGGAATTCCCAGTGGTTCTCATTGCGGCCATCGGGACGCTCGTTCTCAACGATCATGTTGTGCATGATCACGCAGCATGTTATCACCTCATGCATGGTCTTCAGGGACCATGTTCTTGCCGGGTGACGGACAATTGCCCACCGAGCTTGGAGCACACCAAATCCGCGTTCCACATCTTTCCTGCAAGCCTCTTGCATCTTGGCAAACTGATGCGCGTAGATGACATGTCCGTTGGGAACCCAAGAGGAAGGTGTGATGCGCACAACAGCAAGTTTTTCCTCAGTACGAAACCAAGGTTATCGAACCAGTAGGAGCCAAGAAGCACGTTGAAGGTTGTTGGTGGAGGAGTGTAGTGCGGCGCAACACCAGGGATTCCGGCGCCAACGTGGAACCTGCACAACACAATCACAGAACTTTGCCCCAACGTAACGAGTGAGGTTGTCAATCTCACCGGCTTGCCGTAAACAAAGGATTAGATGTATAGTGTGGATGATGATGGTTGTTTGCGAAGAACGAGTAAAGAACAATTGCAAGCAGATTGTATTTCAGATATAAAGAATAGGACCGGGGTCCACAGTTCACTAGTGGTGTCTCTCCCATAAGATAGCAGATGTTGGGTGAACAAATTACAGTTGGGCAACTGACAAATAAAGAAGGCATAACAATGCACATACATATATCATGATGAGTACTATGAGATTTAATCAGGGCATTACGACAAAGTACATAGACCGCTATCCAGCATGCATCTATGCCTAAAAAATCCACTTTCAGGTTATCATCCGAACCCCCTCCAGGATTAACTTGTAAACAACAGACAATTGCATTAAGTATGGTGTGTAATGTAATCAACACAAATATCCTTAGACAAAGCATCGATGTTTTATCGCTAGTGGCAACAAAGACATCCACAACCTTAGAACTTTCCGTCATCGTCCCGGATTTAATGGAGGCATGAACCCACTATCGAGCATAAATACCCCCTCTTGGAGTCACAAGTATCAACTTGGCCGTAGCCTCTACTAGCAACGGAGAGCATGCAAGAACATAAATAACATATATGATAGATTGATAATCAACTTGACATAGTATTCAATATTCATCGGATCCCAACAAACACAACATGAAGGATTACAAATAGATGATCTTGATCATGATAGGCAGCTCACAAGATCTAACATGATAGCACAATGAGGAGAAGACGACCATCTAGCTACTGCTATGGACCCATAGTCCAGGGGTGAACTACTCACACATCGATCCGGAGGCGATCATGGCGATGAAGAGACCTCCGGGAGATGATTCCCCTCTCCGGCAGGTTGCCGGAGGTGATCTCCTGAATCCCCCGAGATGGGATTGGCGGCGGCGGCGTCTCTGGAAGGTTTTCCGTATCGTGGCTCTCAGTACTGGGGGTTTCGCGACGAAGGCTTTAAGTATGCGGAAGGGAAGGTCAAGAGGCACCATGGGGGCCCCACACAACAGGGCCGCGCGGGCCCCTTGCTGGCCACGCCGCCCTGTTGTGGCGGCGCCTCGTGGCCCCACTTCGTTTACTCCTCGGACTTCTGGAGGCTTCGTGCAAAAATAGGACCCTGGGCGTTGATTTCGTCCAATTCCGAGAATATTTCCTTACTAGGATTTATGAAACCAAAAACAGCAGAAAACAACAACTGGTTCTTCGGCATCTCGTCAATAGGTTAGTGCCGGAAAATGCATAATAATGACATATAATGTGTATAAAACATGTGAGTATCATCATAAAAGTAGCATGGAACATAAGAAATTATAGATACGTTTGGGACGTATCAAGCATCCCCAAGCTTAGTTCCTACTCGCCCTCGAGTAGGTAAACGATAACAAAGATAATTTCTGAAGTGACATGCTATCATAATCTTGATCATACTATTGTAAAGCATATGAGATGAATGCAGCGATTCGAAGCAATGATGAGGATAATGAGTAAACTAATGAATCATATAGCAAAGACATTTCATGAATAATACTTTGAAGACAAGCATCAATAAGACTTGCATAAGAGTTACTCATAAAGCAATAAATTCGAAGTAAAGGCATTGAAGCAACACAAAGGAGATATAAGTTTCAGCGGTTGCTTTCAACTTCAACATATATACCTCATGGATAATTGTCAACACAAAGTAATATAACAAGTGCAATAAGTAAACATGTAAGAATCAATGCATACAGTTGATACAAGTGTTTGCTTCTGGGATAGAAAGAATAGGCAAACTGACTCAACAATAAAGTAAAAGATAGGCCCTTCGCAGAGGGAAGCATTGATTACTATATTTGCGCTAGAGCTTTTCATTTTGAAAACATGAAACAATTTTTTCAACGGTAGTAATAAAGCATATGTGTTATGTATAAGATATCTTATAAGTTGCAAGCCTCATGCATAGTATACTAATAGTGCTCGCACCTTGTCCTAATTAGCTTGGATTAACACTGATTATCATTGCATAGCATATGTTTCAACCAAGTGTCACAAAGGGGTACCTCTATGCCGCATGTACAAAGGTCTAAGGAGAAAGCTCGCATTGGATTTCTCGCTTTTGATTATTCTCAACTTAGACATCCATACCGGGACAACATAGACAACGAGATAATGGACTCCTCTTTAATGCATAAGCATTCAACAACAGTTAATATTCTCATAAGAGATTGAGGATTAGTTGTCCACACTGAAACTTCCACCATGAATCATGGCTTTAGTTAGCGGCCCAATGTTCTTCTCTAACAGTATGCATACTCAAACCATTTGATTGTGAAAACCGCCCTTACTTCAGACAAGACGAACATGCATAGCAACTCACATGATATTCAACAAAGGTAAAAGTTGATGGCGTCCCCAGAAACATGGTTACCGATCAACAAGCAACTTATTAAGAAATAAAACACATAAGTACATATTCTTCACCACGATAGTTTTTAAGCTATTTGTCCCATGAGCTATATATTGCAAAGGCAAAAAATAGAAATTTAAAGGTAGCACTCAAGTAATTTACTTTGGAATGGCGGAGAAATACCATGTGGTAGGTAGGTATGGTGGACACAAATGGCATAGTTATTGGCTCAAGGATTTGGATGCACGAGAAGAATTCCTCTCAATACAAGGCAAGGCTAGCAAGGTTGTTTGAAGCAAACTCAAGTATAAAAGGTGCAGAAAAGCTCACATATGAACATATTGTAACTATTATAAGACTTTATATTGTCTCCTTGTTGTTCAAACACCTCAACTCGGAAAATATCTAGACTCTAGAGATCAATCATGCAAACCAAATTTTAACAAGCTCTATGTAGTTATTCATTAATGAGTACAAGGTACATGATGCAAGAGCTTAAACAAGATCTATATGAGCACAAAAATTGCCAAGTATCACATTATTCAAGACATTAAACCATTTACCACATGCGGCATTTTCCTTTTCCAACCAGATAACAATGAATGAAATAGTCCAACTTTCGCAATGAACATTAAAGATAAAGCTAAGAACACATGTGTTCATACGAAACAGCGGAGCATGTCTCTCTCCCAAACAAAGAATGCTAGGATCCGCTTTATTCAAACAAAAACAAAAATAAAAACAAACAGACGCTCCAAGTAAAGCACATAAGATGTGACGGAATAAAAATATAGTTTCACTAGAGGAACCTGATAAGTTGTCGATGAAGAAGGGATGCCTTGGGCATCCCCAAGCTTAGACGCTTGAGTCTTCTTAAAATATGCAGGGATGAACCACGGGGGCATCCGCAAGCTTTGACTTTTCACTCTTCTTGATCATATTGTATCATCCTCCTCTCTTGACCCTTGAAAACTTCCTCCACACCAAACTCGAAACAAACTCATCAGAGGGTCAGTGCATAATTCATATATTCAGAGGTGACATAATCATTCTTAACACTTCTGGACATTGCACAAAGCTACTAAAATTTAATGGAACAAAGAAATCCATCAAACATAGCAAAAGAGACAATGCGAAATAAAAGGCAGAATCTGTCAAAACAGAACAGTTCGTAAAGACGAATTTTAAAGTGGCACCAGACTTGCTCAGATGAAAATGCCCAAATTGAATGAAAGTTGCGCACATATCTGAGGATCACGCACGTAAATTGGCAGATTTTTTTGATTTTTCTACAGATACTACTGCTCAAATTCGTGACAGCAAGAAATCTGTTCCTGCGCAGCAATCCAAATCTAGTATTGGCTTTACTATCAAAGACTTTACTTGGCACAAAAATGAAATAAAATAAAGATAAGGAGAGGTTGCTACAGTAGTAAACAACTTCCAAGACTCAAATATAAAATAAAAGTGCAGAAGTAAAATAATGGGTTGTCTCCCATAAGCGCTTTTCTTTAACGCCTTTCAGCTAGGCGCAGAAAGTGTGTATCAAGTAACATCAAGAGACGAAGCATCGACATCAATAGGTATCTTAGTGTCAAGAGACGAAGCATCAACGGCATAATTTGTTCTAATAATAGAATCATAAGGTAACTTCATTCTCTTTCTAGGGAAGTGTTACATACCTTTCTTGAGAGGAAATTGATATTTAATATTACCTTCCTTCATATCAATGGTGGCACCAACAAGTCAAGAAAAGGTCTTCCCAATATAATGGGACAAGATGCATTGCATTCAATATCCAAGACAAAAAAATCAACGGGGGACAAGGTTATTGTTAACCATAATACGAACATTATCAATCCTCCCCAAAGGTTTCTTTATAGCATTATCAACAAGATTAACATCCAAATAACAATTCTTCAATGGTGGCAAGTCAAGCATATCATAAATTTTCTTAGGCATAACAGAAATACTTGCACCAAGATCACATAAAGCATTACAATCAAAATCATTGACCCTCATCTTAATGATAGGCTCCCAACCATCTTCTAACTTCCTAGGAATAGAAGTCTCAAGTTTTAGTTTCTCCTCTCTAGCTTTTATGAGAGCATTTGTAATATGTTTTGTAAAGGCCAAATTTATAGCACTAGCATTAGACTTTTAGCAAGCTTTTGTAAGAAATTTATAACTTCAGAGATGTGAAAATCATCAAAATCTAAACCATTATGATCTACATCAATGGGATCATTGTCCCCAATATTTTGAAAAATTTCAGCAGTTTTATCAATTTCAGCAGTTTTAGCAGTTTCAGGCAATTTTGCACGCTTTGCACTAGGAGTAGTAACATTGCCAACACCAATTATTTTACCATTGATAGTAGGAGGTGTAGCAACATGTGAATCATTAACATTACTAGTGGTGGTAATAGTCCAAACTTTAGCTACATTATTCTCTTTAGCTAGTTTTTCATTTTTCTTCTCTTTTCCCACATAGCATGCAATTCAGCCATCAATCTAATATTCTCATTAATTTGAACTTGGATGGCATTTGCTGTAGTAAC
>NC_061511.1:155318663-155329157 GCF_022539505.1 Lolium rigidum
GATTCGCTCTCTAGTGGTCTTGCTCGAGGTGACTATGGATGGCCATGTTGTTGAGTTCCTTGCTCCTGCTCCTTTTGCCACTGGTAGTATTCTGCAATTCTGGGTGACATGTGACAATGTGCCTTTGGAGAAGGCACATTCTTTGCTGAAACTGAGACAGTAGTCAGGCTATATGAAACTCCACACATGACAGAGTTTATTTGTAAATTACAGGCAGGTCTTAAAGGTAGTTAAACTAACTAACAGCCTACAGATTTGAAATATGTAAAAGGAACCATCCGACATCTGAAAAAATCGCCAGAAGCGTGCTGCTGGGTATCTCGGCACCGTATCTCGACGGAGACGTCTGGAGATCGCCGGCGATTGGTGGCAGAGACATCCTTGGGCCTGATTGCTTTTTCAATTTTTGCTCCAGGGTGTTTCCTGTAATTTTCGAGGTCCTTTCTTCAAATTCTGTGTTTCTCAGTGCGAGCGATGTAAAAGGACCTAGATGCAAAATATACCCACCACGTGTGCAATGAATTCTCTCTGGGGTCTTCCAGACCCCTCTCTTGTTCAAAAAAAAAAGACATCTGAAAAAATAAAATTTGTGACGGAAGTAAAGATACGATACTTGCTATAGGAACCTGAAACAACACAATTCACAACCCATGTCCTCTTACACGCATTCTCTTTTCTGGCAGAAACAACTTGATAAACATATTATATAAAAAGTAACATATGTCAACCTACATCATAACCATTATTTACAGGAAAAGGGTCTTTATATTGGAGAATAGAAGAGGAAAGCTGTTTACATGAAAAGGAGACATGCTACATTTGAGAAAGAAGTGACCGAAGGTCGTCACACAGCAGTACACTGAATGCAGCGGAGTACACCACGATAGAGCAACTCCTGAATTCATCAATCGATCAGCCATTTGTGGGCAAACTACATGTATATGATGAAGCAAGGTACAACAACCAGCCCGCAACAAGGGAAAAGCCAGCTTCAGGAGAGAACAAAAGGGAAAATGGGGCGTCAGATGATAAAGGACAAAAAACAAACAAAAGAAAAATAAAGGTTACTTACTGCGCCTTTCAAATCTGTAGGCTACTAAGAACTTCTTGTAAACTATGTTCTTAGTTTTATCGGATGGTACACCCCTTTTCATCGTGAATAAGGATCTTGACTCCACTCCGAGAAGTAACACAGTCACAGAGCCACATACAAGTGGTCATGTGAAAATACAAGGTTCTGAAGATAAACACACACCTTGGAGAGTGTTTGACCTTGACTCTTGTTAATAATCATACTGTAACATAAACGAACTGGAAACTGACCTCACCGTAATGTAAATGGCCATTTTGAATCAACAGAATTCAAAACAATCCTGGGAATATATACATATGTGTATTTGTGTGATCCAGTAATTACCTCCCCTTCTAACATTCTCACCCAGGCTTATATCCAGTTGCAGAGTTCCATTACACAATCCCAATGCCTGGTCAATATTTCTAAGAAGCATCACATGCACACCAACCTTCAAACTAAGCTCACGCTGAGGGAAATATTAATTGTCGCGGAGTGAAGAAACTCAGGGGGATAGAGGAGATCAGCATTAGAAACATGGTCAGAATCACAACCTAAGTACTTTCTAAAACATCCTAGCACACGCTCGAACACTGAATCATTGATCTCATCAACAACTGTATTTGTTGGACACATGATAGCACGTTCTGCAAGATAATTGATAGAAACATAGTTAAAGAAAAAAGAATTATAGACCATAGTAGCCGGAAACGGGGAACGGTGCCACGTTCCCTGAATCGGGTTCATCGACCCGGAAACGGAGTCGGGGTCGAGGCAGGGTACGAGCGATTCGATTGCGGGGACGCGTTCCAAGACGGTGGATTCACGTCGCTACGCGCGGAATGCGCCGATGCGCAGTTAGAAGAAGTTGTGGCGGCGCTGCGTAGGTTTCCTGGGCAGAGAATTAGGATCGGGTGAATGGAGCTTTTTGGGTCAGTTGGGTTGATGCTTTTCTTTCCTGGGCTTGGCATAGCGATGAAGGCCCATACTGATACACCCAGATTTTCCCTGGAACCAGTGTACCGTTCCGGAGTTATCGTTCCCAAACTGTTCGATTCACGTCCCCGCCAGCAATTGGTCGATCGAGAGATCTATACCCCTATCGTTCCATGTTGTTTGGTACCTACCGTTTCCCGTCCCCCGTTTCCGTTCCTCGAACCCACCGACCCGGAAACATGGCTACTATGTTATAGACACTCCCAATAGCTGCATCCACATTATTAGAGGCCGGACGCGGAATTGTATCCAAGAGCCAGAGTCCACACCGTCTTTCGAATGGCCTAAAATATCACCATTACCAACATCCAAAACCCACTGGGCCAATGCAGAAAGCTCTTCAGGATAAACAGATGAAAAATCAGGACGCCTAAGATGAGTATTCTCTTTTAGATTCAGTATTGTAACATGTCTCCACAGCGGTGACGTGATAAAGAATGCATCAATAATTTCATTCCTGGAACCAATTTCAATTACAGGAAGAACTTGTCTGAACTCTGAAATCACTTCCAAGGATCACAATCTTGCCACCAAAAGGAAGAGGATCTGGCACTATCATTAGCAGAGAGAACATCCATCAAACTACGATCAAGACCTTCAAAACAATACCTACTTGTCATAGGAGCTTCATCCCAAAGTATCAAGCTTGTTTTCTCAAGCAAAGCAGCAATAGTAGAACCCCTAGAAATATTGCATCGAGTTTTGTCATTGACATCAAGTGGAATTCTGAAACATAAATGTGCAGTCCTTCCATTAGGCAACAAAAGAGAGGCTACTCCAGAAGAAGCAACATCAAGCACAATTCGACACTCAGACCTTGGCATGATGACGATACAATTCCACGGAAAAGTATTTCCTGTACCACCATGACCAGAGACAAAATATACCTTTGGTGTATCAGTATCAATAGCACTCATGAAAAACAGTTCAGAAGCCTACATGTTCGCTATCAACTGCATTCAGATATACTAATCCATAGTGCAGCTACAAAGGCAATGAAGAGAAGGGATACAATCAACATGTAGGAATAAAATGTATCCAATTAAGCACAAAATAGAAACTGATATGCTAAGAACAATTGGTACTGCATAAGAATTCTGGGTACTTAACTGAAACTTGTGATGCCAATGCTAGAAAAAATAAACTGGTCAAAGCGATTAAAGACAATTGGATAGCTAGAAAGTACAAAAGAACATGGAACCAAACCTGAATATATTTTCAATTTTTTTCCATTCTTCATTGACACATTCTGATCCCCTCGCCTAGGATTCCACTGGCCTGAAACACAGCACACAATTGTGCAAGGCCGGTTCAAATGTACTTGAAGTAGTCGGTATGATATTGCAGTAAGCTCACTCAAATAAAAAATGTTCATCTAGAACACCATTACCAGACAAATACATTCTGAAATGTTGGCGAACCAGTTTCCTAGCAAGTAAGCTAGATTGGGCAAGTTCAAAATCAGAGGTTGCAGATCAGCAGGCACCAAAATGAACAATTTTCAGATGCATTATAGTTTCCGGGATGTACAATACATGTATAATGCCCTTCAGGTAAGATCAGAGGTGATGCAAAAATATCGTTCATTGTTGTTTCAGCTTCACTGTTTACAAACTTATAAAGCAATAACGGTCTTTTTTACCTGCCTTTTGAAGCAATAAAAGGGACTTGGTGTGTAGATAAATATCTTGCGAATTTTCTTTTCAAAAATATTGTATAATTTATATTTTGACTCTATTCTGAATTGTCAATAATGACCTTCTCAGTTGGTTTGCAAAAATTGCTAACAAATAGTTGGAACGGATAAAAGGGGCACACATGTTTGCGCTAAGCTAACAAATAATTTGTTGTTCAATCTTGTAAGTGTAACTGTGGAGAAATGCAACCACGGAAAGAACCAACAGTCTCTTATGCAACTCATCAATGCAAGCAACTATATACCCCAATCAAAGAGGAAACATTTGTAACACTTACTGATTGGTCAGTTAAGAACAATGTTCGTAATAGATCAAGGTTGGCATTGAAATATATATGTCACTTGCAAGAAAAAATAATACACTGGAATATTGTTGTAATGCTGGCAGGCATGTTCTCTTATGCCAGAAGATAAACAACAGATGGGGCTTTCTATTCAGCTTTTCCTTGGACAAAACGAAGAAAGTAGATTTTGACTACCTAATGGAAACCAGGTAAGTTTAAAGGCACTCTGGTGGTTTCTCACAACCCAATGAACCATATGACATGCGTAAAAATTCCATATCTCAGTCATGTTCTTGGAAAATGGAAATATAACTCGTAGTATGGTAAGTAAGCAAAATGTACGGGATGTGTTCCAAAGGAGATTCCGAATTGTGTTCTTCCACTCTACAATAATTACTGTGAACGTACAAGAACTACTTGATTCATATAGGACTGTAGATAAATTGCATAACTGAAAGAGTGATTACCTGCAACCATCCAAGGAAACAATTAGATACTGACACGATGTATGCACCAAACATGCTGAATCAAATTTAATTCGTTGCCTTCGATCGGTCAAATAACCAAGCAACTCATCAGTCTGGAAAAGGAGCAGAAACTGCAAAAATATGCAGCGACATGGTTTTAGTAAAAAAATCAGGAAACCACCCAGCTGCAGATATGCATCTCTGCACTCAATCCATTGTAAACTGCATTCTAAAGGCAAACATGGGGAATGAGGTCGGGGCACACTGGCGGGTGATGGCTGAAGAAAATTGACCTGCATGCCAATTTGCCCGTGCTCAACTGCGTCCGCAGCTCCATAACGTCATCGAAAACTGCCCATCCCCACGGAGGCGGCCGATCTGGTCGCTCTAGAGCAGCCAGCAGGTCCAAGAGCGCGCCCCTCAAGGACTCGGCGACACCCCATCCAGCCTCGAATCCTAAAGTTCAAGTCCCTGCCAAGATCCGGTCGCAGCTCACACATCCGGCCCACCACGCCCAAATCTATCGGCTGCTGGGAGAGGGTTGGGGAAGAGCTAGATGGAACTCAGAACGGGGCGGAGCTAGAACGGAGGTGATAGTTGAAGAACACTGACCTGCACGCGATTTGGTCGTAGTCAATGTCACTTCTTTTTGACTCCTTGATCTTCTGGCATTGGAAACCCATGACGCCGCCCATCCAGAACGTGCCGTCGGCCGGTCATCCTCATCTTGAGCCAAGCCTGTCCATCTGGTCGTACCGCGTCCTGAACCAGACGTGTAGCTCCAAAATTAATCTGTCAAGTTGGAAAATGTTAGAATCTGGATCGTGGGTACGTCTCCGCGCAAACACCACACGTCCTGGAGCTGAGCCATGACCTCGTGCTCGGATGGGAATCGGCCGCGGCCGGAGTGCTCACCGGCGACGACGAACCGTCCAGGGCGCCCGTACCAACCGATGTCAATGCCAGTTCTTCGTGCTCGCCGCCCCACCTCCATATCAACAACGTCGCCGTCACCCCGTCTCCCTCCCGAGTTCGCGCGGAGGCCAGATCGACGTGGCACCGAGATGACATGGCCGGCCAAGTAAACTCGGCGAGATTCCCCTCCTTCCCATGTTCTACTCCCGCGGAGGTCCACATCAGCGAGCAGAAGAACAGAGGGGCGGTGTTGCCGGAGCACGTGCCCCCATGGAAGCCCATGGATGTTGTTCTTGGAAGAAGCGGGGGTGGCGTCACCCTCGCGGGAAGCCGGAGGCGGCAATAAAGATGAGGATGGGAAATCTGAGAGAGATGTTACGTGTCGGGGCAAAACGATGGGTGTGGTAGCACCGCTTTGACTGCCTCGTTCTTTTACAGCTACGGCCACACGATAAAGATATCAAAATAACACACTAACATAGGAAAGAACATTAAGAAGCTCTCACAAAATTGCTAGAGAGCACCGAAACGTACACACAAAGGAGGCAGCGAAAATCAAACCACAAAAGCACATACGTATCAAATCAATGTTAATCCCGAAATAAATTCAAAATTAAGAGAAAAAAGATGTTTGTTACTCTTTAATATAGTAGTTATGACACATTATGCACTCTCAGCTATTTGAGACAATTCATGCTAAAACAATAAATACTAATCATATAACAAGAATAACATCCAACATGACATGTCAAAGTCTATGCCACAGTCTAGACAAGCTTCCTTTTGCATCACTATAGACATGAAACATTTTACTAGTATCCAACACCAATCAACTTATTTGAAATATCTCTCAGATATGAAAAATAATATGGACCAGATAGCTAATCATACACAAATAAAGAATACTAACGAGCTCTGAACAAAATTGAAGTGAAAGGACAAGAGCTAAACGCAGTACTAGAAAACTAGAACACTTGCAGAACACTAAAAGTGAAAACTAGAGCGTTCTATGCAATTAAAACGGAGCGTGTCTCTCTCCCACACAAGAATGCTAGGATACAACCATGTGCTACAACAAGCAAAAAAATAAACTAAAAACAAAAATAAAATGCTCCAAGAACAACACATAGTGTATGAAGCAATAAAAATATAGCGGATAGAGAGATGACCTGTTGCATTGTTGATGAAGAGGGGATGCCCAAGGCATCCCCAAGCGTTGACGCTTGTACCTCTTGAATATGTCTTGGGTTGCAGGGGCATCCTAAAGCTTGAGATTTTGTCTATTCTTCATCTCATCACATCATTCTTCTCTCCCTACACTTGAAAACTTCCTTCATAAAAAAACTTCACACAATTCTTCATTAGCAGCATTAGTACAATCAAAATAAAAAAATCCACTTGGATTCAGTACTAACATATATCAAACATCTATTAAAGAATAATCTACAGTAGTAACCTTTCAAAAATCTCTTTGATCAAAAGAACTAAAAAAGAAAGAGATTTAAGAGGCAAATGCAAATAGTGCAGAAATCTATCAAAACAGAACAGCAGGTAAAGATCGATTTTTTTAAATCCTCTGTTGCTTATCTCGAAAAGTGGTAAACTAACGAAAGTTAGATAATAACTTGGGTCATATGCATAAACAATGACAGCTCAAAATTCCTCTCTGGCTATTTTTACGAATTTTTATGGTAACAACACAAAATCTATTTTCAGGACAGCAACTTCCCTAAATCTTACTTCCTCCCTATTAGAGGCTATTATTGGCACAAAAACAAAATAAAAATGATAAGGAGAGGTTATTACATAGGTAATAACTTCCAAGACTCAACATAAAAGAAATTTACAGAAATAAAACAATGGGTTGTCTCCCTTAAGCGCTTTTCTTTAACGCCTTTCAGTTAGGCGCAGTAGTTTGAGAATATGCTCACATAAGAAATATAAATTGAAGTAAAAGAGAGCATCAAGGAGAAAATATGAAACACATTTAAGTATAACCCACTTCCTATGCATAGGAATCTTGTACATAAATAAATTCACAAAGAAAAAAGTGACAAGCATAGGAAGATAAAACAAGAGTAACTTCAAAACTTTCAGCATATAGAGAGGTGTTTTAGTACCATGAAAACTTCTACAACCATATTTTCCTCTCTCATAATAACTTTCAGTAGCATCATGAATAAAATCAACAATATAACTATCACATAAAACATTCTTATCATGAGCCACATGCATAAAATAATTATTACTCCCCACATAAGCATTATTAATTGTAGTGGGAGAAAATTTAACAAAATAGCTATCATTATTATTCTCATCACCATAATAATCAAATATAGGAGGAATATTGTAATCATAATTAATTTTCTCCTCAATAGTAGGTGGACTGAAAATAACATAATCATCATTGTAACCATCATATATTGGAGGCACAGTATCATCATATCAAATTTCTGCCTCAAAAGCTGGGGAACTAAAAAGATCATTTTCATAAAAACTAGCTTCCCCAAGCTTAGACTTTTCCATAGCATTAGAAATAATGGTGTTCAAAGAATTCATACTAATAACATTGCTACCAGCATCCAAGTAAAGTTCCATAGGTTTTTTAATTTTCTCTTCAAACACCTCATGTCCTAACTCAAGATAAATAATATAAAGCTCTCTAATTTTTTGTTGTTTTCCATTAATCCTAACTAGTGAAAATAAAAACAAGAAACAAAAAGATATAATTACAGAATCTAAAGGAAATAACTTCGAGCACTTACCAGCAACTAAAAGACTTAGTAGCCAGAGGATGTGAGTACCTTTTACCTTACCTCCCCGGCAACGGCGCCAGAAAAGAGCTTGATGTCTACGCATGCTTCTATTCTTGTAGACAGTGTTGGACCTCCAAGTGCAGAGGTTTGCAGAACAGCAGCAAGTTTCCCTTAAGTGGATCACCCAAGGTTTATCGAACTCGGTTTATCGAACTCGGGTAGGTAGAGGTCAAAGATATCCCTCTCAAGCAACCCTGCAATTACGATACAAGAAGTCTCTTATATCCCCAACACACCCAATACACTTGTCAGATGTATAGGTGCACTAGTTCGGCGAAGAGATGGTAAAATATAAGTGATATGGGTGAATATTAGTGGTAATTATACGTCCCAAACGTATCTATAATTTCTTATGTTCCATGCTACTTTTATGATGATACTCACATGTTTTATACACATTATATGTCATTATTGTGCATTTTCCGGCACTAACCTATTGACGAGATGCCGAAGAGCCGCTTGTCTGTTTTGCTCGTTTTTGGTTTCAGAAATCCTAGTAAGAAAATATTCTCGGAATTGGACGAAATCAACGCCCAGGGGCCTATTTTTCCACGAAGCTTCCAGAAGACCGGAGGAGAGACGAAGTGGGGCCACGGGGCGCCGCCACACTAGGGCGGCGTGGCCTAAGGGGGGCCCGCGCGGCCCTAGCGTGTGGGGCCCCCGTGACGCCCCTTGACCTGCCCTTCCGCCTACTTAAAGCCTTCGTCGCGAAACCCCTAGTACCGAGAGCCACGATACGGAAAACCTTCCAGAGACGCCGCCGCCGCCAATCCCATCTCGGGGGATTCAGGAGATCGCTCTCCGCACCCTCGCCGGAGAGGGGAATCATCTCCCGGAGGTCTCTTCATCGCCATGATCGCCTCCGGATCGATGTGTGAGTAGTTCACCCCTGGACTATGGGTCCATAGCGAGTAGCTAGATGGTCGTCTTCTCCTCATTGTGCTATCATGTTAGATCTTGTGAGCTGCCTATCATGATCAAGATCATCTATTTGTAATCCTTCATGTTGTGTTTGTTGGGATCCGATGAATATTGAATACTATGTCAAGTTGATCATCAATCTATCATATATGTTATTTATGTTCTTGCATGCTCTCCGTTGCTAGTAGAGGCTCTGGCCAAGTTGATACTTGTGACTCCAAGAGGGAGTATTTATGCTCGATAGTGAGTTCATGCCTCCATTAAGTGCAGGACAAGTGACGTGAAAGTTCTAAGGTTGTGGATGTGTTGTTGCCACTAGGGATAAAACATCGATGCTTTGTCTAAGGATATTTGTGTTGATTACATTACGCACCATACTTAATGCAATTGTCTGTTGTTTACAACTTAATATCTGGAGGGGTTCGGATGATAACCTCGAAGGTGGACTTTTTAGGCATAGATGCATGCCGGATAGCGGTCTATGTACTTTGTCGTAATGCCCCGATTAAATCTCATAGTACTCATCATGATATATGTATGTGCATTGTTATGCCTTCTTTATTTGTCAATTGCCCAACCGTAATTTGTTCACCCAACATCTCGCTATCTTATGGGAGAGACACCACTAGTGATCTCGTGGACCCCGGTCCTATTCTTTACATCCGAAATACAATCTATCGCAATTGTTCTTTCATCGTGTTCTTCGCAAACAACCATCATCATCCACACTATACATCTAATCCTTTGTTTACATGCAAGCCGGTGAGATTGACAACCTCGCTGTTACGTTGGGGCAAAGTTCTGTGATTGTGTTGTGCAGGTTCCACGTTGGCGCCGGAATCCCTGGTGTTGCGCCGCACTACACTCCTCCACCAACAACCTTCAACATGCTTCTTGGCTCCTACTGGTTCGATAAACCTTGGTTTCTTTCTGAGGGAAAACTTGCTGCTGTACGCATCACACCTTCCTCTTGGGGTTCCCAACGGACGTGTGTCTTACACGCCATCAAGCATTTTTTCTGGCGCCGTTGCCGGGGAGATCAAGACACGCTGCAAGGGGAGTCTCCACTTCCAATCTCTTTACTTTGTTTTTGTCTTGCTTTACTTTATTTACTGCTTTGTTTGCTCTTATATTAAAAACACACAAAAATTAGTTGCTAGTTTTACTTTATTTACTGTCTTGCTCTCCATATTAAAAACACAAAAAAACTAGTTACTTGCATTTACTTTATTTAGTTTGCTTTATTTACTACTGCTAAAATGGGTACTGTTGAGAATACTAAGTTGTGTGACTTCACTAGCACAAATAATAATGATTTCCTATGCAC
>NC_061511.1:155329257-155354172 GCF_022539505.1 Lolium rigidum
AAGCGCGACGGGCCAGCGTCACGTTGGACTTTTGCATGTGATTTCTAGACAACCCATATCGTCGGGTTAGGCCCATGGGCGACGAAAAATACCCCTTAGCGGACGATTTTGAGACGTTGTCTATCAGAACTTTTCTTGTAGTGTGGGCGACGAAAAATACCCCTTAGCGGACGATTTTGAGACGTTGTCTATCAGAACTTTTCTTGTAGTGTAAGTTGCTTGTTGAGCGATAACCATGTTCCTGGGGACGCCATCAACTATTTCACCTTTGTTGAATATCATGTGAGTTGCTATGCATGTTCTTCTTGTCTGAAGTAAGGGTGATTTATCATGATCAAATGGTTTGAGTATGCATATTGTTAGAGAAGAACATTGGGCCGCTAACTAAAGCCATGATCCATGGTGGAAGTTTCTGTTTGGACAACAATCTTCAATATCTTATGAGTATATTATCTGTTGTTGAATGCTTATGCATTAAAGAGGAGTCCATTATCTGTTGTCTATGTTGTCCCGGTATGGATGTCTAAGTTGAGAATAATCAAAAGCGAGAAATCCAATGCGAGCTTTCTCCTTAGACCTTTGTACAGGCGGCATAGATTCTATCTTAGAAGCAAACACTTGTGTTAACTGTGCATTGATTCCTACATACTTTCTTATTTGCATTCATCATATTACTTTGTGTTGACAATTATCCATGAGATATGCATGTTGAAAGTTGAAAGCAACTGCTGAAACTTATATCTTCCTTTGTGTTGCTTCAATGCCTTTACTTTGAATTTATTGCTTTATGAGTTAACTCTTATGCAAGACTTATTGATGCTTGTCTTGAAAGTACTATTCATGAAAAGTCTTTATTATATGGTTCAATTGTTTACTCATTGTCTTTACCATTGCTTTGAATCACTTCATTCATCTCATATGCTTTACAATAGTATTGATCAAGATTATGATAGCATGTCACTTAAGAAATTATCTTTGTTATCGTTTACCTACTCGAGGGCGAGTAGGAACTAAGCTTGGGGATGCCGATACGTCTCCAACGTATCTATAATTTCTTATGTTCCATGCTACTTTTATGATGATACACATATGTTTGATACACACTTTACATCATTTATATGCATTTTCCGGAACTAACCTATTAACAAGATGCCGAAGTGCCAGTTCCTGTTTTCTGCTGTTTTTGGTTTCGGAAATCCTACAAAGGAAATATTCTCGGAATTGGACGAAATCAACGCCCAGTATCTTATTTTTCCCGGAAGCTTCCAGAGCACCGAAGAGGGGCCAGAGGGGAGCCAGGGGGGCCCCACCCCACAAGGCGGCGCGACCAAGGGGGGGGGGGTCGCGTCCCCTACTGTGTGGGCCCCCCAGGGCCCTTCCGACTCCGCCTCTTCGCCTATTTAAGCCTTCGTGACCTAAAACTTCGACACCAATAAGCCACGATACGAGAAAAGTTCTAGAGCTGCCGCCATCGCGAAGCCAAGATTCGGGGGACAGAAGTCTCTGTTCCGGCACGCCGCCGGGGCGGGGAATTGCCCCCGAAAGGCATCTCCATCGACACCACCGCCATCTTCATCGACGCTGCTGTCTCCCATGATGAGGTGGGAGTAGTTCTCCCCCGGGGCTGAGGGCTCTACCGTAGCTATGTGGTTCATCTCTCTCTTTGTGATCTAGTTGAATATCATCTATGTGCTACTCTAGTGATGTTATTAAAGTACTCTATTCCTCCTCCGTGATGTAATGTTGACAGTGTGTGCATCATGTAGTACTTGGCGTAGGTTATGATTGTAATCTCTTGTAGATTATGGAGTTAACTATTACTATGATAGTATTGATGTGATCTATTCCCCCTTTCATAGCTTAAAGGTGACAGTGTGTATGCTATGTTAGTACTCGGTCTAAATTGCAACGGTCTATTATGCACTCTAGAGGTTACTTAAATATGAACTCCGAGAAAAGAAATGAAAAGATAAGGGAGATGCTTGCTAACCAGTTTATTCCATCCTTATCGGATCTTCTCCTATATCAGGAGATAGGAAGGAGGAGAACAAATCAAGATCGACTGACTTACTGGAAAGAAGCGAAACTCGACTGCTTGGACAGAGTGGGATAGATCTATTGCCAGAGTTAGAGCTTTTCCCGCTAGGATCGGAAATCCTGTATTTTCCATATCCATACGATCGAGTCCTTAGGTTTTCGAAATAGTGTAATGGAAAAAGAAGTGCTTCGAATCATTGCTATTTGACTCGGACCTGTGTTGTGGAGCTTGTTAACTCCGGCTTGAGGGAGCTCTTGTAGCCCTACACAATGAATGGTGTTTGTTGTCCAACAAGAGAGTGTAGAGTAGTTTCAGTTATGTGATCAATGTTGAGAGTGTCCACTAGTGAAAGTAGGATCCCTAGGCCTTACTTCCGAACATCGAATCTCCGTTTACTTACTGTTCTGTTGCATGTTTACTCGCTGCCATCTTTATTTCAGATTCCTATTACTACTCATAATCATCCATATTACTTGTATTTCACTATCTCTTCGCCGAACTAGTGCACCTATACATCTGACAAGTGTATTAGGTGTGTTGGGGACACAAGAGACTTCTTGTATCGTGATTGCAGGGTTGCTTGAGAGGGATTTCTTTGACCTCTACCTCCCTGAGTTCGATAAACCTTGGGTGATTCACTTAAGGGAAACTTGCTGCTGTTCTACAAACCTCTGCTCTTGGAGGCCCAACACTGTCTACAGGAATAGAAGCGTGCGTAGACATCAACGGGTACTGATTATCTATGTAAATAATGTACTGTTACTGTGAGTATTTACTTTCTCCCTCGAGGAGGACGAACCCGTCGTTGTTGACATGGTGCCGACGGCGGATCGGTGAGGGAGTGGTGGCGGCCAAGCTTCCCATCAGCACTGTGCTAAACCTGGATCGGTAGGTGTGTCGGTGGGGCGAGTGGCAGCTCCGGTCAACCTCGTATCGTGTGCCACTGCCCCCACCACTCTATATGTAGCACATGCGATAGGGGCACACCAACCAGTGAACGGTTGGGCGCCCCCGATCAGGGCGCGGACGAGGTCAAGGGGTCGTGCCAGGGCCATTGGGCTCTGGTGCGGTGGAGATCAATCCTAACACCAAGCCCACCCTTGGATTTCGGACGGCAGACCATGGGCGAGCTGACCAAATAGTGCCCTCCATTTATTGTTTCGGTTCCCTTATATGAGTTTTATCAATGGCTTCAATGATGAGGTGGAAGATGGCCATGGCTGAGATCACCGATTGGGCCAAGATATTTGATCAGCATGTTCTCCATCCTATAGTTGAGGATCCCACTGAGAGAGTGAGAGTAATGATGGGGTCCTCTTCACGAGAAAATGTGAGAGATTGTTCTCTTTGACATGTTGCATCTAAGGCCTGACACCCCTCCAAACGCCTCTAGCAGGAATTTTCCTTGAAATAGGCTTTCGCCCAACTATATTAATATAGCAACCACACGATACAAGAAGCATGTTGGGGCCGCCGCACAACCAAGCCCAAACAAAACTACAAAGAAAGGAAAGAGAAAAAGAATGCCGACACCAGCAGATCGACAGAACGAGAATGACCCGCAATCGTTGCGCCCTCCGGAGAAGTCCTACCATGCTCCTAGCACTCCGAATTGCCACATACCACATAACACCTTCAACAAGGGAACGGTGATGCCGCCGCTATTGCCCAGACTAATCCTAGGGTTTCCCCCGGTACGCGGAATGGATTGGGGAGGGGGTACACACGACATCCTTCAGGAAGGTAAGGTGGCACCCTCAGGCGTCACCATGTCGGTGTCAGACAAGCCGGCATGGATTTCTCCCAACCCCACCACCACCATCCCGGACAATCCGAAGTGCTCCACCCAGCCTTCCACCCACCGGCACACGCCACCACAGTCTTGACGTCATCCTCGCCGTCTCCCTATGGTCATCGACGCAAGGCCTAGAAGAGGAGGATGGAGTCAAGCATGGCCGTGGGTCGCAGCACCACATCCAAGGGAAGGGAACTGCCTCCACCACCTTCTCGGTTGCCGACCGAACATGGCAGCAAGGACAAACCAGGCCCCTACTGGCCCGGTCAGGCCCACACTGGCCCGCTAAGTCCCCGCCGCCGTGTTGCAGCAGGCCGGCCGTAGCGCCGCCACCACCCTGCCATCGCCATCTTGCCAACTCTGCGCCCAGGGAGCACCACCGTAGAGCAAGGAAGATCTGGTCCGCCTTAGCCTAGACCGGGCCCAAAGGCTCCCAGATCTGGGCCGATCTGGAGCCGCCACCCTTCCCGACCGCGCCGACCCGCCGCTAACAGCGGCGTCGCTACATCTCCGCACCACCCAGCGCGCGGGAACCACACCGCCGCACCGAACCGCCGCCGGCCGAAAGCCACCGTCGCTAGCCCAATGCCCCCTCACCCCTGACTGCGCCACTGGTAGAGTCAGACCCGCCACCGCCGGCACCGCCCGGGCAACGCCAGGCGGCGCACGCCGACGGCGGCTGCATGGGAGAGCAACGGAGAGGGGCTAGAGTGAGGCCACAGAGGCGGGTAGCACCGCAGGTGAAACGTCGCCCCACAAAAGAAAAAGAAAAAACACTATATGAAACAATTCGCCTGTAGTGAAGGTCAGGCATGAGTTCTTCCACCACGTGAGAGGTAGGGTTTATCTGCGTTGGACACATCTTGCAAGCACGTAAAGACTAGGATGAATGGCTTGAATTTTTTTTTTTTTTTTTGCGAAACACAGTACATTCAAAGACGCTCATACATATGCATACACACTCACCCCTATGAACGCACACACGTACACCCTACCCCTATGAGCACCTCCAAGAGACTGCGTTGAAGAATTGATTCGACGGGTCTTGAGATTGACGAAGTCACCACGGACACCTCGCTGTCGACGGGAACATCGCCTCCCACTGAAGAATATTCCGCCTTTATGAGACACCAAAGTATCAAATCTGGGATTTAAACTCTGGTGGGCTGGGAGTGCCACTGCCCTCCTAACCATCCAACCGCAGGTTGGTTCTCATGAATGGCTTGAATCATTGTGTCGCGCGAGGTAATTTCTTTCTACTGCAATGGCTGGCGCACTGCTATTTTAACCGCACGATGCAAAAAGTCAGCCTTGCTCCCAATAGCCCTACTATATAATCTGTTTGAGGAAAAAAAAAAGCCATCTCCAGGCCCGGCCCAGCAAGCAAGACAATACAAAATTTGTTCACAAGTCAGTCCACGCTAGTCCATACCGCTAAGTTTTTTCTCTCCTCTAAATAAAATCGTGCTTAGCCGTTCTCCCGACCTCCTAATGGCATGTAGATTATTAGTTCTGACTATGGGTATCTGTACCCACGTCACCTGTAGACAGTCTAGGAGACAACATATACAACGGGGAATCCATGTATATGCTTGTAATAACCCGAATTTCAGGGGACAGAGGGGACATAAGAGTATAAATAATGTGATAACGTCAGTCTTCTCTTGCAGTTGGCACGTTAGATTATTTTTGTTTAGTTAGAGGAGAGAGAATGAAAAAAAGAAGGTTATCTACCCTTAGCTAAGAGATGATCTTTTAGAATATAAGAGAATGCTATTTTCTTCATTGCACCATGTGTTTTCCCTTATCAACCCAATTTTTTTACTAAATTTAATTGATTCTCATTAATTGTTGGAGATGAAAATAAACGATAATGCATTATGCCACTTATATTTAGTGGCTTCTCTATATGATGTGGACGGTTAAGAGATAGTGAGCCTTCTCTCCCATTGTACATGCACTATTTTTTCTGACGGACGAGATCCAACTGACCAACGTCTTGCGATGAACTCGTATAAAGGAACGAGGCCGTCTCTAGACATCGATTTTAGCGGCTATCGCCAGCTGATTGTAATTCTATACAACCCCCTTTGTTTTGCCTCGTCTCTCTCTAACAGGTCATACGATTTTCTACATGGCTTATTTTAATAATTGCTGATTGTACACTGTTGTACATGCTCTAAACTTGCCATATACTGCAGTCATGATCTGATCAAAGTCATCAAATCAAAACACAAGGTGGAATTCGATGAAGCATGTTGAGGTAGTGTAATTATGCTACATCCTCCTCCTCGCCCTCTTCACACGAGGATCTCCCTCTTATAAAACTAGTCCAATCGCTAGGATGAAGCACCTTCAAGATAACCACATGTACGGAGTGGAAGCCTCATACACTAGACTGATACATTCGCAAGTACTAAGATGTTAGAGAAGTAGCTGCAGCGTGGAGTGATCAAGCCTAATCATCTGGCCCCACCATCTCTTATACAGATGTCCCTGATGGGTTTCTACACTAGAGTCCCATTAGTACCATAACTATTGTCTAATTTGGATGTAATCCGTATTAGGCTTCCTTCATGTCTCAATACAAATTCTAAAATTCTCTTCGCCCATGTGAGAATGGCAAGGTGTGGGACTAAAGTTTAGTCTCACATTGCTAGTTGGGAGAGAGTTGGAGTGGTATATAAGGTGGGTTGTTCTAGTCCTAGTAAGTGAGTGAGAAGAGAGAGCCCTCACGCACTCCTCCTCCTCCTCCGCCCGCCTCGCCTCGCACGTCGCGTGTTGCGGGAATCTCGCCGAGCCGAGCTTATTGTGTGATTAATTACGAGCCATTAGTGGGCTGCGCCCCACGACCTTCCCGAACAGCAGCACTATATAAGCGCGGACGCGAACCCTACCAAAAACGATATACCATATGCGACCGCCTCGTTCCAGTATATTGCGCCGCCGCCTTCGTCTTCCTCATCCCATCCTTCGGTTCATCTACTCTGCTGATCTGCATGATTAGTTCATCTTTTGTTTATGTAGTCATGATTTATCAAGTATTAGTTTGGATTAGTTCATATGATAATTTGCTTATATATTCAACAATCCAAAAACCTGATTATAGGAAAATGAATTCAAGTGGCATTGCCGCTGCTACTAGACCGCCTCTCTTTGATGGTTCACACTATAAGAGGTGGCGGACGAGGGCAGTTCTCTGGTTTCAAAACCTGAACTGCGATAGCGCCCTTATTGGAAAACCCGAGGGTGATCTTTCTCCTGCTCAGGAGGAAGCTTACAAGAAAGTCAATGTCATGTTTAAGGCGGCTCTCTTCAGTATTCTTGCGGACGACATTGTTGACCCGTACATGACTTTTGAGCATGGTAAGGATGTGTGGGATGCACTCGAGGCCAAATTTGGGGTCTCGAATGCTGGCACTGAGTTGTATGTCATGGAGCAATACTATGACTACAAGATGACTGGTGAGCGCTCCGTTGTTGAGTAAGATCATGAGATACAGTCACTTGCCAAAGAACTTGAGCAGTTTAAGTGTACCTTACCGGACAAGTTTGTGACCGGTGGCATTATTGCCAAGCTTCCTCCTTCATGGAGGAACTTTGCTACTTCTCTGAAACATAATATACAAGAGTTTTCCGTTTTGGATCTCATTGGGTCTCTTCATGTGGAAGAAAAGGCGAGAGTAAAGGACACACGTGCACGAGATTTTGAGGGAGGTTCTAGTGCCAATGTGGTACAGAAGAAAACTTTCAGTCCCACAAGTTCAAGAACAAGAACAAATCTGAAGACAAAGGCAAGTTTGATGGCAAGAACAAGGCCTCACACTCAACCAACTTCAAGAAGAAGACTGATAAGAACAAAGGGGCTTGACACGTCTATGGTGAGCCAGACCATTGGGCTCCTAATTGCCCTAATCTCCATGATAAGCGTGGGAACGGCGGCAAGACCACTAATGTTGTTATTGCTGGCGATACTGAGATGAAGGACGTTGGGTACAGTACTTCCCCTACTGTCCTTTTAGTATGTAACTCTCCTGATTGGTGGATTGATACGGGTGCCAATACACATGTATGTTCTGATGTTTCCATGTTTTCTTTTTATTAGGTCGGAAGGACTTGCTCCGTGCTGATGGAAAATGGCTCACGTGCTTCTGTTCATGGTGTTGGTACGGTAAGTCTGAAGTTTACTTCGGGGAAGACCATCCAGCTGAAGAATGTGCATCACGTTCCTTCATCAATAAGAATCTCGTCAGCGGATCGCTCTTATGTCGAGATGGTTTTAAGTTGGTTTTTGAGTCCAATAAAGTTGTAATTTCTAAGTATGGACAATTTGGAAAAGGTTATGAGTGCGGAGGCTTGTTCCACCTATCTTTACCAGACTTATGTATTCAAATTATTAATCATGTTAGCAATGATAGTGAGTCCAATATTTGGCATTCACGACTTTGTCATATTAATTTTGGGTGCATGGCGCGGCTAGCCAATATGAATTTAATTCCGAAATTTACTACTGTCAAAAGTTCCAAGTGTCAAGTGTGTGTGCAAGCTAAACAACCTCGCAAGTCTCACAAGACTGCTGAGGTAAGAGATTTGTCACCGCTGGAACTTGTACATTCAGATCTTTGTGAGATGAATGGCGAATTGACAAAAGGTGGAAAAAGATATTTCATGACGTTAATTGATGACTCCACTCGATATTGTTATGTGTACTTTCTGAAATTTAAATATGAAGCTTTTAATTACTTCAAACTCTATAAAGCTGAAGTAGAAAATCAACTTGATCGAAAGATTAAACGGCTTAGGTCTGATCATGGTGGAGAGTATTTTTCCGATGAATTTGATTATTTTTGTGCGGAGCATGGTATTATCCATGAGAGGACGCCTCCCTACTCGCCTCAGTCATGTTAGATACATCGGGTCTATCCAAGGTATGGTGGGGGGAGGCGATAATGACAGCGTGGCATGTCCTAAACTGTGTTCCCACAAAGAACAAAACCATTACTCCATTTGAGGAATGAGAAAGGAAAAGGCTAAAACTCTCATACTTGCGTACTTTGGGTTGTTTGGGAATGTTCCAATACCCAAGAAGCGCAAGCTTGGACCGAAAACCATGGATTGTGATTTTTTTGGGATATGCATTTCATAGCATTGGCTATAGATTCTTGATAGTGAAATCTGAGGTATCCGACATGCATGTTGGTACAATTATGGAGTCGAATGATGCGACGTTCTTTGAGGACATCTTTCCCATGAAAAACACGTCTAGCTCATCAAATCAGGAGATGCCTAGTTCATCAAGTCAGGAGTTAGTTACAATTTCTGAATCTACCATTGCGATAGAACACTATGATAATCCTGTGGAGGATGACAATGAAGCTCCCAAAAGGAGAAAGAGACATAGGATTGCAAAGTCCTTTGGTCATGATTTCATTGTGTACCTCGTGGATGATACTCCCACTTCTATTTCAGAAGCCTATGCATCTCAGGATGCTAACTACTGGAAGGAAGTTGTCCGTAGCGAGATGGATTCCATCTTACCTAATGGAACTTGGGAGGTTATTGATCGTCCTTGTGGGTGCAAACCTGTAGGATGCAAGTGGTTGTTCAAGAAAAAGCTTAGGCCCGATGGTACTATTGAAAAGTACAAGGCACAACTTGTGGCCAAGGGTTATACACACAAAGAAGGCGAATACTTCTTTGATACATACTCACCTATAGCTCGACTGACCACTCTTCGAGTACTACTTTCCTTGGCTGCCTCACATGATCTTCTCGTTCATCAAATGGATGTTAAGACAACTTTCCTAAATGGAGAGCTCGATGAGGAAATTTATATGGAGCAGCCTGATGGATTTTTAGTAGATGGTCAAGAAGGAAAGTTGTGTAAGTTGTTGAAGTCTTAACCAAGCACCTAACCAGTGGCATGAGAAGTTCGAAAGAACCTTAACCGCTGAAGGCTTTGTTATAAATGAAGCTGACAAGTGTGTATAATATCGCCATGGTGGGAGCGAGGAGTTATCCTTTGTCTCTATGTTGATGCAATATGTATATTTGGGATCAGCCTTATTGTCATTAAGGAGGTCAATGAGTTCCTATCTCGTTGCTTTGAGATGAAGGACTTACGAGTAGCTGATGTAATCTTAAACATCAAACTTCTCAAGGATGACGATGGTGGGATTACATTGCTTCAATCCCACTATATGTGGAAAAGATATTGAGTCGCTTCGGGTATAGCGACTTCAAGTCTTCTTCAACGCCTTATGATCCTAGTGTGCTAATTCATAAGAACAAAAGAGCTGGTAGAGATCAATTGAGATATTCTCAAATCATTGGCTCGCTTTTGTATCAATACCTAGAGATGTTCATTGACATGCTCTTGAGAGAGTGTTGCGCTATTTGAAAGGCACTGCGAGCTATGGTATTCACTATACTGGGTATCCGAGGGTACTTGAGAGTTATAGTGATTCTAATTGGATTTCTGATGCTGATGAGACTAAGGCCACGAGTGGTTATTTGTTTACACTTGGTGGTGGCACTGTTTCCTGAAAGTCTTGCAAGCAGACCATCTTAACGAGGTCAACAATGGAAGCAGAACTCACAACACTAGACACTGCCACTGTTGAAGTAGAGTGGCTTCGTGAGCTCGTGGACTTACCTGTGGTTGAGAAACAAATACCCGCTATTCCTATGAACTGTGATCATCAAAGTAAATAGTTCTAAGGATAATATGAAGTCATCAAGACATGTGAAGAGGAGATTGAAATCTGTCAAGAAAATGAGAAACTCCGAAGTTATTGCGTTGGATTATATCCAAACGTCTAGAAACTTGGCGGATCCTTTCACAAAGGGTCTATCACGAAATGTGATAGAGAATGCATCGAGGGAGATGGGCTTGAGACCCACACTATGAGTTGCCTACAGTGGTAACCCACTCTATATGATCGGAGATCCCGTGAATTAGAGCTGGGAGACAAGCTGTTAGTCAGCTGGGACGAGACTATCCCTATATTGAGTTTACCCTCTCCGTGAAGATGCAATACTCTCCTGATCTGCATGGCAGGTTGATATTTATCTTAATGTGTTCTAAGTGGCTTATTCAAGCAAAGATGTTGTCCTGCAGAACATCTTCTGAAGTTAAACGTCGCAATCTATGAGAGTTGGGTGCTCTCTAATAAACTCATGAAAGCCCCTGGAGTATGACGTACAAACTCCACACCGCGAGGAAGCCTCGCGGCAGCCCTGTATCGGTCTAGGCTTTGTGTGAAGCTAGTTCGCAGAAACTTGTAGTTCAAGGCGTAGTCCACTATTCAAGTTGCAAACTAGTGTAATATGAAGTTCTTAGTAGAAGTTCAACTTAACAGTCTCCACCGTGCACCGGTATATAAAACAATGTTTTGGAATAATGGTATTAGATGTGCCAATGAGACTTTGTGGGGGATTGCTCGAATTTGGCCTTGGGCCTTAGCCCATGTTCCAATACAAATTCTGAAATTCTCTTGGCCCATGTGGGAATGGCAAGGGGTGGGACTAAAGTTTAGTCTCACATTGCTAGCTGGGAGAGAGATGGAGTGGTATATAAGGTGGGCTGTTCTAGTCCTAGTAAGTGAGTGAGAAGAGAGAGACCCCTCGCACACTCCTCCTCCTCCTCCTCCTCCGCCCGTCTCATCACGCACGACGCGACGCGCCGCGAGTTGCGGGAATCTCGCCGACCCGAGCTTATCTTTTTACTGTTCAGGAAATTAATTGTGTGATTAATTACGAGTCATTAACGGACGTGCTAATGCAGCCGTTTCGTCCGGTTTTTCTGGATTGTGGACTCGGACATGGGCTACGCCCCACGACCTTCCGGAACAGCACCACTATATAAGCGCGAACGCGGAACCTAGCAAAAACGATATACCATATGCGACCGCCTCATTCCAGTATATTGCGCCGCCGCCTTCGTCTTCCTCATCCCATCCTTCGGCGTGCACCGAGCGGCGGGACAGTAGGCCTCCGGAACCCTGCCTCTCGTAGACCTGTGCGGGTGAGGGGCAATCGGATTTTTGGGGAGCGCTTACGCGCGACTACTGGCACCACGACATCGTCCGACAACGAGTTCCCAAACGACGACTTATTCCCGGACATCGATAACCTCTTCGGCAACCTCAACATGGGCGACAACCAGGATGCCACCAACATCGCCGCCGCCGCTGCTGCTGCTTCCGCCAACGCTGGACGGTTTACGTTTATGTCCTCCTTGTTTCAGATCTTGTTAGAGTTTCTAGTCCTGCTATTTGGAGTATATGCGATAGGTTTATCTTATCTACATATCATCTGTTCATCTACTCTGTTGATCTGCATGATTAGTTTATCTGCTATTTATGTAGTCATGATTTATCAAGTATTAGTTCGGATTAGTTTATATGATAATTTGCCTATATATTCAACACTTCCATCCCCTTAAATGAATGACCCTACCTGTTCATACACATATAGACATAACACGAGTACACTATTAGCATGAACTCAATGAACTCTTTGATTGCCTCTAGAACATATTTCTTACAATATAGTTCTTTACTTCTTTTTGCAAATTTGATTATCTTATTCTTATTGCATTGCAAAATGACCCCTAAAGTGATCTATGAAAAGGATCTCGTGCAGCTTACTGAGAGCAAATGACTCATCAAGTTATAGCCGAGTCATTCATTATGTACTACTATTAGCATACATTAGTTGCTTGTTCTCGAAGCATGGATGGTGAAGCCAACTTTGAAACCGAACTCATATCTCTACAAGATGCATCAATGGTTCTGAACCACCATGGCAAATATTTTGTTATCCCATTTTACAAGTAAAAAATAAACGTGCTGCCTTTTGGGTTAAACTGTTATGGTGTTCGCGTGATCCATCACAAAAAGATGTTTCTATACGTTTCGTCAAAAGTGTTATTGTACATAAAAAGATTCCGTAGCCCATATATGTGTCCTATGATTATCGATGTAGTATCCTTGGTTACTTTTAGCAGTACTCAGTACAACCAATTCTGCTCTTCAATTGATTAGCCAACTAAATTTCTTGTTTTATTCTCGCCAATCTCGTTGACTGTTGAGTAATGGGTGTGGAATGGGATGAATATTTCATCTAAGGAAATCCTTCATGAGCAGTTCCAATAGTGTAGCCAGCTGCTAGCTATAAGCTAAGTGTCATGTCATCTATAGTTAATTTAGAGCCGACATATACAATAGTGAGCTGTAAAAATATGGTATTTTATCAAGGGATTTCTATTTTCGTGCCCTCCGTTCCTTAGTTGTGCTCAATTTTCCCCAGCTCCTTAGTTTTTCCTCAGTTTTCCCCAAGACCTTGGCTGAAACCATCACAGATGCTGTAACGGCCGGTTGCCCGACGGTTGACCGTTATCTTCTGACTAGTGGGGCCACGTAGAGCCCGCAAAGACACGTCAGACCATCCATCTTTGTTTGACCGTAAGCATCGTTGTATCCCTGACCAAAACACGCACGAGTGGGGCTTCGGTATATCGAATGACAAGTGGGCCATGGCGCTGATACAAGGGGCAATACACGGGTAGGAATAGATTTTTAAACGGAGCTCTACAGTGATGGCACGGAGGAGGTGGCCTGCGGGGTGCCGAGATGAGATCGACGTCCACAAAGAACTGCATGAGGCGAGACCGGACGCATTAGATAGATATGAACTAGACGCGTTTAACCATGCAAAGAAGAGAAGAAATGGTCGACGACATCGACGACTACCTCAAAACTTTGACTGACCGTGTCCGACACGAACGCGAGCAATGTAGAGAAAACTAGTGTCTCTCCTTTCTAGCGTGTATAGATGGGTGCTAGAAAAGTGTGGTGGCGAAGGGAAAGACCTCGCGGTGGTCTGTGGCGTCCAGCATAGCAGGGCGGCGTGGCCGTGTCCACATCGGCGTGGATGCATGTTCGGCATTGGCATCAGCATGTACGTTCGGCATTGGCCTCGGCGGTATCTCTGGTGTGTCAGTGATCGAATGAGGGGACGGGATTGAGGGTGCATCCGAACGGTGACCTAGCAGTGGCGTCGAGCATAGCCGTTCTGACCATGCCGATATCGGCATCGGCAAAGTTTGGAGGCTGTGGTGCTCGAATCAAGGAGGGAATTGTTTCTTGTACGCCAAAAGTGATTTGAAACAAGTTTCGTGTTGAAGGTTAGGTAACGAAAGTTTGTAACTAAGCCCAAAATTATACTAGCGCCATGGTGAGGTTCTTTTTGATAGAGCTATACGGTTGGGCAAACTTTTTGACACTTTTTAGATAGGGTTCCTTGTTGTTACACGTATGGCATCATGTATGGCAAATTTGGGATCATTTGGAGATGTTCGAAAAAATCACTTTGCTTAAACGCATGCCGTTTCGTCTCACTTGAAACCAGCTTTTCTAACAAGGTGATTTATTCTACCTCCTCTAAATGACCTCAAATTTCATACAACTGATCTTCTATACATAGATAGATAGATTGTTTCGTTTTTATATTTTTCGAACTTTTTATTTCCCTTTATAATATCCAATTGATTTTCAGGTCAAAACCTCGAAAAACAGCATCATGTATGGCATCATTTTCGCCATAAATTTCGAATTTTGTGAAACTTTCCCTTTTAGATATTCCTTGTTGTTATTCCCTTATAGATATGGCATAATGTATGCCAAATTTGGTTAGGTCTCACTGAAACCAGCTTTTGTAACAAGTTAGGCTACCGTGAATAGTAATGGCTACAAGAAATCGGTGATGGTCTATCATTTTTTGCGTGAAAAGTAATGGATACAACAAATCGGTGATGGTTTATCATTTTTTTTGCGTGAAAATTAATGGCTACAACAAATCGGTGATGGTTTATCATTTGGGATTTTCGTGAAAATTAATGGCTACAACAAATCGGTGACGGTTTATCATTTTTTGCGTGAAAAATTATGGCTACAACAAATCGGTGATGGTTTATCATTTTTTGCGTGAAAAGTAATGCCTAAAAGAGTTCATAATTTTTAGCGCGTGAAAATAAATACAGAAAACCGCCCTTTAGCATACTTAGAGAGTGGAAGGTAACCGCCGACAGAGAGAGAGAGAGAGGGGTTATCCTGCCCGTTAGATCATACGATCAACGGTCGGCGGGCACGATCCGCGGGACATGGGCTAGACCAATCGGGGCAATGTTGCACGTGTGAGAGAATTTGTGGAGGGAGAGGGCAAAACTGAGTAGTATCAAGAAACCAAGGGCACCTATGTAATAAACAGACTAAGGGATTCAAATATGAGATTTAAAAAATGGAAAATGCGTGTTTTGTACAATAAAACCCATCTTGACCTATCTCAAACTATTTGCAATACAAATATACATGAGTGTGAGAATTGTGGCCTCATTTAGACAAAGTATGTTTTGGGGAAAGCTGTTTTGGGAAGGGCTTATTGTGGAAAACCATGCACCTTCATAGCTACTAGGTGATTTGAGAAGGCCTTTGAGAAGTGGCAATTTGTGGTAAAACTTGATTTATCTATGACTTATCTATGTTTTGAGAACTGGCAATTTGTGGTAAAGACTCCATGAGTATGTGCCACTATTTTTCGGAATTTTTGCACATTAAATGACTCATTTAACTAGTTAATCCCATTTGTTGATCTGTCCGTTGACCAGCTACTTGAGGGTAAAGCTGAGCATATTGCACTAGCCGGTATTAGCACTCAAGGGGAAAACTGAGCACACAAAAAATGCTAGTATAATGCTCGAGGTTATACCTGAGTATATCTAAATTTCCAGGGTTAGACTCGAGGACGCGTGTTGCGGTAAAGAAATGAAAGACGTGCAATTGTTGACGCGTAGACGCCGGTCGCGGTGCAGAAGTCGAAGACGTGCAATCATGGACGCGTGGCGCATTGCAGAAGTCCAAGACGTGCAGACGTGCAGTGGTGGACGCGTAGGACGCGGGCCGCATTAACCACCCCTTGCCTTTATAGACGCCTCCTCCCACTATCTCTGTCACTCTCACTCGCCTACGCAACGCCGCCTCTCTCACTCCCATCATCTTGCGAGATGGACAAGGAGAATGCCAATCCCATCGTCCACGGCGCCGTCGGCTCCAAGCGCGACGTCTCCCTCTTCGACGTCGTCCCCTCAACGGACGTCGCTGCCGTCCCCTCAACGGCGTCGCCGCCGCCTCCGCCGGTGCATCGGAGGCTGCTGCCGCCGGTCGCGGTCAGATCCCGCCGGGATGGGACCCCTACGAGCCGGTGCCGTACGTCCCGCCCCCGAACCGTTACGACACCTCCATAGAGGACCCAAGGAACGAGGTAACTACGGTTTGCTTCCTTTTTTGTTCCCCATTCCTTTTTGAACCCTATTTGTGCTGGTGTAGATGGATCTGTGGATGGATGAGTATTGGGCTAATATTTGCGCCGATTTTATTCCATTTTGCTTTGATCCCTCCTTGATTTCGTTTAAGATTTGGGGTTCGGACGTTCGGTTAATTTATGCAAGTAATAATGGGATCTCAATCAGTTAATTTATGCAAGTAATCATAGGATCTCAATCGGTTATTTTATGCACGAATCAAAAGATATCAACCGTTTAATTTTGCAAATAATGCGGGATGTGTTCAAGTTCAGATCATGGAATCTGTTTCTTTGCCTATGATGAATCGGTGGGCACAGATTTTTACAGGGAGGGTTCAGCGAACCATTTCTGTGTACAAATCTATTGTGCATGAGCTTTGGTTCGCTTACACCGTCCCTGTAGACATATAATCGTGTCCACTCTAACTGAGGCTGCCTCTGTTTTTCCTAACTTTGTTATCATGCACGTTTGCAACTCATTCACTAATAAATTCCCGTTTGATATGGATCGGCTGTACGGCAGCGACGTCGGCAGCGACGACGAGCACCATGATGTCAAGACTCGCCGGTGTGCTGCGGAGGCTGCGAGGTCGGCCGATACGTCTCCTACCTCGACGTCGCCAAGGGTGTCTACGAGTGCCCCTTCTGCACTAGGAGGCTCGGTGGCACGACTTCAGCTGCGTCCTCACGCATGCGAGAACATCGGCCACACCAACCCCAAGGTCGGCGCGTCGGTGAACCCCAACTCCTTCCGCGCCAAGCACTTGGCGCTCGGCATGCACCTCCGCAGCATCCGGCGGGTGGAGATCTCCGGCGGGCGCATGCCTCCGCTCAAGCCCAAGGCTCCCAAGGGGAGCAACAAGTGGAGGCGAGAGGCGGATGGGGTAGGCGGAGTCCCTGGACGTGTGTCTGCTTGCTGCCTCCTCCATTTTGTTGTTGGGATCCCTTTGTTGTTAGCTAGGGATCCCTCGTTGTTATGTTGTTAGTATGATGGTGCTTGTATCTTGCTGTGAAGAACCTCGAACCCTACTATGTTTGGCTGCTTGAATGCTTGCTTATTATCTATATTATCTATCCCTATTCTACTATATGACCTTGTGAATTTATCGTACATTCCCTGTAGATTTGCTTCTAGATTTAACTACATACATATGGACCGAGATGGAGTACTAGATTGGGCTCCCTACTAGATTTGCTGCCATATTGGGCAAACAACGAGGGCCAAAAGGCACAAATAATAATTGAAGAAAGACAGAAATGCAAGCTTCTCTAGATTTGATACTAATTAGGTGAAAAAAGGCAGAGAGAAGGAGGCAGAAAAGGTACTCTTAAAAGGGAAATGCCAATGGCCGAGAGAGACAAAACCCAGCTCCTGCTCACGTGCAACCAAACGCTATCTCGTCCTGTCCCACGCGGTCCCTTTCTACCAGCCCCACGCGACACTAGTAGGAAAACCCTTATAGGCAAAGCTTAGTTTTGTGGCGCACCACTAAAAATGCGCCACAGAATATTATTTTGTGGCGCACCATTCTGGGTGCGCCACAGAAATAGCTTAATTTTGTGGCGCACTATGAAACGTTGCGCCACAAAAACTTGGTGGGGCCCACATCCTGTCGCGCCCAACCATTGGTTTTACCTTTTCTACGGCGCACTGCACCTGGTGCGCCACAGAAATAACGTATTCTGTGGCGCACTGGCCTCGGTGCGCCACAGAAATAATGTTTTCTGTGGCGCACTTGTCTCGGTGCGCCACAGAAATAACGTGTCCTATATCAAGGCCGTACCCCTCCCTCGCCACAGAAGTTCCTCTCCCCTCTCTCCCCTCTCTCCCCGCGCCGCCGCCTTCCATGGCGAGCGATGCCGTCGGCCTGTCGCCGCCGCCGCCGCCTTCCTCCGCGAGGGCCGGATGCCGCCACGCTCCACCCATCCCCGCCACCGGCAGCACAAGCCGCTGCGGCGTGGAGGAGGAGGGCCGGCGCGGCGTCAAGGTGGAGGAGCCGCCGCCGCGTCAAGGTGGAAGAGCCGCCGCGACCTCCACCCCGCCGCCGTCGTCGTCGGTGAGCTCCTCCACAACTCTCCAAATCGTCGGTAAGCTCCCTCCCTCCCCTCCCTCTTCCTCCCCCGCGCGAGCACAACGTGCTCGACGAAATGCTCGCTCGGTTGGCTCTGGATGCATTGCTGCTAGTGATGCTTAGCCGTTAATCTTGATGCTACTCGGTTCATTTGTTGGCTCTGGATGCATTGCTGCTAGTGATGCATTGCTACTCGGTTGGTTCATTTGATGCTACCTTGGTTCATTTGTTGTGCTCGAGTGAGGTTAACTTGTTAATCTTGATGGCTTATTACTACTTGGTTCATTTGTTGTGCTCGGTGAGGTTAACTCGTTAACAATTTTCTTGATGGGTTCATAGGAATTTGATGCTACCTGTTCATTTAAATGCTTGTTGTGCTCGATCAGTGAGGTTAACTGGTTCATAGGAATTTAAATGCATGAAATGCTACTGGTGGGATTGTATACATACATATTTATAGTTGCTCTTAGTTGGCACGGGATTAGTTTTCTGGACCCCAAGTAATTCTCTGTTGGGATTAGTTTTCTGGACCCCAAGTTTTCTGGACCCCTGATGATTTACTTGATGGATTCTTGTGAGCTTATGGTATGCTTATAATGCTCGATTAGTGGGGATGCTTACTTGGATCATGTGCATATAGTTCATATAGTTCCCTAAAAATAAAGAATGCTCCCCGGCCGTAAGCTTGATGTCTTAGCTCAGCCAATGATGCAAAGGCCGAGGCAAAAACTTGGATAAGAACATATACTAAAATGTGTGATTTAAATGGAATGCTCATGATGGTTACTACCAAGTGATGAATAATCCCTTATGGTACCCTGAGCTTTGTTTTGAACTCAACCGAGTAATGATAAATTTCTATTTCTTGTGTTGGCTTTGATGAAAATAGAGATATCCACGGTAGGGGATCATGTAAATGAATGCCACTCGTGGTATCCTTTGAAGAAAAAGGACTGTTTCGATGGTTTTAAAAGGCTAGGTGGTGCTAGTTCAGTTGGCTACCAAGACTTGTCTCATCCGGTTAGCCGGGATATGCTATGTGTTGTTGCTTGTTTAGGCATATCTATCACTTACCTGGATTTACTCGGTTCTTGATTGGCCTCTCTTTTGCCGGCATCACTTGGTCTATATACCAAGTGATGAATAATCCCTTTGGAGCATCTCGCTCCATGCATGCTATGTGTGTTTGAGCATCTTGACTTATGTCCCTATGATAATGGATCATCAAATGTTTCCCTTTATCCCTGGTTGCCTCCTTAATTGATGCCTTATGATCCAAATGATCCAAGTCCCTTGCATGATCCCATTTGTCCCTAATGTTGCTTAATTAAGATGAATAAATTCCCTCTAATCACCATTTGGAGATCAAGACTAGCTCTTGATATCCATTAGTTACTGTCAACACATGTGTTTGCATGTGTGTGTGAGTCTGCTTGTAGTGTCACTTGACTATTCAAGTTTCAATGTTGGTTACTTTTCCTCTAGTGCAAGAAATGGTTGAGCGAGATGTTTATCCACTCGTTGGCCTTTATTCTTGGGTAGCTCAAAGTGTCATGCACTTACTCGGATCATCAAATGTTTCCCTTAATTTGTCCCCGGTTGCCTCCTTAATTGATGCCTTATGATCCAAATTACTATATTATTGGATTGAGTGATATGGCTACTGCTTGTTTGCTCTCCAAATGCTATATATGTGTATTTGACCATGCTTATGATGGATTTCTTTTAAGGACTCTAGCTAGATTAGAGGGGAAAAAGTTGCTGCTTTGTTGCCTATGATAATGGATCATCAAATGTTTCCCTTTGTCCCTGGTTGCCTCCTTAATTGATGCCTTATGATCCAAATGACCCAAGTCCCTTGCATGATCCCATTTGTCCCTAATGTTGCTTAAGATGAATAAATTCCCTCTAATCACCATTTGGAGATCAAGACTAGTTCTTGATTTCCATTAGCTAGACTCCAATATTAAAAATGTCTCCCAAATATGGAGACAAACATTTTAACATTACCCCAAGTGATTTACTTGTCGATGATTAGATGGTTGGTCGATCACTCGTACACTCGGGGTGGAGCAAGTGAGGCTTGGTGTGATGGCACAAATATCAATATCTTGTGCATCCTACCTGGCCTCACTTACTCCATCCCTGGATGTTAATATTTGTTTCGACCAACAAAGTATGAGGCATTCCATTTAGTTGATACCACTTGGCTCTTTCTTCCATTTTAGTGCCGATGATTAGAATGTTTGGTCAACTGTACACTCCGGGGTGTCGCTAGTGAGCCTGGTGTGATGGCACAAATATCAATCTCTTGTGCATCCTACCTGGCCTCACTAACGCCATCCCGGGATGTTCATATTTGTTTCGACCAACAAAGTATGAGGCATTCCATTTAGTTCATACTAGCTACTTCTTAATTGCATTGGCCTTTCTTCCATTTTAGTGCCGATGATTAGAATGTTTGGTCACCTATACGCCGCAATATACTTTGTAGACGAGCCCCCTTTCCTCGGCCGCCGTTCCGTGAACGAGTCCTTGATGAGACAACAACGCCGACATGCCTCTCCGGCGCAACACCACTTTCTTCTCTCGCCGTCCAGATGACGTGAACGAGTCCTTAATGCCAAGACGGTGCCAGCCTCCCTAGCATCATGCCGACCCCGTTGTCGCGCTTCAGGCCGTGTCGATCATGCGCCCTGCACTCTTCGCCTTCTTGCCCGGTGAACGAATAGACTAATCGTTGGAATAAGGAAGCCGATGACGGCCGATCGCAATTTAATCTTGCGACCGGCTGTCATCGGTTTCCTTATTCCAACGATCAGCCTATTGGTTCACCGGGCAAGAAGGCGAACAAGTGCAGGGCGCGGGACACACGGCTTGAAGCGCGGCAACACGGCCCGGCATAATGCTGGGCAGGCCGGCACGGTCTTTGCATCAAGGACTCGTTCACCGGACAGCGAGGGACCGGCGTGGTTCCGCGCCGGAGATGCAGATCGGCGTTGTTGTGTCGTCAAGCACCCGTTGACGGAACGCCGACCGGGGAAAGGGGGCCCTTCCGCAAAGTATTTGTGTTGACCAACAATGTATGAGGCACATATTCTATTTTGTCATTCCATTTGCTTTGAGATTTTCAAAATGCCGATGATTAAAATGTTTGGTCACCGTACACTCGGGGGTGGCGTAAGTGAGCTCTGGTAAGATAGCACAAATATCAATCTCTTGTGCATCCTACTCCGGCCTCGCTTACACCATCCCTAAATGTTAATATTTGTGTTGACCAACAATGTATGAGGCACTTATTCCATTTTGTCATTCCATTTTCTTTGAGATTTTCAAAATGCCGATGATTAAAATGCTTGGTCACCGTACACTCAGGGGCGGTGTTAGTGAGCCTCGTGTGATTGCACAAATATCAATCTCTTGTGCATCCTACCCGGCTCGCTAACTCCGTCCCGGAATGTTAATATTTGTTTCGACCAACAAAGTATGAGGCCCTTGTCATTCCATTTGCTTTGGTATTTTCAAAATGCCGATGATTAAAATGTTGGTCACCGTACACTTGGGGGTGGCGTAAGTGAGCCTGGTAAGATAGCACAAATATCAATCTCTTGTGCATCGGACTTGGTCTCACCGACGCCATCCCTAAATGTTAATATTTGTGTTGACCAACAATGTATGAGGCACTTATTCCATTTTGTCATTCCATTTGCTTTGACATTTTCAAAATGCCGATGATTAAAATGTTTGGTCACCGTACACTCGGGGCGGCGTAAGTGAGCCTGGTAAGATAGCACAAATATCAATCTCTTGTGCATCGGACTTGGTCTCACTTACACCGTCCCTGAATGTTAATATTTGTGTTGACCAACAATGTATGAGGCATTTATTCCATTTCTCTTGTGCATCGGATACTTGTTGGTCTCACTTTCTTCCATTTTCATCATAGTAGGAACTGGATGGAAGGACCCCGATGCAAGCGAGCCTGGTGGGTAGAGATGACGGAGCAAAGGAGGAACCGGATGAAGACTACTTTGTATCTCGAAATTGTGAATTTTGTATGAATTAAGAGTTGTATGCAAAACATTTGACACTTGCCACTATATATGTATCTCGATCGGGCTCTAAGTAATGTGATGATGATGTCTATGTTATATCCGTGCAATGTACATGATATTTATATTATATCTGAATGTTGCTCGTATATAACCTCGTGTATTTGTATTGTGTATCCGTATTGCTGTGTATAAACCGCATATGTATAGCGAGCAGCACAAAATCGTGTATAATACAAGCAAATTCCGTGGCGCACTAAGAAGCAATTCTGTGGCGCACGCTTTTCCGTGGCGCACCTAAGAACAAGTGCGCCACGTAAACCTTATTTCGTGGCGCACGACCAGGTGCGCCACGTAAAGCTTATTTTTGTGGCGACGTTTCTGTGGCGCACCACCCGTGCGCCACAGAATCAAATTTTCGTGCGCCACTGATGAGGCTTTTCCTACTAGTGCGACGCGGGCCCACACGACGCGGCCCCACACGTCAGCACGGAGCGGTCAACTTAACGGGAATCCTGCCGTCTGAGCTGCCTTCTGCGGGTTTCAAACAAGCACTTGGGGAAAACTGAGGAAAAACTAAGGAGCTGGGGAAAACTGAGCACAACTAAGGAACCAAGGGCACGAAAATAGAAATCCCTTTTATCAATGTATGACCCACCTTTCATTCTCACAAAGTGTCTAGGAGCACGTGCTAGAGATGGCTCTTGCATATTTGCATGATTGGCCTGCTCTTGCTAACATTTCAGGACAATCACTGTTTAGATGAGCTCGAAGGTGAATATTTGGATAAATGTAAAGAAGGTCGTGTACCTGGGACATCGTCGATTTCTTTGGCATACCCATCACGTAAGAAACAAAGGCAAACATTACAACGGTGAGGCAGATCACCGGAAGAAGCCTGCCCACCGTAATGGTGCTGATATATTTGGTATGGTCAAGGATCTACAAGTAATATTTGGAAAGGGTCCTAGCGGACGGTCTGTTCCAAATGACGCTGCCGGACACGCGGCCATGTGGAAGAAGAAATCTATATTTTGGGATGTACCATATTGGAAAGTCTTAGAGGTCCGCTCTTCAATCGATGTGATGCACGTGTCGAAGAATCTTTGTGTGAACCTGCTAGGCTTCCTGCGCGTATACGGGAAGACAAAAGAAACACCAGAAGCACAGAGGACCAGCAACGTATGAAATACCCCAAAAAACTGCATGAGACAGATAAATGACGTCATCACTCCAGCTACGCTCTTACAAAAGCAGAGAAGGAAATCTTTTTTGAATGCCTGAGCAGTATCAAGGTCCTGTTTGGCTTCTCCAATATAAAGGGAATAATAAATATGGCAGAGAAAAATTTCAGAACCTGAAGTCTCATGATTGCCACGTGATAATGACGCAGTTGCTTCCGATTGCATTGAGGGGGCTTCTACCGGAAAATGTTTGACTGCCCATTGTGAAGCTATCATGGAGCAGATGTTCAGTACGAAGATTACTATCCAATGGCTGAAGTCGTAAGCAAGTATCAATACGGGCATGATCTCGTCAAACCTGGCCAGCTCGCGCGTCTAGGGACTCGGATGCGAAGGTTGGAAGTTTACATCAACATGTTCTTCTTGGGCAACCAATGAAGCTAATGGAACATTATTAGGATCAACATTAGTCCTATCATTCACAAGCATGTATAATAGCATCAACCTTATCATTCACGGAAGAGGATTCTTCAACACGACTTTACCTTCTTACCTTGTGGAGCTCTTTCCCGTGTGCCATTCAGAGTAATTAACCATCATATTATCAAGAAGCTTTGTTGCTTCACCAAGAGTGATGGACATAAAGGTACCTCCAGCAGCATTGAATACAATAAATTCCGCGAAGAAAAATTTAGTCCCGCATAGAAGGTTTGGATGATCATCCAAGTAGTCACCCATGGGCTGGGCAATTTTAACCAGAGATTTCATTCTTTCCTGCTTGAGCAACATGTTCATTATCCAATTGTTTAAAAATTCATTATGCTACTCCTCAAAGATATAATTTTAGCAAAGGGGATAATATCTACCAATAAAAGCATCCCTTGCATTTAGTCCATGAATCAATACTATTCTTAGGCATAGATAGCAACCAATCTTTAGCTCTTCCTCTTAATGAGAAAGGGAACAATTTTAATTTTATAATGTCACCATCTACATCTTTATACTTTTGCATTTCACATAGTTCAACAAAATTATTGAGATGGGCAAAGCAGCGATCATCGTAACTAACACTTCTAAAATTGCTCTCGCATAACAAGATTCAAGTAAAGCAGGTTTAATTTCAAAGAATTCTGCGTAGTAGCAGAGGTGGAGCAATAGGTGTGCATAAGAAATCATTATTATTTGTGCTAGTGAAGTCACACAACTTAGTATTTTCAGTGGTTGGCCATTTTAGCAATAGTAAATAAAGCAAACTAGATAAAGTAAATGCGTAAACTAATTTTTTGTGTTTTTGATATAGCAAACAAGACAAAGCAAAGTAAAGTAAAGCTAGCAACTAATTTTTTTGTGTTTCGATATAATGCAGCAAACAAAGTAGTAAATAAAATAAAGCAAGACAAAAACAAAGTAA
>NC_061511.1:155354272-155459660 GCF_022539505.1 Lolium rigidum
ACATGGCAGCCAGCCTCATAGACAGTAGCTACAAAGTAATGAAGCAGAAGTTCCCATCTATTCAAGCACAAGTTCTGGGAGAAGAGTCCGCTTGATGATATTAATATTGAGTATGCAACCAGAGATGCTTATGTTGCGTATCAACTGTATCGTACAATTCTTGCCTCGCAACTATGGACAGCGGCACAGAGCTACCTCCGCAAGCAACAAGCAACAGCATTGCAACCCGAGCTCAACGGGTGGCGCAGAGGCTTCTTCATCGAGCATCCGCAAAGTAAAACAAGTATTGGTTGGCACGAAGCGACCAAGTGGGGATGAAGGGTGGACACAAATCCGCATGACCGATGGGCATGAATATTGGAGTGCCGCGTCCCGGAAATTTCCCATGTATTATGAAACAAGCCCTCCTCATTATCTTGAGGGCGAGTGGGATGATTGGCCGTAGGACAAGAAGCCGAAGATAGATTGGAGTGATGTGCCCGCCGACACACCCGTGTTCTATGCTAAGTGAAGTGTGTATGTTCATACCAGGCTTTTGTGTAAATGTGATGAACTACTTGTCTAAAATGCAAAGTGTGTGTTTTGCACTTGAAAACATCTTCAAGGAATTTGCTGTGTGTACGTCGAAAATTCAAGTGTGTGAGTGTGTAGCTGAATAAGGGCTACTATGTTATTTTGTGCGTGTGATCCTTTGTTACAAATGCAAACCCTTGAATTTATGTATGTACACCTGAACAAATGTTAAACGTTTTAATACCCGTGTTCATACTGTGTTTTTATGTATGTATCTGAGATGTTTACTCTTCATCATGAAAAATGATCAACAAATATGTACCAACCCTCACATGTACTTTTTATCAACAATTGAGTTAATGTTTTACCAACCCATTTAATTTTTTGTTACCTCTTTCTTTTTAGTTTCTTTTTTTATTTTTTGTTGTAGACAAAAGGTGGTCCTTCTTGTTTTTTAAGGGAGCAAGGGAAAAAATAATTATCTACCCATGCATTCAGTATTCATCAACACATGAGTTCACGTGTTACCGACCCATTTTCGTTATTTGTAGCTGCATCTATTTTTTTTTCTTATATATGAACCTTTTGGTTTCTTTTTTTGTTTCTCACGTGAATAGGGTGAACCTACTTATCAACCCTCCCATGCACTCTTCATCAATAGGTGGCTCAATGTTTTACCAACCTATCTACTCTCTTGTTACCATCTTATTTTCTTTCTTTTTCTATAGACAAATGTGGTACTTTTTGGTATTTTAAGGTAATAAGGGAACCTACTTATCACCCCTCCCATGCACTCTTCATCAATAGGTGCCTCAATGTTTTTACCAACCCATCTACTATTTTGTTACCTCCTTTTTTTTTCTTTTTCTCTACACAAAGGTGGTCCTTTTTGGTATTTTAAGGGAACAAGGGAACCTACTTATCAACCCTCCCATGCACTCTTCATCAATAGGTGACTCAATGTTTTACCAACCCATCTACTCTATTGTTACCTTCTTCTTTCTTTCTTTTTCTATAGACAAAGGTGGTCCTTTTTGGTTCTTTAAGGGAATAAGGGAACCTACTTTATCAACCCTCCCATGTAATCTTAATCAATAGGTGGCTTAATGTTTTACCAACACATCTACTCTTTTGTTACCTGCTTTTTTTTCTGTACACAAAGGTGGTCCTTTTTGTTTTTTAAGGCAACAAGGGAACCTACTTATCAACCCTCCCATACACTCTTCATCAACAGGTGACTTAATGTTTTATCAACCCATCTATTATCCTCTAACCATCTTCTTTCTTCCTTTTTTCTGTAGACAAATGTGGTCCTTTTTGTTATTTTAGGGAACAAGGTAACCTACTTATCAACCCTCCCATGCACTCTTCATGAATAGGTGGCTCAATGTTTTACCAACCCATCTACTCTTTTGTTACCTCCTTCTTTTTTCTTTTTTGTACACAAAGGTGGTCTTTTTTGTTTTTTAAGGGAACAAGGGAACCTACTTACCACCCATCCCATGCACTCTTCATCAATAGGTGACTCAATATTTTATCAACCCATCTACTCTCTTTGTTACCTCCTTGTTTTTATTTCTTTTTTTTGTACACAAAGTTGGTCCTTTTTGGTTTCTTAAGGGAACAAGGGAACCTACTTATCAACCCTCCCATGCACTCTTTATCAATAGGTGGCTCAATGTTTTACCAACCCATCTACTCTCTTGTTACCTCCTTATTTCTTTCTTTTTCTGTAGACAAAGGTGGTCCTTTTTCGTTTTTAAGGGAATTAGGGAACCTAATTATCAACCCTCCCATGCTCTCTTGATCAATATCTGGCTCAATGTTTTTATCAACCCATCTACTCTCTTGTTACCATCTTATTTCTTTTCTTTTTCTGTAGACAAAGGTGGTCCTTTTGGTTTTTTAAGGGAATAAGGGAACCTAATTATCAACCCTCCCATGCACTCTTGATCAATATCCGGCTCAATGTTTTATCAACCCATCTACTCTCTTGTTACCTCCTTATTTCTTTTCTTTTTTCTCGTAGACAAAGGTGGTCCTTTTTGGTTTTTTAAGGGAATAAAGGAACCTAATTATCAACCCTCCCATGCACTCTTGATCAATATCCGGCTCAATGTTTTATCAACCCATCTACTCTCTTGTTACCTCCTTATTTCTTTCTTTTTCTGTAGACAAAGGTGGTCCTTTTTGGTTTTTTAAGGGAATAAGGGAACCTACTTATCATCCCTCCCATGCAATCTTCATCAATAGGTGGCTCAATGTTTTATCAACCCATCTACTCTCTTGTTACCATCTTCTTTTTTTTCTGTAGACAAAGGTGGTTCTTTTTGGTTTTTTAAGGGAATAAGGGAACCTACTTATCAACCCTCCCATAAGGGAACCTACTTATCAACCCTCCCATGCAATCTTCATCAATAGGTGGCTCAATGTTTTATCAACACATCTACTCTCTTGTTACCAGCCTTATTTCTTTCTTTTTCTGTAGACAAAGGTGCTCCTTTTGGTTTTTTAAGGGAATAAGGGAACCTACTTATCAAACCTCCCATGCAATATTCATCAATAGGTGGCTCAATGTTTTATCAACCCATCTACTCTCTTGTTACCAGCTTATTTCTTTCTTTTCTGTAGACAAAGGTGCTCCTTTTTGGTTTTTTAAGGGAATAAGGGAACCTACTTATCATCCCTCCCATGCACTCTTCATCAATATGTGGCTCAATGTTTTATCAACCCATCTACTCTCTTGTTACCATCTTCTTTCTTTCTTTTTCTGTAGACAAAGGTGGTCCTTTTTTATTTTTTAGGGAACAAGGGAACCTACTTATCAACCCTCCCATGCAATCTTGATCAATAGGTGGCTCAATGTTTTATCAACCCATCTACTCTCTTGTTACCATCTTCTTTCTTTCTTTTTCTGTAGACAAAGGTGGTCCTTTTTTGGTTTTTTAAGGGAACAAGGGAACCTACTTATCAACCCTCCCATGCAATCTTGATCAATAGGTGGCTCAATGTTTTATCAACCCATCTACTCTCTTGTTACCATCTTCTTTCTTTCTTTTTCTGTAGACAAAGGTGGTCCTTTTTTTGGTTTTTTAAGGGAACAAGGGAACCTACTTATCAACCCTCCCATGCAATCTTCATCAATAGGTGGCTCAATGTTTTATCAACCCATCTACTCTCTTGTTACCATCTTCTTTCTTTCTTTTTCTCGTAGACAAAGGTGGTCCTTTTTTTGGTTTTTTAAGGGAACAAGGGAACCTACTTATCAACCCTCCCATGCAATCTTCATCAATAGGTGGCTCAATGTTTTATCAACCCATCTACTCTCTTGTTACCATCTTCTTTCTTTCTTTTTCTGTAGACAAAGGTGGTCCTTTTTTTGGTTTTTTAAGGAAATAAGGGAACCTACTTATCAACCCTCCCATGCACTCTTGATCAATAGGTGGCTCAATGTTTTATCAAGCCATCTGCTCTCTTGTTACCATCTTCTTTCTTTCTTTTTCTGTAGACAAAGGCGGTCCTTTTTTTGGTTTTTCAAGGGAATAAGGGAACCTAGTTATCAACTCTCCCACGCACTCTTGATCAATATGTGGCTCAATGTTTTATCAACCCATCTACTCTCTTGTTACCATCTTCTTTCTTTCTTTTTCTGTAGACAAAGGTGGTCCTTTTTGGTTTTTTAAGGGAATAAGGGAACCTACTTATCAAGCCTCCCATGCAATCTTATTTCTTTTCTTTTTCTGTAGACAAAGGTGGTCCTTTTTGGTTTTTTAAGGGAATAAGGGAACCTAATTATCAACCCTCCCATGCACTCTTGATCAATATCTGGCTCAATGTTTTATCAACCCATCTACTCTCTTGTTACCTCCTTATTTCTTTTCTTTTTTCTGTAGACAAAGGTGGTCCTTTTTGGTTTTTTAAGGGAATAAAGGAACCTAATTATCAACCCTCCCATGCACTCTTGATCAATATCTGGCTCAATGTTTTATCAACCCATCTACTCTCTTGTTACCTCCTTATTTCTTTCTTTTTCTGTAGACAAAGGTGGTCCTTTTTGGTTTTTTAAGGGAATAAGGGAACCTACTTATCATCCCTCCCATACAATCTTCATCAATAGGTGGCTCAATGTTTTATCAACCCATCTACTCTCTTGTTACCATCTTCTTCTTTTTTTTCTGTAGACAAAGGTGGTTCTTTTTGGTTTTTTAAGGGAATAAGGGAACCTACTTATCAACCCTCCCATAAGGGAACCTACTTATCAACCCTCCCATGCAATCTTCATCAATAGGTGGCTCAATGTTTTATCAACACATCTACTCTCTTGTTACCAACTTATTTCTTTCTTTTCTGTAGACAAAGGTGCTCCTTTTTGGTTTTTTAAGGGAATAAGGGAACCTACTTATCAAACCTCCCATGCAATATTCATCAATAGGTGGCTCAATGTTTTATCAACCCATCTACTCTCTTGTTACCAGCTTATTTCTTTCTTTTCTGTAGACAAAGGTGCTCCTTTTTGGTTTTTTAAGGGAATAAGGGAACCTACTTATCATCCCTCCCATGCACTCTTCATCAATATGTGGCTCAATGTTTTATCAACCCATCTACTCTCTTGTTACCATCTTCTTTCTTTCTTTTTCTGTAGACAAAGGTGGTCCTTTTTTATTTTTTAAGGGAACAAGGGAACCTACTTATCAACCCTCCCATGCAATCTTGATCAATAGGTGGCTCAATGTTTTATCAACCCATCTACTCTCTTGTTACCATCTTCTTTCTTTCTTTTTCTGTAGACAAAGGTGGTCCTTTTTTGGTTTTTTAAGGGAACAAGGGAACCTACTTATCAACCCTCCCATGCAATCTTGATCAATAGGTGGCTCAATGTTTTATCAACCCATCTACTCTCTTGTTACCATCTTCTTTCTTTCTTTTTCTCGTAGACAAAGGTGGTCCTTTTTTGGTTTTTTAAGGGAACAAGGGAACCTACTTATCAACCCTCCCATGCAATCTTCATCAATAGGTGGCTCAATGTTTTATCAACCCATCTACTCTCTTGTTACCATCTTCTTTCTTTCTTTTTCTGTAGACAAAGGTGGTCCTTTTTTGGTTTTTTAAGGGAACAAGGGAACCTACTTATCAACCCTCCCATGCAATCTTCATCAATAGGTGGCTCAATGTTTTATCAACCCATCTACTCTCTTGTTACCATCTTCTTTCTTTCTTTTTCTCGTAGACAAAGGTGGTCCTTTTTTGGTTTTTTAAGGGAATAAGGGAACCTACTTATCAACCCTCCCATGCACTCTTGATCAATAGGTGGCTCAATGTTTTATCAAGCCATCTACTCTCTTGTTACCATCTTCTTTCTTTCTTTTTCTGTAGACAAAGGCGGTCCTTTTTTGGTTTTTCAAGGGAATAAGGGAACCTAGTTATCAACTCTCCCACGCACTCTTGATCAATATGTGGCTCAATGTTTTATCAACCCATCTACTCTCTTGTTACCATCTTCTTTCTTTCTTTTTCGTAGACAAAGGTGGTCCTTTTTGGTTTTTTAAGGGAATAAGGGAACCTACTTATCAAGCCTCCCATGCAATCTTCATCAATAGGTGGCTCAATGTTTTACCAACCCATCTACTCTCTTGTTACCTCCTTCTTTTTTTCTTTTCCTGTACACGAAGGTGTTCCTTTTTGTTTTTTAAGGGAACAAGGGAACCTACTTATCAACCATCCGATGCACTCTTCATCAATAGGTGGATCAATGTTTTACCAACCCATCTACTCTCTTGTTACCTCCTTCTTTTTTTTCTTTTCCTGTACACAAAGGTGGTCCTTTTTGTTTTTTAAGGGAACAAGGGAACCTACTTATCAACCCTCCCATGCAATCTTCATCAATAGGTGGCTCAATGTTTTACCAACCCATCTACTCTCTTGTTACCTCCTTCTTTTTTTCTTTTCCCGTACACAAAGGTGGTCCTTTTTGTTTTTTAAGGGAACAAGGGAACCTACTTATCAACCCTCCCATGCAATCTTCATCAATAGGTGGCTCAATGTTTTACCAACCCATCTACTCTCTTGTTACCTCCTTCTTTTTTTCTTTTCCCGTACACAAAGGTGGTCCTTTTTGTTTTTTAAGGGAACAAGGGAACCTACTTATCAACCCTCCCATGCAATCTTCATCAATAGGTGGCTCAATGTTTTACCAACCCATCTACTCTCTTGTTACGTCCTTCTTTTTTTTCTTTTCCTGTACACAAAGGTGGTCCTTTTTGTTTTTTAAGGGAACAAGGGAACCTACTTATCAACCCTCCCATGCAATCTTCATCAATAGGTGGCTCAATGTTTTACCAACCCATCTACTCTCTTGTTACCTCCTTCTTTTTTTCTTTTCCTGTACACAAAGGTGGTCCTTTTTGTTTTTTAAGGGAACAAGGGAACCTACTTATCAACCATCCGATGCACTCTTCATCAATAGGTGGCTCAATGTTTTACCAACCCATCTACTCTCTTGTTACCTCCTTCTTTTTTTCTTTTCCCGTACACAAAGGTGGTCCTTTTTGTTTTTTAAGGGAACAAGGGAACCTACTTATCAACCATCCGATGCACTCTTCATCAATAGGTGGCTCAATGTTTTACCAACCCATCTACTCTCTTGTTACCTCCTTCTTCTTTTTTCTTTTCCTGTACACAAAGGTGGTCCTTTTTGTTTTTTAAGGGAACAATGGAACCTACTTATCAACCATCCGATGCACTCTTCATCAATAGGTGGCTCAATGTTTTACCAACCCATCTACTCTCTTGTTACCTCCTTCTTTTTTTCTTTTCCTGTACACAAAGGTGGTCCTTTTTGTTTTTTAAGGGAACAAGGGAACCTACTTATCAACCATCCGATGCACTCTTCATCAATAGGTGGCTCAATGTTTTACCAACCCATCTACTCTCTTGTTACCTCCTTCTTCTTTTTTCTTTTCCTGTACACAAAGGTGGTCCTTTTTGTTTTTTAAGGGAACAAGGGAACCTACTTATCAACCATCCGATGCACTCTTCATCAATAGGTGGCTCAATGTTTTACCAACCCATCTACTCTCTTGTTACCTCCTTCTTTTTTTTCTTTTCCTGTACACAAAGGTGGTCCTTTTTGTTTTTTAAGGGAACAAGGGAACCTACTTATCAACCATCCGATGCACTCTTCATCAATAGGTGGCTCAATGTTTTACCAACCCATCTACTCTCTTGTTACCTCCTTCTTTTTTTCTTTTTCCGTACACAAAGGTGGTCCTTTTTGTTTATCAACTCTACTTATCAACCCTCCCATGAACTCTTCATCAACACCTTAGTCCATATGTTACCAACACTCCCATTCAGTCTTTATCAACATGTATATGGAAGCTTAACCAACACCTACATTATTATGTTACCAAGAAGGGAATTGCGGAAGAAGGGAATTGTCATGTTGCAAGTCGTAGTTCATTTCATTTGCAAGTGGATTATGCTGCTCCCCTCCCTTTTTTTTAACCCTAAAATTTCACTAGCCCAAAAAGAGAATAAGGGAATAGTTAATATTTTACTACGTGAACATGTAAAGGGAATTGCCCACGTGCAGCAAGAAAATTAACGTACGACAACCCAACTTGTGTCACGAGCGGAAAGGGAATTGCCACGAAAGAGAATTGCCACGAGCGGAAAGGGAATTGTCACGAGCGGAAGGCAAATCAATTAAGGCACGTAACCTCTGTGGTCCACAATTACCACGAAAGGGAAAACGCGTTTTTATGGTTTTATTCCCAAATTGGGTTGTCCAAAACCGATCGCTTGATTTAATCCTGGCGCGCGAGCGCCAGCTAGGGCCGCCCACTAGAGAGATGAGAAAGAAAAGTAGAGAGACTTAGGACAAGAAACATTGAGCAAATTTGATGAGGCTTCGTCGGTATATAACAACGCAAAGACCACCGCATAACCTAAAAAAAATTATAAGCCATGGCACAGTCGAAGCAATGCTCTGATACACAATAAAAAAGGTGTGCATGTCTCCATGACTACAACTGCATAAATCAAGCAAAGCCATCTAAGCCGACCCGAACAAAATCGAAACATGCGCAAGTAAACAAGAAACACACATCCCCATGTCTGCAACAACTTGAATCGAGCAAAGCTTTCCAAGGCCACACCAAAAAAAAATTGTCCAATGACGCAAAACTAAACTCGAAACAATCTAAGGTTTAAACACAACACCACTGAATGCATATCCTTGTATGTAACAACACCCATATACAAACGAAATGCAAAACACTACAGATCATACATGACTCAGCAACATCTATTTGAACAATGTTAAGCAACAAACAAATAACAATATATAGAACATAGCATCCAAACATATACAAGAAAAACTATTTTACTGCTGCCGCACCCACATCCAACCAGATAGATAAGAAAGAGTACCAGCATAACATTCAATCAAGTAGATAAAAGTTAATTTACTACCCCCCAAAAATTACCACCTAAGGACCACCATATGGCGCGGCGTGCCGCCGCGCCCTCTAATTGCTAGTTGAAATAATCATGTGTTGTTTCCATCATAACAGCGTAATATTGTGGTATTCTCTTTTGATGCTTTATTGGGTTTACTTCGCACATGTTTATACCATGTTATCACTATAACCAGTCAACTAAAGTCGTTTTATCGCTATGTATGATTATTGCTCTCTTAGTTGGTCGCTCCCAGTCTTTTGCTAGCCTCTGCCTGTACTGAGTATGAACTCTACTCGTGCATCCAACCACTATTAAACTAAATTTTGCCAATTGTGTCCACCATATCTACCTAATAGCATTATTGCTATTCCAAGTAATTCATCATGTTTTTATTTACCTTCCAAATTAAATTTTGGCATGAGAAAATTAGTCTGTAAAAATCTCACGAAATTGATCGCACATTTACTTTCTTGCACCTAATAAATTTAATCATTATGCCTATCTTATGAAGTTTATATGTTTGCAAATTGCAAGTTGGGAGTTAGTAGAACCATGCTTTCATGGGGAACACTTTCGACATTGCACTTATATTTAGTTGATGTCATGTTCTTTTGCTTATGGATGCGTAGCGGTGCGAAATAAAATGGAAACTTATAAGTCCATGGAGTTTGTATATGAGTTAGGGAAACGCCTGGGCCGCTAATCTAAGCCATGCATCATTCATGGTGGAAATTTACAGCTAAGCCATAGTGAGCATTCTATGAAGCATTTGCAATAAAAATCTATACCCATAGTAAATAAAAGATTGCTGAGATGCTCACTGTCTGTTTGTCTTGTCATTTTGGCATGGGATTGCTACCTCCATATCATCGGGCAAGAGATACCCCGTTGGCGATTCTCAATGATACATGTATACTTACAATGACAAGAACTTATTTGGGACCTAAGTTGGGTAGCATGAGGTTTAGGTACTCGCATTCAAGGGGCATGAGATTTTCAACTTGTGATTTGCAAGCATATAGCTCATTTTTGACTCACATTAACTTTAACCATTCAAGATGCTTATGATAGGGGAAATGAGAGCTCAAAACTAGTAAGTACCATACTTTTTGGAAGGTTTATAAAACTTGTTTATCTTGCTTACTCTGCAAAGAGTCTCTCTTTAACTTTTATGTTGAGTCTTCATCTTCTACTTTATGCACCAATTAAGAGAGCATAGTTGTCATTGTTAGTGCAATGTGTATAGTCCCAAAATTATTATTGATTGATTCATGATTATGCTATTATTTGTTCTTAAATTACTTGTATCTAGTCACCCTTTGAACTTTAAAGGTGTCCTAGCATTTACGTTTTGCTACTTCATAAAGGACAAGCTGAATACCACTTTGCTATATTTTCGCTATGCCCATAAACAAATAGTTGCATTCAATGTAGTATTATACATGATCTTTTGCTTGAGTTACTCTTCATGTTATAACATAGTTGCTAAGTTCTATTGAATTATATCTATCATACCTATGTTTAGAGTACTTAGATCCCAGCATACAATGCTTTTACAATAACTTGATTAAGATTGTGTTGGCTGCATGTCACCTCAAAAATTATTTTGTTATCACTTACCTACTCGAGGACGAGCAGGAGTTAAGCTTGGGGATGTTGACACGTTGCAAACGTATCTATAATTTTTGATGCACCATGCTTGTTTTACATCAATTGCTATATGTTTTGTTTACACTTCGTGGCACTTTTATGCATTTTCCGGAACTAACCTATTGACAAGATGCCACAGTGCATGTTCCCTATTTTCTGCTATTTTTTTATTTCAGAAAAGTTGTAGAGGAAATATTCACGGAATTGGACGAAGAAAAAGCCAAAGTTCCTATTTTTTTCCGGAGCGAAGACGGAGTCCAGAGGAGAGACGAAGGGGGGCCATAGGGTGGCCAGACCTACCCTAGGCGCGACCTGGACCTGTCCTGCGCCTAGGGGTGGTCCGGGGCCACCAGGCCCCCACCGACCTCGCCCTTCCGCCTATATAAAGCTCCCGACGCAAAAACCCTAAATATAGAAGCCTCCGTCCACGAAAAGTTCCGTAGCTCCGCCGCCGTCGCAGACAAGATTCGGGGGACAGAAGTATCCATCGCCATTGCTGATTCCTATGATTAGGAGTGAGTAGTTCTCCCCCGGGGCTGAGGGCTCTACTTGTAGCTATGTGGTTTATCTCTCTCTCCCATGGTATGATCTTCATGTGACCATGAGCTTTGTAAACTACATGTCGTTATGCTATTCAAATGAACTTTACTTATGTGATCTCCGGAGACTCCTTGTCTCACGTGTGTAAAGGTGGAGTGTGTGCATCATGTGGGTCTCTTAGGCTATATTTCACAGAATACTTGTTCACTGAATTATGATTTTAGTTGGATGTCTCTATGAAATTGTGGTGTGTTAGTACCGCCTATGAATGCTCAAAGTGCAGCGCAAGGTGTTCATTAGTACTTGGGAATACATTTTTAAGGTTTGCTTTTGCAGACCTACGCAGTGGATTAGTGTTCGTTATCTAGCCGGAGAGTCTTTCAGAGTAGCATAGTGAAGTGCTTATATTTATATTCCTTTATGATATCATTGTTGAGAGTGACCACTAGTGAAAGTATGATCCCTAGGCCTTGTTTCCAAACATCGAATCACCATTTATTTACTGTTTCACTGCATGTTTACTCGCTGCCATATTTATTTCAGATTGTTATTACCACTCATATTCATCCATATCACTTGCATTTTACTATCTCTTCGCCGAACTAGTACACCTATACATCTGACAAGTGTATTGGGTGTGTTGGGGACACAAGAGACTTCTTGTATTGTAATTGCAGGGTTGCTTGAGAGGGATATCTTTGACCTCTACCTCCCTGAGTTCGATAAACCTTGGGTGATCCACTTAAGGGAAACTTGATGCTGTTCTACAAACCTCTGCACTTGGAGGCCCAATACTGTCTACAAGAATAGAAGCGTGCATAGACATCAAACGCCCATCACCAGTAGCACGGCCCTTGATTTGCGCCTCTTCATCCAACTGTGATTTAGCTTCTCTTGCATGATGTAGTAGCTCATTCATAGTATCATAGCGGTGATGATGAACAATACCCTTGATGGTATATTTCAGACCATGAAAAAAACGTTGCATTGTCATCCTAAGGGACTCACGGACACGGGCGCTCTGCATAAGCATCTCCATCTCCATGTAATAAGCATCAGCCGTCATAACACCTTGTCTCAATAGGGTCAACTTATCATATATTGATCGCAAATAATTAGTGGGAACAAAACGAGCTCGCATAACCTCCTTCATGGTGCGCCATGTAATAATGTGCAACTCTCCATCTTCTTCGCGGGCACGAGTAATTTCATCCCACCAACGCAATGCATAGCCATCAAATTCTGAGGAAGCAAGCTTGATCTTCCTATCTTCAGTATAGTCATGTAGTCGCCATAACTTCTCAATTTTGAGCTCCCATGTGAGGTATTATTGAACATCTGGACCTCCTTCAAATCTGGGTATTGAGAATTTTGGCTCACCCAAACCATCGTCTTGCGGTTGTGGAGGAACACGGCAGGCTCCGATGGGGGCAAAACCACGACCACATATACCATGTCCAAGACCACGCCCACCACCACGCTCATGGCAGCAGGTGCAGCCTCAAAATCACCATGAACATTGTCCTCATCTTCTTGTTGGGACTGTTGTTGTTGTTGCACCAAGTTATCAACAGCGACGTTCAAAGCTTTAAGAGTTCGTTGTATGTCTATCACTTGTTCTTGGATAGTACTAGGAAGCATTGGCGCGGCGCCACGCCGCACCCGTCAAGTGATTTTTATTGACAGAGGGACCCCATATAATGTTATATAGCTTAAAGAATTTGTTTACATGGAAAAACAAATTTTGCAGAAATATATAATCAGTTTTTGTAGAAAGAAATATATAAATCAGTTACAAATGAAGTCTTGGTTGTTCCAAATCAAAGTGTCAGAGCAGACTCGCTACCGATCGTCAGTTCTTCCCCACAGCTGCATTATATTAGCTGAATCCATCTTATATATGACGTGCACGTGTAGCTCATCATACCCCATGACTCCTCTTATGATTACTTATGATCCCGAGTTCATGAACCCCAGCACAAATTGCATTGTAGCTTGCTTTCGATCTCACATGCCAGATTTTCCTAAGGACAACACATCGGAGGTGCTCATGCGTTAGTAATACAAACATGGAGATTACTTCGCTGGTCCATCTCGGGACATGCATGGGACAGCAACACAACACATGTGCTATATGTTGAAGGTTGAAAACCTGAAACACACAGACATCACACGGGAAAACATGTAAATAAAGGGCGGTGACCTCATCCTTAGCAGCAAAGCAGACACAGCCTCTATTAACCTCACATTCTCCATCAGAGAACTCATAAAATATTAGACAATCCTCAATATAATTTATGATAGTACACCACCTCTAAACAAATACATAAATGTTGCAAACTACAGTGCACAATATTGCAGAGCATCTAAGAGAACAATGGTGGGTAACCTGAACGATGTTTGGTTCAGGAGATTGTCCATGACTTGTCCATAACTAAAATCAAGTTTTTCTAAACAACAAATAACTTAGGAGCATAGACATAACAGATTGTGAGCAAATGCTCATTGGTTAGTAAATTGAAAACAAAACCATGCTAATTTTTATTGAACTGTCAAAAACTCAAGATTTCTATATGTCGGTCAAACAGAAAAATACTTGTCCATCATTAAAAGAAATTAAAAGAAAATTAACATTTAAACCTGAAATTTAGATAGGATGTGCATCTTAATTTAATTTTGTTTCATTCAAAGGATAATTATACATATAAACGTGTAGGTTTTGTTTTTTGAACGGCAATAAGTATATACAGAAACAATCCAGAATCTATTTCTGTCCTTCATTATCATTGCAAAGAAGATTCAAGGAAAGGAACTACTTAACTACTAACCTGAATGGTAGAACCAATATCTCAACATGTGGTCAATTGGTCGACATTATCATTGGAATACTGAATTACTGAGGCCATGTACAAACAGTTAGAAACGTCAGAATGTGTGATATATAGTCAATGTGAGGATCTACGTCACCTATCTAAAAGGCTTTTATTAGGAACAATGAAATCAGTGAAAATAGAATATAACATTTCTTTAAGACAATCTAAGGAGTGATACTTCAAAGATAAAGTATTACACAATTTTGCATAAAGAATATATGAACAATACATATCAAGAAGATAAGCATGTACAAAAAGAATAACTTGCAGATGTACAGCTATCCGAGTGATGTTGAGGCACCATGGATGTGAATCCAATTACACACAACATCCCTTTAAAATAATGTAATATTGTCCACTATGAAAAATAAATATACATCATGCCAAATATTAGAGCAGATCACCAACAATGTTTGTCGTTAAATTAGTAGATAAAGATAGATTTTTGTTACTGGAACGGTTAGGCATAATGCATCAATATTGGAATTGCTCGATACGGAACACCATACATATTTCCAATTATATTGATATGTGGGTAGTAGAAAATAATCACTAAGCAGTATGAAGAATAAATTACAAAATAAATTGTGACAACTGATAATTAACGGAGACATGAGATATAAATTTATGATAAATATACTTTACACAGTATAGTCATACAGTTCAGCTAAACAAACAGAACACACAAATATTACACAATGCATAGGTGTTCCGGTGGTTTGTGTAAGTATTCTGGAAGGCAGCTTCCGCGCTTTCTATAAACAGTGCTTCACTACCTTCCAAGTATCACTGGCTTTCTAGCTTTAGTCACGGCGACTGATGCATGACCCCCACAACTGTAGAAATATGCAGAAGGAACAAATGAGATAGATTAATATGAATTTATTCATTATAAAACTTTAACTTGCTAGAAAATTATACGCAATGAAAAGTAATATAACTGCTGAAAAGCTTCAGTTGAAGCATTACTTGGACCAGCACAAGTAACAACGAAAACACAAGAAGCTGATGGTAGAAATTTCCTGATTCTGAATGGTGAAACCTCATCCCAATATTGTATGTTTAATCAGGATATCAGTAAGTCCGAAACTCCTATGGTCTGAATGTACTTCTACAAAATTAACAACCGAGTTTCCAGTGGGGAGCATTCAATCAGTTTTTCTTCAAGCTTTTATGTGAAAATTCTGAGAGCACATGACAGATAAAATTCCAAAAAATACAGCCTATGTTTAATCTCTTCTCTGTTTTCCTCAATAAGACACGTGCATACTAAAAGTAGATTGCATAGCTTGAATATCTGGCAATAATCTATGCAACTTCAATCAGGAAACTCTTAAAGTTTATATCTCTGGGACTCCTGTTCAGTAACATTATTAGGTTAGGTAGTTCTGAACTTATAGGTTACAGTTTGTTCTCACATATACCATAGTTGGACTACATTATATTCCTTCAGAAAGTAGAGGCACTCCCCGAGTTGAAGATGATATGACCAATTTACCAAGCTGTGGCCTTTTTCCAAACATATAATTAATCACCTCGACTTCCATTGCCAACTTTGTTATTAAATATGCAGGTAAGAAACCCATGATATTTAGATTTAACATGGCAGAGCCTTGTTGTAATCATGCAACAGGTAGCCTGCTGAAAACTCTCTTTTGAGCTTGTTGTGTTTACATTCTACACAGATTTAAAAAAGATCACTGCCATGGAGTGCGAGATGCACATCTACGCCAGACATCAACAATTGAACCGGAGAGAAACAAAGGGCGGAGATCTTACCAGTGCCGACGCTGGCCTTCCTGCGCTCCTTATTCTTGGCGCTGAAGAGGCTTGCCGGGAGGGGCTTGTCGGCGTCGATCCAGGCCTCGTCTGTTGGCCTACATCAACAACTAAACCGGAGAGAAACAAAGGGCGGAGATCTTACCAGTGCCGACGCTGGCCTTCCTGCGCTCCTTATTCTTGGCGCTGAAGAGGCTTGCCGGGAGGGGCTTGTCGGCGTCGATCCAGGCCTCGTCTGTTGGCCTACATCAACAACTAAACCGGAGAGAAACAAAGGGCGGAGATCTTATCGTTGTGACCCAGACTATACAACGATGAAATCATTGAAGGGGATGTTGGGAAGAGGTACCTCACCGCCTCACCGGCACGTTGGGGCATGGTGAAGGGCAGGATGCCAGGGCCACATCTTGAGGAAGGATCCAACTCACCTTGATTACATGGAAACAATCGATGGCATCACATCTTGACATTCCAGAAGTTGTGGGGGTGAATTGCTGGGGGTGGATTGGCGGAGAGGAGGACGTGGGGAAGAGAGATGAGGGCAGCCAAGATGGAGATTTCGAGAAGACGCGATTTTTCTGGATGCAACCAAAAGCGGTGCAAAGTGGGGTCGATGACACAAATACTTACGTGAAATCGAGGGTGACCGGCAACCTAAAGCAAGAATAGCGTGCAGGTAAACCTGGGGCAACCGGTAACCAGAAAATGTGGAGGTGAAAAAAAAATACCAAACAGAAACTAATCTATCCGGCCCTCAAAAAAAGGGACACGTGTTGCCTAATGATGGGAGCGCTGGAGAGGAAATTAAGGCATCTACAGTACCCAAACTACTATGGAATCGCTAAACTGACTGAAAATTATATAGTGTATGATTGACGGTCGCATTAGTAGTGTCAAGCTTCTTGGTGACGGTTTGAATGTCCTCATTAAGTTCTTCGCCCTGCTTACGAAACTCACACCGCACATCGTCACGAAGCGCTTGATACTCTCGCCAAGAAACAAGATCAACTCCCGCCTTTTTCTGTGAAACAACATCAGCATCACTAGAAGACATGATTAGTAGGTTAGTGCACTAAATCAAAAATCTGTGGTGGTACTCTCACAAGTCACTCAAAACTGATAAGAAAGGTAAATCTTATCGCTCCAAAGTGAATTAGTTTTTCTTACCACTTGGATTGACGAACTAGTGCACGGATGTAGTGAAACAAATATCAAGGATATAAGAACAATCACATGACAAAGCAGGTGGGGCTGTAGGTAGGCTACCTATATGCACCAATAACAAGCTATAGCTTTGACCGTATAAAATACCCTAAGAAACTCACACAATGCGATAAATGTGGCAAATCAACTATATGAAAGAATAATATTGCAATGCACTCGAGAGACACTAGCAAAGCTCAACGGGACATACACAATATTGCTCAACTAGGGGTGCAAAAAAGTAAACTAGACCTTCACTTGATTTTACTAGCACTTCATTTTTTTTTGATTTTATCACAAGCAACAATGTAGCTCTTTTTTGCTTCTTTTCAATTTTCAATTTTTTTATTTTTATGACTCTACTCTTTGTAACACGGCTAAAAGAAAATGCAAAGCACCGAAAACCTAAAAAGCAGCATGTCGAGCGGTAAAACTAGTCTCTTTTGGAAAGTTCCTAGTCACGTATATTGAAAGGCTATGTCTATGGTTGAGATAAAGCAAACTGTACGCTATGTGAACTCGTAGCAACAAAAAATATGACAAACTAACCATGTCAGAAAACTGTGCCACGGTAGAAAAAACTGACCAAAACAAAAACAAACTCGAGATTGGATCAAAAACTAAACACGAACATCAACTAAAACTCGAAATTGATGCAATCTAAGGTTATGGCAAACCTAATCCTAATATTTTTTTGGCCTTTTCTAGATAGAAAACAACTCACAACTCAACTATGGGATGGATTGTGGATGGCTTACCGAGGAAACGCTGAAATCTGATACCAAGATGATAAGGGGTTGCCGGATCTTGTCAGTAAGCGAGGTGGATGGTGACGAACACGCGATGAACACAACGGAGAATACACGGTGATAAGTTGATGATAACTTGTATGACGCTGACGAGTCTCTCGATTGATTCCTGTCGCCAATGCAACAGCTTTCAACCCTGCAAGATATTCGCAACTCCACACACGTGCGCACGTAGCCGCCGACCACGAAGCGGTAAATTGCAATCTTCTAATCCCCAATGGAACAACAGATCACACAAACTTTCAGTAGCAAAACACCAGATCGATGCGAATTGGTGTATAGAATTCAATAGAGTTGCGTAGCAATCAACTATGAACTAGGGTTTATCTTAAACGTGGTCTAAACCTAATTTGGGGGCTTCCTTGGCACTTATATAGGGGTACAGGACGACCAGGGTTCGAAAACTAGGGGTACAAACCGACCTGGAACAGGTTTGGGCAATTCTGGTTCCGACTCGGTCAGGCCCGCGTATGCTCCGGAGGGACCAGGCCCTAGACCGGGTTGGCCGGTAGAAACCGGGCGTGGTGCCGAGCGTCCACCAGGCGAACCTCCAGGTTCCCTGGACTAGTATCCGGTGTGCATCGGTGTGGGGGGCGGCAGGCACCGGGCCGTCCGGTGTGGCAGCCGGTAGTGCCAGGCCTGGCGCCGGTCGGTCCAGCATGATGGCCGGCGCTGCCGGGCTGGGTGTCGGGCTCTCCTTCATTCGCGCATGCCTCCCGCTCCTCCTTCGCGCGTCCATGGAATGTCCTCACGTCCAGCACCATGTCCAGCTGCTTCTCTTCGCCTCGTACGACGCTTGCTCCATCTTCGTACCTGATCATAGACAAGTCAAAGGACTTAGGCAGTATAAAATTCTCATCGATCAAAGTATCATTCATGAGCGAATTCCCCTGCTGTTTAAGTAGCTTCGCACGAGTCCTTGTAATGTGTCCAATCCTAACTTCATTGGACTTGAGCTTCACAACAACATCGTCTTCATCTTGCAATGACGGAGGTAGTAGTTTGGCATGGATGTCCTCATCAGAATCGCTCTTCCACAGCAGCGGCGAAAACCGGTTGTTCCACCGCGCCACGCGACCCCCAGCCGCCGACGGCGCAGAAAAGCGGCGATGGGGAGTAGCAGCCCCCGCCCCGCGTCCCTCACCTGCAATGATGGCCCTTGCCTCGCGCCCCTTGGCTCCGCTGGCGCCCTCCGGCCACCCCAGCCGTGGTTTCAGACACATCGCGTCGACCGTTCAAGGTTATTCTCCTTGGGTAACTCGAATTACTCTTCGGGCAATATTTATAAGTTCATGTTTGGAGCCAATTCAGATGAGAAGGGCTTGCAAACTATCTGGAAATCTAAGTGCCTCCTCAAGCTTAAGGTTTTGCTCAGTTACTCTTCATGGACCTGCTAAACGCCAAGGATTTAAATGTTAAGGAAGAGTTGGTATGTGTTCTCTGCAACACTAGTGTGTTACAATCCAGAGGCCATCTATTCTTCTGTTGCTCGTTTGGTTCTTCATATCGGAACATGATTGGGATTGAGTAGGATTGCTCATTAGATGCCTCTCCATGCTGGAACTTTTTGTCTCTACGGCTTGGAACGTAAGGAAGGAGCGAAATGACCACATCTTCGACAACCAGATGTCTTTACTTGCTAGATGGAAGTTTCAATTCCAAAATGATTTATCACTACAACAGCACAGAGTGAAACATGTTTTGGACCAACCTTTTTTAATTGGATTCTGACTTTTTCTTCATAATTAATGTCTTTACTTCTTTGATTACTCATCTATTTATATCCCTCCTAATGTAATTTTCCTTGTTTGTACTATGTACCCTTTCTCGTAACCTTGCTTGGTTAGGTTGTGACATACATAAGATCAACCTGGAATCGTGTGCCGTGAGAAAGACACACTTGCAGTTTCAGGCCATGCATCTTGACACTCGGAATCCGATGGCACGGGCTTCACGCCTGACACTCGGAACCAGATACAACTCACCGTGGACAACTGTGGCAATCATGTTCGCTGATATGAGATACATGTGAAATTTAGCCCTCGCTGAAGAGTAGACACTTGCTTTTGTTTGGGACAATACTGCCTTCAAAAGAAGTTATGCCAACCTGGTTTCGTGGTGTAGTTGGTTATCACGTCAGTCTAACACACTGAAGGTCTCCGGTTAGAACCCGGGCGAAGCCAAATTTAAGTTTTTTTGTTTTTGCATGAATTTTGCGTAAATTAAGCAAAAAAAATGGCCCATACAGGTCTCGAACCTGTGACCTTCGCGTTATTAGCACGACGCTCTAACCAGCTGAGCTAATAGGCCATATGATAATTGTGTGTAGTTTACTATTTTTATACGTTTTGTTTTGTATTATGTGGCTTATGTTTTTCCTGACACTAGCCAACCAATTTCCTAGCATCTGCAAGGCGGAGGACGGACAGAAGTAAAATCAAAGTAGCCTATACTTATGTGATCTCGAATCTAATCATCAAGTACGATAGAACTACGAGCATACATAAATAAAATACAGTGAAAATACAAGCATGTACCGTTTATCTTACCATCTACCTAGCCGCCTAGCCGTCTTCTCATTCAAAATAGGTGCATATTATTCGAGAGTAATAGACACCCTAGCCTTGGCAAAAGAGGTTGTTAGGTAAATAATAAACACTTCCTTTTATTGGCAATTTTGCTAGGAGCTGCCATTAAATTCTTGCTATGTCTAGCTAGCCAAATTGGTTCTCCCGCGATGGCTAGTAAGTACCCGAAATGAGATGGTAATTTCGTTTGGCGTGGGCTCAATGGTGGATATGTTACTATGGAAATTGAGGTTAGTAGGCGCAACGATTTTAGGTGAAACCTTTGGTAAATTGTCGCTAATCAAAAAGTGATTAGTGTTGAACCCATTTGATATATGAAGACGTCCCCAATAAAACGTTTGGTTGGCTTCGCCCATGCGTGGGTTGTTGATCAAACGAGTAAGTTCAAACTAGCGGACTTGTATTGTATTTTGCCAACTACCTGGATTGGTGCTATATGTCCTACCAGCCGCCCGACCCACATATCCTCCAACTTAGCAGTTATCAGGGACGGAGCCATCTTCTCATGTTGAGGGGGGCAAAATGGACTGGATTACTGCTGTAAACTTGACGAGGGGGGCGAATTTGACTAAATCTGTGAGAAATTATGGTGTAATCACTAGTATTCTTCACAAAATCCCAATCATGGGAGTGGCTGAGCCCTCCTCGTCCCCCCTTGTCTCCGTGCCTAGAAGTTATAGGGCCTTGTTGCTAGACCAACGAAGGCTCATGTGTGTCTCCATTTCCCCTTAGACAAACAAATGAACGATAAACATCCACCACCAGACGATGCATTCATCTAACCATTTAGCAAAAATCAAGGCAGGACGGGCATCTGATTTGTATTAATTCACTTCCGCACAACTTTAGCACTTCAAAGAAAGACAACATAAATTTTGAAAGACTGGTGGGTACCATGTTAATGTGGACAATCCTTCAATCATAGGTCAATAGCTTTCCCTTTCAAGTACTTAACCTCTTGTCAAACTTGTCCTCTATATCCTTACCATTTTTTTATTCAGGAGTCACAATAATGTATCGAGATTCCCAAATACCAAAAAGGGTGGGCACCAACACTTCACAACCAAAGAAATGTTAGTATTGATCTTCCGGCTCTTCCGTAATTCTGAATAAAACATCACTTTTGTGTGTATAGATAATTTCTCAACCATGCATATTATTAGTTTCATATTGAGATCACATTGCATGTGATGTTTAGTGAAAGTAAGAGTATAAACTCCAGACTCCAAGATTGATGCGTCCAAAACATATGTACTATTCGTATCACTTTGCTTAGGGATTTTTGTCGGATTCTTACCAATTTAAATTAAAAATGTCACACTTAACATTGTTTTTACCACACATTTTTTCTTGTTACACACGCGTCATGTGAACCACACCCATCCATTCAACTTTGTCTCCCCCAAATCCTACCTTTTCCAAGCATCATCAGTTCACACACCCCCAATCCTACCTTTTTCCTACCATCGTTAGTTCACACATAACCCTCTCCCCGCCTCTCAGAGAAACCACGACATAACATTCAACCGGGAGATAGGGAGCACTTACTTTGAGCCCATTTCTATGATTTCCGCGATACATGTAAATCCATGAATTTTTGGTTTATCATGTCATAATTGAGTTTTGCATCATAATTAGAGTTTTCGCCGTGTATTAAAATGTTCTATGGGATTTCCCACAAAATCTGTTTATTTGGGTTCTAACTTTGCACTGCTGTTGCCAACCAAAACCCACCGGCGAGCAGCGACGGGCAACACGGAGAGCCGGGAGGCTCCCAGGACTGCTGATGGGCCCTGGTCCCTCGGGCAACGGCCCGCAATGCTCCGGCACACGTCCTGGCTAATGCAAGGGCGTGCCACCTGACCTATACCTGGTCAGGAAGGTGATGGATTGCTTCAATTAGTTTCCTGCATGGCAAACACGTAAACATTAAATACGTGCCCCGATCGGCTCTTAGGTTACTCTGTGAATCGGCTCAAAGAGCCGATTGACCAATGATTCACGTTGGATTTACGATAACATGGGTATCCTGCTTAATCAAAACCAAGATAAATCAATCTACGACAGTCTAGGGTTTTCACCGCATAACCGGAACATCCTACGCGTAGTTGAGCCTAGCAAATACGTAAGATAATAGAAAACTAGTCCTAAAGAGGCCTAAAAACCAACATAACGTCGATTCCCGGAACAATCCCTCTAGGATCAGCAGACTATACCTTACGCACTATCGGATCGTTCAACCCGTTTGTAAGGCCTAACCATGCGGATATCAAACTAATCCTTGAAGAACAAGGAACGACTATAACAGATCAGATCTACTAAATAAAGACTAAGCAAGATGCTGCCCTTACACCCAAGATAGGTGCAAATGCAGCTAGATATTGAGGGGCAGCGTAGCTAAGCAAGCAGATCATAAAAGTATCGACGTCAGCCCCAAAACATCTATGATAAGGGTGTTGCTCGCCATCAACAAGGCTTCAGCACGAGCAACACCAAGCAACGAATAAACAGATATCGCCTAGATCGCAAGATGCGATCTAGGCAAGCATGACGCTTACCCGAAGAAACCCTCGAAACAAGGGGTGGCGATGCGCCTAGATTGGTTTGTTGTGAACGTGATCGTCCTCCTTTCTCAATAACCCTAGGTACATATTTATAGTCTGTAGACTTTCTATCTTGGGAATAAACCCACCTGTGTACGACTAAACTCTATCTCTTAATTCTAAACATAAAACATAATCTACCATAATATACAGATACATGGGCAATCTAGCCCAAACTTCCGCACAAGGCCGATTCAGAGACACTTCATATGCATGTCCTCTAAGCCCATCTTCGATCACGGCCCATCTCCCCGCTCCGGCTAAATTCTGGTGATAACACATGCCCCCTGGTTTTGGCAATAATAATTCCAAAACCACTCTGTTTTTTCCTCATCGGGTTACGCGTTGCAGAGAAGAACCGCTTCAGTGTCTTTCCATCATGATGCCCTGTCTTCTCAACTCCTGCACGATTGACAATTCTGGCACCGTGTCCTCGAAAACTGCTCAAGCATTGAATTATCTCCCACTACATCCCCTTTATTTAATCTCACCCGAGCAGTTCGCCTCTTCATCCTCCTGTTCCGCATTAGCCATCGACAAAAAACCCTCCTCTGCACCATGGACTCCTCCTCCTCCTCCTCTGCCTCCTCTGGCCTTTCTTTCCAGTCCAATTCCTCCAGCGAGCCGATGCCGGCGTACGACCCGATAGCGGCGTACGAGCGCCGCGCTCTCGAGCATTGGGACGAGAGGGACTGGGACTTCGCCGTCGAGTCCGAGGATGAGGAATCCTTGACCGATGGGGAGGACAACCTCCAGTTCCTCGTGGACGGGGAATGGGAGGAGGAGAGCGACGACGATCTCTTCTCCTGGGGCGACTTTGAAAGAACATCTCTCACATTATGTTTTGTGTGTTTGATGTCAATATATGTGATACACTAATGTTTGTTTAAGTGGTACAGGGATTACATAGATATTTATTCATGTGTGTTGGATTTGATCGTCTGGCAAAAGTTGGCCAGGCCGGATAATCCGGGCCGGATATTGTTGAAATATCTGGCCCCCTGTTTTTGGCTAAGTCTCATGAGGAAAAGCAGCGCAGTATAGGGGCCGGATTTTTGCCCGGATATTGTCCCGGTATTGTACCAGGGCCGGAATATCCGGGCCGGATATTTTGGAAATATCCGGCCCCTCGATTTTGGCTAAGGACTGGAAGAAAAGCAAGTCTGGCATTGGGCCGGACATTTGGCCGGATAAAGTCACAGTTTTGTCCCGAAGGCCGGATTATCCGGGGGGGCGGATTATCCGGCCCTTACTTAGGCCGGAATATCCGGCCCCCGGAAGCCGCAACGGCTCAATTTTGAGGGGAGGTATAAATACCCCCTTCTTCTACCTTGGTTGCTTGCTCAATCATTACACAAGAAATCTGCCAAGCCACCTCCATTAGAGCCACCTCAAGAAACTCAAGATTTGCAAGATCTCCTTCCTCCCCCAACCAAAGCTCTTGATCTTTGGAGATTCGAAGGAGAAGACACCGATCTACATCCTCACCGAAGCGTTCTTCATTTCCCCCTCACTTGTTTGAGGGATCTCATGCTAGTGTTCCTATTTGGTTCCCTAGTTGATTTGTTGTTGATGTGTTGTTGTTGATTGTTGTATTGTTACAGATTTGGGAGCCTCCAATTTGGTTGTGGATGTGTGCCCCAAGAACTTTGTAAAGGCCCGGTTTCCGCCTCGAGGAAATCCCTTAGTGGAAGTGGGCTAGGCCTTCGTGGCGTTGCTCACAGGAGATCCGAGTGAAGCCTTCGTGGCTGTTGGTTTGGCTTGCGTAGCAACCACACTCCTCCAAACGTAGACGTACCTTCTTGCAAAGGAAGGGAACTACGGGAATCATCTCCGTGTCATCGCGTGCTCCACTCTCGGTTACCTCTATCCCACTCTATCTCCTATTGCGTAGCTATATCTTGCTTAGTTGATATCCTTGTCATATAGGTATATTCACTTAGTTGCATATCTAGAGAATTTACCTTTGTGTCAAGCCTAAGTTGAAAAAGAACTAAAAATTGGTTAGCACCTATTCACCCCCCTCTAGGTGCGGCATACGATCCTTTCAATTGGTATCAGAGCCTCGGCTCTTATTTCGGGCTTAACCGCCTAAGAGTATGCCGAACGAGGATCCCACGGAAGAGGCCACCAAGACGGTCTCCATGGAAGACTTCAATTCGTTGAAGTCCTCCATGGAAGCCCAAATGGAAAGCATGAAAAAGATGATTGCCGAGCTTTTGGCTCCGGCCCTTCCCAAGGCTCCTAGTGTAGAGGTAAAAGACACGGGTGCGTTAGATGAGGGAGATGCTTCGGACTTACCCTCATCTACCAAACCCGTGGAAGGTGATAACTTAAACACTATCACATCTCCTAGGGGAACTAGTGGAGGTGAAAGCTACAATCGAGTAGCTCCACCTTTCCTATCTCCCGATATACCGGTTCCCCATCCCCATTTGAACATTCGGGCGACCCACCTAAGTTTTCTATTGATAATTTCGATACTTGGCAATTTGAGTTCCGCTCTCATGTTTGTAGTGCCTCCAATGAACTATGGAGAATCATCTTGGAGGGCTTCAAGCCATACAACCCCGACAAGTTGACTAGAAGAGAAGCGATTGATAGTCAACTCAACAACACCGCCTTACACATGATTCAAACTAGTGTGGGGACACCGGAATTGCATCGTGTCCGGAACTACACCACCGCCAAGGAAGCTTGGGATGGCTTGGCCGCTAGTTGCATTGGAAGTGAGAGCACAAGGAGGAACAAGTATAATGCTCTTAAGAATAAAGCCGAAGGGTTCATGAGGCTACCGGATGAAGATCATGAAGTCATGTATGGAAGACTTCTCACCGTTGCCGATGCCTTCCGGCTTATTGGTGCCACCCACATCAATGACACTTGGATCAAGGAGAAGTACATTGAATGCATGATGCCATTTGTACCCATTGATGTCAAGACTCTTGTGGGAAGGGAATGCTATTCCTCTCTCACCTCTCAACAAGTCGTGCACGAGATGCAAGCTCTCAAGGTGCTTGAGGAAACCTCTCATGATTCTCGCAATCGTGCTCTTGGGATGACAAAAGGTTCCAACCTTGCCTTGGCGGTCAACTCCGTTGAAGAAGTGATTCCTCAAGAATCTTATAGGGCATCTTGGAGTATGTCCTATCCGGAAGATTTGCAATGCCACTACCATGATCACATGGCCTTCCATGCAAAATCCTTTTGGGTTGATCCCTCCAAGGCCAAGGAAGACAACATCAAGAGGAACAACAAAAGTGGGTTCACTAGCTTTGGTCCAAAGACAAGATCATGCTACAATTGTGATGACAAGCGTCACTTCATTGCCGAATGCCCCTATGAGAATAGAGAGCTTCATAATGGGAGGCTCATTCCCAAGGACAAGAGCAAAGACACAAAGGGCAAATATTCAAAAGCCCCCAACAAGAAGTTCTACAACAACAAGACCAAGAAGGGCAAGAGGCCCTCAAGAGTTGTGCTAGTAACAAGGGAAGAATATTCATCCGATGAAGTTGAAAGTTCTAGTGGTGATGAAGATGAAGAAAGCTCAAAGGAATTGGCCGCCATCGTCACCACCAACATACCCTCTTCATCTCTCTTTGAATCTCCCAATGAGAACCCTCATATCAAGAATGCACATTGCTTCATGGCAAGGTCCTCCTTGGACACACCTATTGTGCTATCAACTCAAGAAGAGTATACCTCCGGAGATGATGATGTTGATGATGAAGAAGATGCAACCTCTAATGGCTTGGTCGCTCTTGCCTCCCTCTCCACTAACTCTTCATCACCAAGTGAATCCCCCAATGAGGTCATTCTTGTGGAGGAAGAAAGTTGCCTCATGGCTAAATCCTCCGAGGTATCATCTCCTAGCCCCTCTATGCCTAACATATCTAGTGATCTAGGGGTTGATGATGCTAGTCTAAAAGTGAAACAAGAAATGCTAGATTTTGATGATTTCATTCTCAACCTACAAGGTAACACTAAAAAGCATGTTTCAAACCTCATGGTTCGTATAGCTCAACAAAGTGATATGCTTGAGAAAAAGGGTCAAATAGAGAGAGAAGACTCTCTTGAAATCCATGCTCTTAAAAATGCTCTTGAGGAAAGTCAAGAAACTATAGCTTCTCTTGAGGAGAGGCTAGAAACTCTTGAAGAGCCTCAAGATAAAATTAACAAGCTCACAAAAGCTAGAGATCTTGCTAGGGCTAAGTCTAAAGTGCTTAAAAAGGAAAAGGCCCAATTTGAGGTTGATCATGAGAAACTTGTGAAGGATCTAGATGAACTAGACAAAGCTCACAAAGCTTTGAAGAGTGAATTCACTCTCCTATCCAAATCCTATGAGCAACTTCAAATTAGGCTTGCTTCATATGATGTGCCTAGTTCCTCTACTCCTCTATGTGATCATGCAAATATTGTTGAGGAAAATGCTAGGTTGAAGGATGAACTTGCTAAGGCCTCCTCTTCCCAAAGTAAACTTTCTTTGGATGATCTTTTGAGTAAGCAAAGATCAAACAATGGGAAGGAGGGCCTTGGTTATAATGCCAAGGCAAAGAAGGCAAACAAGCAAAAGGCCAAGCCCGCACAAGAGAAGAAGAAAGACGTCACTAATGGTGAAGCCTCCAAGGGCAAAACCATGAATGATGATGATGCGGGAATTGCTAACCCTCACTATGTTTTATTTAAAGATTATTATGGTGATGTTTATGCTAAATATGTTGGCCCATATGATGGTTATGTTGCTTGGTCTATTTGGGTCCCAAAGACCCTTGTTGCTAACAAAAGAGGACCCATTGCGAAATGGGTACCTAAATCCAAGAATTGATCTCATGTAGGACTATGCCGCCGGAGGTTCAAAATGGGTACTTGATAGTGGATGTACAAGTCATATGACCGGCGGCAAGAACCTCGTCAAGGAGTTGAGGCCTAACATTAATGATATCACCGTCTCCTTTGGCGATAATTCTACATCCGAGGTATTGGGTTTTGGCAAGGTTGTGGTTGCACACAACATTACTCTTGTGGATGTCATGCTTGTCAAAACCCTTGGTTACAATTTGCTTTCCGTTTCCGCCCTTGGCAAGATGGGTTTCGCCGTCTTTATTGATAATGATATTGTGGTCCTCTTGTGGAGCAAGACTCTAAAAGTCGCTTTCGTTGGGTATCGCGAACACAACTTGTATGTGGTGGACTTTTCGGGGACCACCACGACAAGTGCGATGTGCCTATTCGGAAAGGCGGACGTGGGTTGGTTGTGGCATCGCCGCCTAGCCCATGTCAACATGAGAACTTTGCAAAGTCTTCACAAGGGGAACCATATTGTGGGACTAATGGAAAATGTGTCTTTTGCCAAAGATCGTGTTTGTAGGGCTTGTGTTGAAGGCAAAATGCATGACTCTCCGCATCCAAGCAAGACTATCATCTCTTCCAAGAGGATCTTGGAGCTCCTTCATGTGGATCTCTTTGGTCCCGTTACTCATGCAAGTCTTGGTGCGAAGAAACATTGCTTGGTGATTGTTGATGATTACTCAAGATACACTTGGGTCTACTTTCTCAAGACGAAAGATGAGACTCAACAAATATTCATTGACTTTGCTACCGAGGTGCAACGCCAACACAACCTCCTCATTATGGCAATAAGAAGTGACAACGGCTCCGAGTTCAAGAACTACACACTCAATGATTTTCTTAGTGATGAGGGGATTCGACATCAATATTCCGCTGCTTACACCCCTCAACAAAATGGTGTTGCGGAGAGGAAGAACCGGACTCTTATGGATATGGCAAGATCTATGATGGCGGAGTATAAATCCCGCTATAACTTTTGGGCCGAAGCCATCTCCACCGCTTGCCACTCCTCTAACCGGCTCTATCTCCGCAAGGGCTTGAACAAGACTCCATATGAAATACTCACCGGGAACAAGCCTAATATCTCATACTTCAAGGTGTTCGGGTGTAAGTGTTTCTACAAAATCAAAGGAGTTCGTTTATCTAAATTTGCTCCTAAAGCTTTGGAGGGTATATTTGTTGGTTACGGTGCCGAGTCTCACACTTATAGAATCTTTGATGTATCCTCCGGGATTATCATTGAATCTTGTAGTGTGAGGTTCGAAGAAAATGATGGCTCCCAAGTGGGGCAAGTTGATGTTTGTGCAGGTGATGAAATACCTCAAGATGCCATAGTAAGAATGGGTGTGGGATTTTTCCGCCCCATTGAGGGACACGGTGTGGCGTCTCGGGAAGAACTATGCTCTACCACGGTGGAGCCCTCATCTTCTCAACATCAACAAACCCTACCTAGTGAAGCAAATGATGCACCAACCCAAGAACAAGAACAAGACCCTCCCTCTTATGTGCAAGATCAAGGACAAGATCAAGGTCAAGATCAACCAATCATTCATAATGGCTCCAATGAGGATCCAATCAACTCTTGCCCTTCTCCGAATAGTGTTCAAGATCAAGCACATGAGATTGAGCAACCCCAAGCAATTGAGGAAGCTCAAGTTCAAGGTCAAGACGGGGACCCAAATGATCAAGTTGATCAAGTGACACCTCCAAGGCCTAGAAAGACCAAGGAGGAGATCGAGGCCCGTCGTCTAGCAAGAAGAGAAAGGAACCTCGAACTTCGTGGACACACTCATGACAAGGTTCTTGGTGATGTAAGGGCAAAGGTTTCCACAAGAAGGCAATTGGCGAACTTTAGCCATCATCATGCTTATATCTCCTTAGTGGAACCCAAGAAAGTATTTGAAGCCCTTGAAGATTCGGATTGGTTGGAAGCTATGCATGAAGAACTCAATAACTTCAAGCGCAACAAAGTATGGACTTTAGTTAAGAAGCCAAAGGAGTGCCGCAATGTTATAGGCACTAAATGGATTTTCAAGAACAAGCAAGATGAGTTTGGAAATGTTGTGAGGAACAAGGCAAGATTGGTGGCTCAAGGGTTCTCTCAAGTTGAGGGAATTGACTTTGGAGAAACCTATGCTCCCGTGGCTCGCCTTGAGTCCATCCGTATCCTTCTTGCTTATGCTTCGCATCATAACTTTAAGTTACAACAAATGGATGTGAAAAGTGCTTTTCTTAATGGTCCTTTGCATGAAGAGGTTTATGTTAAGCAACCCCGGGGTTCGAGGATCTCAACTTTCCTAACCATGTCTACAAGCTTGATAAAGCACTTTATGGTCTCAAACAAGCTCCTAGAGCTTGGTACGAGCACCTTAAGGAATTGTTGGTAGACCGTGGGTTTGATGTTGGGCTAATCGACCCCACTCTTTTTACTAAGAGGGTCAATGGGGAGCTTTTCGTTTGCCAATTATATGTTGATGATATTATATTTGGGTCTACTAACAAAGCTTTCAATGATGAATTCTCAAAGCTTATGACCGATAGGTTTGAGATGTCTATGATGGGAGAGATGAAGTTCTTCCTTGGTTTTGAGATCAAGCAATTGAGGGAAGGAACCTTCATCAACCAAGCAAAATATCTCCAAGACATGCTCAAGAGGTTCAAGATGACCGAGATGAAGGGTGTGGCCACTCCTATGGTTACCAAATGTCATCTTGCACTAGATCCCAATGGTAAAGAGGTGGATCAAAAGGTATATCGCTCCATGATTGGATCCTTGCTTTACCTTTGTGCATCTAGACCGGACATAGTGTTGAGTGTTGGTGTGTGTGCAAGGTATCAAGCTTCTCCTAAGGAGAGCCACATGATAGCTCTCAAGAGAATCTTTCGATATTTGGTTGATACCCCAAGATATGGTATTTGGTACCCCAAAGGCTCAAGTTTTATTCTCAATGGTTACACCGATGCGGATTGGGCGGGAGACAAGGATGATAGGAAATCAACCTCCGGGGCTTGCCAATTTCTTGGTAGGTCCTTGGTGTGTTGGTCATCTAAGAAGCAAAATTGTATATCTCTCTCCACCGCCGAAGCCGAATATGTTGCCGCCGCAAGTGGATGCACTCAATTGTTATGGATGAGGCAAACTTTAAAGGAATACGGTGTCATTTGTGACAAAGTGCCTCTATTATGTGACAATGAAAGTGCTATCAAGATTGCCTATAATCCGGTGCAACATTCAAGAACGAAGCATATTGAGATCCGGAATCATTTCATTAGGGATCATGTTGCCCGGGGTGATATTGAGCTTATCTATGTTCCTACCAAAGATCAACTTGCCGATATATTCACGAAGCCTCTTGATGAAGCAAGGTTCACTTATTTGAGGAATGAGCTAAATATCATTGATTCAAGGAGTATAGCTTGACCATCTTGCAAACACACCTTCGTCTCAAAACTTTATTTGGTTTAGATGTGGGCATGGAAATAGGGGGAGTGCGGTTTAAATTATTGAGCTATCCCTCCCCCATAATGCCAACATTAAGAAATCATTCTCTTTATATCATATGTTGATATGTGAGCTTCAATGATGAGTAGTGGCTTGGACCCAAGATATATCTTCGCGGTGCCATGCCACAACACTCATATATGGTGGCCTAGGCCACCACACTCTTCTTTGTGAAGAGTTGGAGTTATTTGGATCTTATCGCCTTTTATTTGACAACTCCATGTTCTTATGGGAAATCACTCTAGTTTGGCCTTATTTGCTCATATCTTGCAAACTTGAGTGACCATGTACCATTAACAGTTTGTATCTTCTAAAACCTAAGCCTACTCTCTCCTATAAGCCATTTCCATCTTGCTCATTTGTCATGTTTGGTAAAAACTTGGAGTTTGAGGTGTTTCGGTCGGATGATCTAGGTTGCTCCATCTTATTGGTAAATTTGCACCTTATATGTGACGTGATACATTATTGCATCACATATGGGTCATGCAAATAACCAACGAAAGATGGGCCGGATTCCCGGTGATTCTGGAATTTTCCAGAACCCCGGATAATCCGGCCCCAGGAGACACCGGATAATCCGGCCAGGCCGGATTATCCGCCCTAAGCTAGGGCCGGATTATCCGGCCTGGGCAGATCTTGAAAGGGTTGAGGACGAGGCCGCGGGGGGGCAAACGGTTCACACCACCCCCCACGCGCCTCTCTCTCCTCTTTCTCCTCTCAAGTTCGCCGGATCTCCTCCTCCTCGCCGGAGACGCTCCGTCCGCCCCCCTCGGAGTTCTTGGGTGGATCGGGTGCATCTCCTCCCTAGCTACCTTCTCCTCCAAGCGGTTTCCACAATGGATGTGGGTATGATTCACAATCTCTAACCCTAGATGTTGTGTTTTATATGTGCTATTTTCTTGGTGGAATTGGTGTCTAGTTGTTCCAAATCAATTGTAGTGTACTCCTCTTGCATGCTATGAGGCCGATCTAGTCTTAGACAAGCTTTTGATTGGAAAACCGCAAATTTCGCAGGGCCGGATTATCCGCCCCGAGCAGGCCGGATTATCCGGCCAGGCCGGATTATCCGCCCCCAGGGGACACCGGATTATCCGGCCTGGAGCTTCATCGCCGCTGCAGTTTTTTGCTTCAATCTATCATGTCTAAATTTGTATCGACTTATAGCATGTTTCTCGAGTATATTATTGTATCTTACATGACTTATGAGCATTACCTTCCCTTTGCTACCCGCCTTTGCTTCTCACAGGTGGTGCTTCTCGGGGTGGTCGGAGACGCTCAAGGCATGATCGATCTAGTGACGAGTTTGCACCCAATGCACCTCGCAAGTCCGTCGCTTCAAGGCGGAAGAACAAGGAAGTGAGGGAGAACTACAAGGCCATGGACCCGGTCTCTTATTCCGCTATCCGCATGAAGAACTGGTATGAAGATGTCCCAAGGGATGAAGAGATAGAGGGCAGGAGATACTGGTGCATGGAGCAGGAGTTCATCTACAAGGACGTCTATGAGCCCATGAAGAATCTGAGACCCATGCAAGCTATCAATGTGGACATTCTGGCTGAAAACAATCACTTTGAAGATGCAATCTGGGTAGCTGGAAGGATGGGCTTGCTTGATATCATGAAGATTCAATGTGACTATAGCCCAGATTTGGTGAAGCAATTCTTTGCCACTTTGGCAATCAAGAAAGATGAGGAACGCACTATGGAATGGATGACTGGCTCCACTCACTGCAGGTGCCACTCGCGCCGATTTGCTGGTATTCTTGGAGTTCCTGTTGATGGGGGTCGTCGCCTTCATGGACCACAACAGACAGATAAGAATGCTCTTGTGGATCTCTATACCTCAGCGGGAAAAATTGGTCTTGCTAAGGGGCTGCTTCCCATATACGATCGGTTGCTTCGGTTCTTTCGGGCAACCATTTGCCCAAGTGGTGGTAACAATGATGCTCTCCGGGAGCCCTTGTGGACCTTATGCACCTCAGCTATAAGTGTGCTCGTGATGTTACTGAGGAACGGAACTACACTCTTGATGTCATGGACTTTATCTTCCATGAGATCCATGATGCCATGGTCTCCCGGACCACCATACCCTATGCACCCTACATTCAGCTTCTCATCAACAACTCTGTGGCTTTGGGTGGTGAAGACTTGAGTGGGTATCCTTTGGTGAAGCACAATGTCAAGAAGGCCTACAGGCTTAAGCCAGTCTCTTCAGCTGTACCTGCTCCTGACACTTTCATGGGTGATGCTCGTTCTAGTGGTTTTGCTCCTGCTCGTCATCCTGATGTCCCGGCTATGAGGAAGCAAGTGAGCCGGCTTAGTTGGTTTCAGCGTCACATCCTTTGCATGAACATTGAGATCCATAAGGAGAACTATGCAGCTAGCCGAGAGCGTTATGAGATTAAGCATACTCGAGCGGTTATTCTTCACAAGCTCGGTGGTGATCAAGGACCCCCGCCTCAGCCTCCAGCTCACCAGGGTTACAGTGGATGGCACTCTGCACAGGTTCCATGGAGTGATCTTGATGATTGCCTTCAAAGGTCCAACACCTCTCGCCGCTCTCCGGATGCACCTGACACTGATGAGGAAGAAGAGGAAGCGGCATACCAGTCCGATGATGAAGAAGCCTCCGAGTGATTCCCATGGGACGTGTAGCATCGCGCTTGTCCCCTTTTTGGCGTCTCGATGTCAAAGGGGGAGAAGTGTTCTATTAGGATTCTCGGGGATTTGCATGGTTTGGGCACAAGCATATGCGTTTATCATTCTTATATTGCTTGTGTTCCCTCTTCTTTGAACTATTTGGTTTGTTTGTGTGCCGTTCAAAACTATGTGCTATGTGGTGTGAGACATTGTCATGGTTTTCGGATTTCTATTTGTTGAGATCAAGGATATTACATTATGTGTGATGCTATATCTCCGTATTATATATCTACACATGGGTATGATTTCTTACATCCTATCTCAACTTCATATTTGTCGATGTCTATGTGTTAGAGCTCATGTTGGATACCTCTTGTGTTGAGGCACCTCTCTCCTATGTGTTGTGTATTTGTATTCAAATGCAAATTACTTATATGCACACATGTAGGGGGAGTGATTCTCTTGCAAATCCGTATATTGTCATCAAACACCAAAAAGGGGAGATTGAAAGAACATCTCTCACATTATGTTTTGTGTGTTTGATGTCAATATATGTGATACACTAATGTTTGTTTAAGTGGTACAGGGATTACATAGATATTTATTCATGTGTGTTGGATTTGATCGTCCGTCAAAAGAAATCGGAAAAAGTTGGCCGGGCCGGATAATCCGGGCCGGATATTGTTGAAATATCCGGCCCCCGATTTTGGCTAAGTCTCATGAGGAAAAGCAGCGCGAGTATAGGGGCCGGATTTTTGCCCGGATATTGTCCCGGTATTGTACCGGGCCGGAATATCCGGGCCGGATATTTTGGAAATATCCGGCCCCCTCGATTTTGGCTAAGGACTGGAAGAAAAGCAAGTCTGGCATTGGGCCGGACATTTGGCCGGATAAAGTCACAGTTTTGTCCCGAAGGCCGGATTATCCGGGGGGCGGATTATCCGGCCCTTACTTAGGCCGGAATATCCGGCCCCCCGGAAGCTGCAACGGCTCAATTTTGAGGGGAGGTATAAATACCCCCTTCTTCTACCTTGGTTGCTTGCTCAATCATTACACAAGAAATCTGCCAAGCCACCTCCATTAGAGCCACCTCAAGAAACTCAAGATTTGCAAGATCTCCTTCCTCCCCCAACCAAAGCTCTTGATCTTTGGAGATTCGAAGGAGAAGACACCGATCTACATCCTCACCGAAGCGTTCTTCATTTCCCCTCACTTGTTTGAGGGATCTCATGCTAGTGTTCCTATTTGGTTCCCTAGTTGATTTGTTGTTGATGTGTTGTTGTTGATTGTTGTATTGTTACAGATTTGGGAGCCTCCAATTTGGTTGTGGATGTGTGCCCCAAGAACTTTGTAAAGGCCCGGTTTCCGCCTCGAGGAAATCCCTTAGTGGAAGTGGGCTAGGCCTTCGTGGCGTTGCTCACGGGAGATCCGAGTGAAGCCTTCGTGGCTGTTGGTTTGGCTTGCGTAGCAACCACACTCCTCCAAACGTAGACGTACCTTCTTGCAAAGGAAGGGAACTACGGGAATCATCTCCGTGTCATCGCGTGCTCCACTCTCGGTTACCTCTATCCCACTCTATCTCCTATTGCGTAGCTATATCTTGCTTAGTTGATATCCTTGTCATATAGGTATATTCACTTAGTTGCATATCTAGAGAATTTACCTTTGTGTCAAGCCTAAGTTGAAAAAGAACTAAAAATTGGTTAGCACCTATTCACCCCCCCTCTAGGTGCGGCATACGATCCTTTCAGACTTCTCCTCTTCCGACGAGGAGGAGGAAGCGGAGGATGACTCCTCCTCCGCCGAGTACCCGCCGCTGAAGCGCTTCCGCGCCGGGTCGGAGGATGACGACGACGACGATGACGAAGAGGAGGAGTACGGAGCGCCTGCCACCGGCTACAGCAGCAGCGACGAGGACTTCGCCGGCAGCAGCGCCGATGAAAGCTACGACGGCGACGACGAGGACAGCGACGACCCTTAGATTAGGGCCTACTAGATAGAACCAGTAGTAGTAGTGCATTAGGCAACAAATCCTCCTTTTGTGAGCAATCGACTCTTCTTGTAAAAATACCCTTTTAATCAATGAAGAAGGATTCCATGTTTGATTTGTCCGATTATCAGAATAGATCAATGCTCAAAGAACCGATGGCAACGCATCGGTCTTTACCTAAAACGCCAGCAAGGCCAACCCCAAAATCAAACGTTGACCTGATGCCTGCTTGTGATAGTTGTTCCTCTATAGTCGATGGCTACGCATCGGCTTTTCAGTTCTAAAGTCGATGTCAGTGCATCGGCTGTGCTTTGCATATTTTTTTGAATTTTTTTTTTACTGGCCGATTTCATGCATCGGCCCCTATATTTCACTGTCCATCATCCCACATACTCGGGAAATATTTCTTGAGATGCTGATCATTGACAGCCACTGGGAACTTCGCACCACTCAGCTCCTCGAGCATGTATGCGTTACCCTTTAAAACTTGGTCGACTCTGTACGGCCCGTGCCAATTTGGAGACCATTTACCATACACCTTGTCCTTAGTCCCCAATGGCAATACAGCTTCCCATACCGGATCACCAACGTGGAACTCCTTTGGCTTCACCTTCTTATTATATACACGAGCTACCTTGGCTTTGTTCTCCTTAATTTTCTCAAGCGACCAAAGTCTAAGTTCCGTCAGATCCTCGATGCTATCACTCATCAGGGCTGCATATTCTTCAGTTGTTAAGTCATTCTGAAACGTAACACGTCTCGACCCAGCCGTGATTTCCCAAGGCAACACGGCTTCTTGTCCATAGACCAGATGATATGGCGAAGTTTTTATCGCTCCATGACATGACATGCGATAAGCCCACAAAGCCTCTGACAAAACCTCGTGCCAACGTCTAGGGTGCTCGTCGACTTTCCTCTTAATCAGCTTGATAAGGCTCTGGTTGGACGCTTCAGCTTGCCCATTAGCTTGAGCATAGTATGGAGATGATCGGATCAACTTAATCCCATGCCCTCGCAAAACTCTCTAAACTCGCGAGAAATGAAAACCGAACCTCCATCGGTCGTGATAGTCTGGGGAATCCCGAATCTGTGAATGACATGTTCTTTCACAAAATTGATAACATCGGCCGATGCTACTGACTTCATAGGGACGGCCTCCACCCATTTAGTAAAATAATTTGTGATGGCCAAAATCCACACATGGCCTTTGCTCGATGGAGGATTGATTTTGCCGATCATATCCATACCCCAACCTCGAAATGGCCAAGGCTTGATGATGGGGTTCATTGCCGATGCAGGTGCCATCCGAATCTTCCCAAACTTCCGACATGCTTGACACCCTTTATAGTAATTAAAACAGTCCTCAAGCATGGTGGGCCAATAAAACCCCGATCGCCCGATCAACCATTTCATCTTATGAGCCGATTGATGAGTTCCACGGGCGCCTTCGTGTACCTCGTGTAAGAGCCAATTCGACTCGGCTGGTCCCGGACATCCGAGAAGTAACCCTTCCAAGGTCCTCGTAGAACATGTCATCTCCAATAAGGACATACTTCATGGCCTTGTACCTTATCCGTTTAGGTGCCCCCGAGCCGAATCTTTCAAGTAATTGAAGATATCGGCTCTCCGATCATCCGGTTCCATGAACTGTACTGGACATCGGCTCCATCCTGCTACGTCCTTGTAGCCCGACACCATCTCGTGCGAGATCGTTCGCCTCGGTATTCGGTGACCTCGGGATCCAGCTTGAAGTTTATGTACCTAAATTGTGCCATCAACTCACGGCATTGCATCCACAATGGGAAGAGCGACTCGCTCTCGCATTTGTATTCGTCCGTGAGCTGGGAAATCACCAATTTTGAGTCTCCAAAAAGTTCCACTGCTTCGCCTCGGCTTCAATAAGCAACTCCATTCCCTTGCGTATTGCTTCATACTCAGCCGACATTGTTGGTGCAAGGGGTAGACAGCCTGATGGAGAAGGAATATGTTGCCCCCCGAGGCGACACGAGTAGAATGCCGATGCCGCAACCATCATCACAAGCCGATCCATCGAAAAACATGGCCCATGCACGTACAGACAGTGCTGCTATATCAGTGTTGATTCGTTCAGCAATAAGATCGGCCAACGCCTGTCCTTTGACTGCTTTCGCAGGTTGATACCGGAGATCAAATTCCGATAAAGCAAATATCCACTTACCGAGTCGGCCTTTCAACACAGGAGCCGACAGCATATGTTTGACAACATCTGATTTGCATATGATGACAATTTCCACGGTTAGCAGGATGTGATGAAGCTTGGTGCAGGTAAAAAATAAGCAGAGGCACAACTTCTCGATCTCAGGATACCTAGTCTCTGCATCCAACATCCTTCTGCTGAGGTAGAAAGCGACTCTTTCCAGACCATCATAGACTTGCACCAAGCATCGAGGCGATGGAAGTGTCGGCTATCGACGAGTAAATATAGAATGGTCTGTCTTGCTGGGGCGGAACCAACACGGGTGGCTTTGTTAGATATTCTTTAATCTCGTTAAACGCTCGCTGTTGCTCTGCCCTCCAGCGAAACTCCTCATCAGGTTTAATTTTTACCAACCCCATGAACGGCTCGATTCGTCCTGACAGGTTAGAGATGAACCTTCTGACGAAGTTGATTTTGCCGATTAGACACTCGGAGTTCCTTCTTCGTGGTAGGTGGCTTCATTGTTCGTATCGCCTCTTGACTTTTCAGGCCGATCTCAATTCCACGTTCGTGAACCAAGAAGCCCAGGAATTGACCGGCCGTCACACCAAAAGCACACTTCTTTGGATTCATTCTTAGTCCAAATTTTCTAGTTCGGTCCAGTATGCGTCGCAAATCCTCCAAGTGTCCTTCCACAGAGACAGACTTAACCACCACGTCATCAATGTAAATCTCCACCAACTTGCCGATCAGATCATGAAAGATGTAATTCATGGCTCGTCGGTACGTTGCGCCGGCATTTTTCAGTCCAAATGTCATGACTACATACTCAAACAATCCCACTGAACCTGGTACTCTGAATGCAGTCTTGTGTATATCTTCTGGAGCCATAAAAATTTGGTTGTAACCGGCATTGCCATCCATGAAGCTTAAAACCTTATGACCAGCAGCTGCATTGATCAATGTCTCTGCCACCGACATTGGGTACTCATCCTTTGGAGTGGCTCTGTTGAGATCCCGAAAATATATGGCGACGCGCCATCGGTCGTCCTTTTTCTCTACAGGTACGATACTAGAAATCCATTCAGCATACCTGCATGGCCTGATGAACCCGGCGCTCAACATTTTCTCGATCTCTTTCTTGACTTCTTCTAAAATTTCGGCCTTCATCTGTCATGCTCGCTGCTGGAATGGCCGAAATCCTTTCTTAAGAGGGAGCCGATGCTCAATGATGCTCCTGTCTAACCCGGGCATCTCTGTGTAATCCCAGGCAAAACAATCTGGGTATTCTTTTAACAAAGCTATCATCAGGCTCCTCACATGCGGATCTAACTTTTTGCTGATAAAAGTTGGTCATGGCTTATCCCCAGGACCAATGTCAACCTCTTCTAGCTCATCAGCCGATGTAAACCCATATCCTAGCTTCCCGTCGCCTGCTAGATCAATGCTGCGCAGAACGTATGGTGAGGATAATTTTGACCGATTGCTGGAATCAGCCTCCTTTTTGATTGTATTGCACAATGAAGGTTTACAACTTATTTGTGCACCCCTACAGGAGGGAGTCTCCCTACTACGACTACGTGACATGCTTGAGGTGAGATCATCACTTTCTATTTTTTGGGGCCGATCGCAGGGATCGGCCTTGCCACGTACGTCGATGGATGTTGCTCTTGTTACTCTGTCAGGCCGGTGGATAAGACCAGCCTCACCCCGTTTTTTGTAACTTCGATGCGATCACAGCCGTCCAAACTGACTCCAGAGAGCGGCTCTTGGTCTTCCGAGTCCCAAATATTCATGCCGGCTATTGAGACCTCGATCGAGTCATCCGCATGCACGACTTCCACTTCATCTCCATCCCATTGTATCAGGCACTGGTGCATTGTAGATGGAATGCAGCAGTTGGCGTGAATCCAATCCCTCCCTAGCAGGACAGCGTAGGTGCTTTTGCTGTCGACGATGAAGAATGATGTAGGGATGGTTTTTCGGCCTACGGTTAGCTCCACGTTCAGAACGCCTTGCGTCTCTGATGCTTGGCCGTTGAAGTCGTTTAGTGTGATGTTGGTTTTGATCAGATCTGCGCTAGAGCGTCCCAAACGCCGTAGCATGGAATATGGCATTATATTGACTGCTGCTCCCGTGTCAACCAACATCTTGCCGACAGGCTGCCCATTGATATAACCTTTTAGGTACGGGGCCTTCATATGTTTGTAGCCCTTCTCTCGTGGCTTCTCAAAGATAACCGGCCGTGGACCGCAGTCAAACCGTGCTATCGGCACTTCTTCGGTTCTCGGAGCACGAAACTCCGATGGAAGTATGAACACCATGTTTGTGCCGACCGATGTACTCGCATCGGCTTTTAGTTGCTTGGGGCGCCATTCTTTCTTCCGTGGACGACTCTCCTCGTCCAAAGTTTGCTGAATTTTCACGGCCGGATCGGGCCGCGCTTTCCTCAACGTGTGCGGGTATTGCGCCTCGGCTTGCTCCAAGCTACGTAGCCGCTGAACCCTACGCTTTTGGGAGTGGCTGAGTCCATCAGGGCACCACCTTGGCCGGTGGTACCTATCCTCTTCTTCATCTTCTGACTCCTCAAAGTATTCTTCTTGAGATGACTCAGCTCGTCTGTTCTGAGGTGGGAGAGGCCCTAGACGCTTGAAAACTGAAACTTCTCCTGCGTCCTTCTTCTGCTGTCTACACTCCGGGCAGTTGTCGATTGTAGGCAATCGGCTCATTCCTCGAATCCCGAGCAGGTGCTTAAAGAAAGGACAGTCCCAGTGTTTGTCCATGTCTTCCTGCTCTCTTGACTTCCCCTTAGCGCGGCGCTCATATCCTTCGTCGTCTCTGTCATACTGACGATATCTTCCATTGTCTACGTCAGACCGACGATATCTTTCGTCTTCTCCATCGTACCGCCGACGTCGGTCATACTGACGCTCATACTTGTTAAGGAGATGCGCGGAGAGTGGTCGTTGATATCGCACGCTTCTCACTTGTTCTTCGGTGAGGTACCGTCTGTTGTCATATCGGGGCCAGTCGCGTGGACCGGCCTCCTCCTTTTCCTTGCCACGGGAGTGACTGCTTTCTTCTTTATCCTTGCCATGGTGGTATACAGGCCCTGCCATGTTAACATCGAACGAGAAATTTAGCCGACGCCTCGCGGAATGATTGAGTTCCACCATGTTGACACCAGGAAACGGATGTGTGTCCACTTTCATGGCAAACTGCCCAAAGATCAATCGGCCTTGTTCTATCGCCATTTGGATCTGCCGACGAAACTCTTTGCAGTCATTGGTGGTATGGGTGAACGAGTGATGCCACTTGCAGTACGGTCTCGCGTTCATCTCTTGCGCCATAGGGATTTTATGGCCTTCTGGTAACTTCAGCTGTTTTTCCTTAAGCAATAAATTGAATATCTGCTCAGCTTTGCTCACGTCGAAGTCAAACCCTTTTGCAGGCCCTTGTTGTTTCACCCATTTGCAGGACACGGGAGCTGCCCCCCAACCCCATTCAGCCACGGCTACTTCCAGGTCCTCTGCAGAATCCTCAGCTTCTTCTGTCTCGACCAGGCCTACCGGACGCTTAAACTTGTCCTGGTACAGTTCAGGGTGGCACTGCTCATACGATGTTAGTTTCTGGACCATGTGCGACAGTGAACTCGTACTCTACTTGGAAAGCCGGATCCTTGATCGGTGTTGCGAGGCCCAATGCTGCCGGATCGATTGCTTCTTTCTCGGTTAAACGAACCGAATAGCATCGGTTCCCGACGATCTCGAAACGTTGAATGTATTCCGACACCGTTTCTCCCCGCTTCTGCCGCACCTGGGTTAGATCGGTAATGCCAGCCTCGGTAGCTTCTAAGTGATATTGAACATGAAACTGCTCTTCCAGCTGCTTCCACGTCCGGACTGAGTTTGGTGGCAACGAGGTGTACCACCCAAAGGCTGATCCCGTGAGAGATTGTGCAAAAAACCTTACACGTAACGGGTCTGATGCTGAAATCATGCCCAACTGTGCCAAATATCGGCTCACGTGTTCAATTGAGCTAGACCCTTCTGCTCCATTGAATTTTGAGAATTCAGGGAGCCGATACTTGGGTGGCAGCGGGATCAAGTCATACTCGTCGGGGTACGGCTTGGAATAGCCGATTGTTTTCCTCTTCGGCGAGGATGCCGAACTGGTCTCTCAAGATGGTACCGATTTGTTCCATGGTATGAGCTGCGGGGACCGAGCTCTCATGACTCGTTCCAGTGGCATATTTCGCTAGCCATGCCTCGTTTGTCGGCGTCCGCTCCGGAAATCCCTCGTCGGTGCAATATGGTTCGTGCGCGCCAAGGTATTGCGGTCCGGCACGTATGTGCACACGTATCCATGTGGGATCTCTTTAGGCGGCTCATACAGGAATTGGCAATCGCCGAGATCGCCTCCAACCTTGTAGACGACGTACGCCGGTGAACCCCGTAGCTGCGGAGCGGCAAGCGCGAACGGCGGCGGCGGTCCGGTCCGGAACGGTATTTCTCCCTGGTGAGTCCCTAGGGTAGGTCCCGACGGAGAGTACCGATGCTTCATGATTTCTGAACCACGCGAACCGCAACGCGCTCAAAAGCGTTCACCAGGCTCTCAGAATGACGGTGTAGGGAATGAGCCACCATGTAATTAATTTCCTGGCGCAGAGCTGTGGTGCGTTCTTCTGAAGAGGTAGAGAGGTCTACTTCATCGAGAACACCTTCGGGTGAGAACCCTTTCCACCTAATGCCATGTGAACGGGTCTTCGCGAAGGAGCCGATGAGATCGGCTTCTAAGAGGGCTTTAATCTCATCATATTTCTTCTTGTGCTCCTCAGGCAGATATGCGTACGTGACAGGTTCGTCCGCCACCTCATCTGCAGATTTTGACATAGTTGCGGTGGATGTCGACGTAGTTGTTGTTGTAGAGTGTCCCACCGGGCGTGCCAGAATGTGTTGCCTACCAAAACCCACAGGCGAGCAGCGACGAGCAACACGGAGAGCCGGGAGGCTCCCAGGACTGCTGGTGGGCCCTGGTCCCTCGGGCAACGGCCCGCAATGCTCCGGCACACGTCCTGGCTAATGCAAGGGCGTGCCACCTGACCTATACCGGTCGGGAAGGTGATAGATTGCTTCAATTAGTTTCCTGCATGGCAAACACGTAAACATTAAATACGAGCCCCGATCGGCTCTTAGGTTACTCTGTGAATCGGCTCAAAGAGCCGATTGACCCATGATTCACGTTGGATTTACGATAACATGGGTATCCTGCTTAATCAAAACTAAGATAAATCAATCTACGACAGTCTAGGATTTTCACCGCATAACCGGAACATCCTACGCGTAGTTGAGCCTAGCAGATACGTAAGATAATAGAAAACTAGTCCTAAAGAGGCCTAAAAACCAACATAACGTCGATTCCCGGAACAATCCCTCTAGGATCAGCAGACTATACCTTACGCACTACCGGATCGTTCAACCCGTTTGTAAGGCCTAACCATGCGGATATCAAACTAATCCTTGAAGAACAAGGAACGACTATAATAGATCAGATCTACTAAATAAAGACTAAGCAAGATGCTCCCTTACACCCAAGATAGGTGCAAAGGCAGCTAGATATTGAGGGGCAGCGTAGCTAAGCAAGCAGATCATAAAAGTATCGACGTCAGCCCCAAAACATCTATGATAAGGGTGTTGCTCGCCATCAACAAGACTTCAGCACGAGCAACACCAAGCAACGAATAAACAGATACTTGCGATCTAGGCAGCATGACGCTTACCCGGAAGAAACCCTCGAAACAAGGGGTGGCGATGCGCCTAGATTGGTTTGTTGTGAACGTGATGGTCCTCCTTTCTCAATAACCCTAGGTACATATTTATAGTCCGTAGACTTTCTATCTTGGGAATAAACCCAGCTGTGTACGACTAAACTCTATCTCTTAATTCTAAACATAAAACATAATGTACCATAATATACAGATACATGGGCAATCTAGCCCAAACTTCCGCACAAGGCCGATTCAGAGACACTTCATATGCATGTCCTCTAAGCCCATCTTCGATCACGGCCCATCTCCTGCTCTGGTTAAATTCTGGTGATAACAACTGCACGATGTCTTGTAATTGCGTACATTTTACTTTTAGGAGCCTTTTGGAACTCGAATGGACCTACGATTTTGCCAGGTGACCTTTTTCCAGAAAATACAAGACTTCGCGACGAAGGAGTGCACTAGAAGATCGAGGTGGGACCTGGTGGGCCCCACAAAGTTGCTACAACACTATACCACGCCATTAGGGGCCACTAGCCTGTCGGTCGTCCAATCCCCTCGATTCCAACACCCATGACTCTTGGGTTTGTTTGGAAACCCTAGGTGGTTAGGGTTGCCCGAAAGCTTCTGGTGTGTAGAATCGATGGAAAGCGTGATAATCACCTCAATATCCCGTCGGTAGAAATAGCTCCTACTAAGTGTGGGGACTCAAGAGTTCTCACTTGGTTGGAGAGCTCATGGAGAAGAGAGCTTGATCTGGTTCACAGATCATGTGGGCTCTGTTTGCCACGACCTCTTCAACGGAGACTAGAGTCCTCCCATGGACTTCAACTTTGGGACACATCATTGTGTCTTTGACTCCTCTACTTTCGGTTATATCCTTAAATTTACTTATTGTATCTTGTTTGTTGCACCGTATAGGATTGTTCATCTAGTTGTTTTAGGTTCACTTTATTTATACGGAATTATCCTAAAAAACAACACAATTTGTTAAAATTTATAGTCGCATATTCACCCCTCTCTCTAGGTGCCATCTTTAATCCTTCAACGTGCCACTTTAGAGCAATTATTTAGCCGGTACAACTAGAATACAAATTTGACGCGCTATTGCGTATCGTTTATTTAAGCTTCAACCTTTTCTTGTGGCAACCTATTATAAAAGTCCAAACAACCAAACTTGAGACATAAAAGTAGATTAGATTATCTATTGGAAAAGTAGATTAGACACAAAATTTAGATTTTTTCTGAAACTTCTAAATTTTATATCTGATTATTTGAAAGCACAAAAAAATAGACAAAAACTGTGGAGGAACTTAACCATCACTATTTCCGCTTTTAGAAAGAACAATTTTGCCAATTACTGAGGAAAGAAAAAGAAAAAACCAACTCGTCCTCATCTGCGAATCTCCGAAACCAAAGCCCGAAACTGATAGGCAGAGAGCAGTCAGAGCAGCTTCCCTCGCCGCCGCCCATGTCGGGAGGAGGGATCGCGCGCGGCCGCCTCGCGGAGGAGCGCAAGGCTTGGCGCAAGAACCACCCTCATGTCCGTACCGTCTCGCTCCTTCCCTATTCGCCTCGACCCCACCCCCTCCTCCCTCCGGTAAGATTCGGTTCTTGATCTGGAACCACTGATTCGCAGGGTTTCGTCGCGAAGCCGGAGACGGTGGCCGACGGGTCGGTGAACCTCATGGTCTGGCACTGCACCATCCCCGGCAAGCAGGGGGTAAGTACCAGATAGCTCTGAACTTTTGTGCACTGTCGACTGTCGTCAAAGGTGCTGTAATCCAAAGGTGCTGCCCTTGTTAGTGCCAGTGAGCAATCGGGTCTCGCGTGTGTGAGAAAATTAAAGTCGTGCTGGATGTCTGCCGGCTGGTCTGTGTATGGTGGTTTATCTACTGATTATGTGGTCTGTTGGTATGATTGTGTATTAATTCTTTCCAAATTTTACTAGCCATCAATTCTTCCTCATCAGCGTACCTGTTATCCCAACCTAGGAGCCATAGAACTAATGAAGTACAATTTCTCCATACTTCACTTACAACAAAGGGGTGTTCTATGGCACGAAGAACTCACTGTGACGCCTGCACAGTGGCTTGCAGGGCAGCCCCTATAGCTGTCATGCTGCCTACGGATGTTCCCGTAGATTTCCCATACAACAAAACAGCAGCAACAACAAAGCCTTTAGTCCCAAGCAAGTTGGTGTAGGCTAGAGATGAAACCCAACATCAGCTAACAAACCCAAACAAACAAAAACTGGTGACATGAGGATAGATACTTTCCCTTAACATGACTCACCTTCTGATATCACCAGGAAACTCGATTTGTTTCAGTTAGACTAGTGGTTTAGCAGCGCTCCGCAGACTCTATGCTTCCCCGGTCCCCGCTGATGTTTCCCCAAACCATGGGGAGCGGGGAAGGATTCACAACAAATGTGCAAAGTTATTGGTTCAACAAGGAATTGTTGTTGTAGGACAGAGATGCTGGTAGATAGATCATTTTCTGCCACCACTCTTGCTCTACTTCTTCATAGTCAAACTATTCTGCCTTGCATCTGGTGGACTTTGCTAACCCGTCGTCTCTATTTGTGATGTCTCTTACCTTTCTCCATTTCTGCGATATGACTATTGTAGTGAATATGTGCTCTTCACTTGTATTCCCTCCGTCCTATGAAAGCTGTCTTGAATTTGCGTAAATTTGGATGTATCTAGACACTATCTAGTGTGTGGATACATCCAAATTTAGACAAATCTACGAAAACTTTCACCAGACAGAGGGAGTATTTCTCTTTCATGTTCTGTCTTCCCTGTTAATTCAGTCTGGAATCTGTGATAAAATGGATATTTTAACTACTCCCTTGTCATTTATGCAGACTGATTGGGAAGGTGGATACTTTCCTCTTACCCTCAATTTCAGCGAGGACTACCCTAGCAAACCTCCCAAATGCAAGTTCCCACAGGGTTTTTTCCACCCAAATGTCTATCCTTCAGGGACAGTCTGCCTCTCGATTCTTAATGAGGATAGTGTAAGCACACAAACTATTTCGTTGGTTTTATTGAAATTCCACACTGCAGAATTTACATTTCTGGTTGTACTTTCTCAGGGTTGGAGACCTGCCATCACCGTTAAGCAGATTCTAGTTGGAATACAGGATTTGCTTGATCTGCCTAATGCAGCTGATCCTGCCCAGACTGATGGTTATCACCTTTTTATCCAGGTTAGAAATAAAATCTAAACGAGATTCTTCAATTCATTAGTTCTTCCATATCATCCAGTCGCGATACTTTCTTCTGCTTTGCAGGATCCATCAGAATATAAGAGACGTGTTCGGCTGCAGGCCAAGCAGTACCCTGCTCTGGTTTGATGATCCATGTACTGGTTTTAAAATCATAAATTACTGTGCCTGAAAATATGAAGTTTGACCAAATATAACCGAAAGTGAGGTATGTGAGAACTTTCCATTGTCAACATGGATATTTGTGACGTGTGGCCTGCCATAGGCCAAACAAAAATTGTTTGTTAAGCTTGAATATGGGTGTATGGATAATCTTGAACTTAATCCCTTGAAGTGTCTTCTCTGAAAAAAAATTGATTGTTCAATTGATCTCCTTGAAAAAGAAGGGGTATGCAACCTAGTTAAACCAGGATTCCAAACTCGATGGGTCAGGAGAATGGTTCTGTGCATGTTGTTCTTACAAATCAGCATTCAACTGAATTTTTGCCATATTGATTTATTCCAGCTATCTGATGTTGCACCGAACACAGAAGTACATGAGAAAAATCTTAATAGTGAGCTAGAATTTTATGGCACAATACAACCAGCAAATCTTTTGCTTTGATCGTGCGATAGAGGTTATGCAGTTCGTGCGTGCGTCAAACCTGAAGTTCCACATGAACGGGGGCAACGCACGAGAATCTCCTAACTGGACTGAATTGAAAACATGGACCGAAACAGCAATGGAAGCACAGCAGAGCAGAGCGTGGACAGTGTCACAGCTCCTGCTACCTGTGCTGTGCTTCAGAGCTTCTCCTGGCTTCTCTATCTGAAGTTGGCGCCGGCCTGGTACGTGAGCCCGATGCTCCAGGTCGACGGTGCAGCGTCGGGGACGAGGATAGTCTGCCCAGTGGTGTAGGAGGTGAGCTTGAAGCTGAGCGCCTGGCCGGTGAGCTGCCCTCCCGTCTGGTAGGATACGCCCCAGTTGTGGCTCATGCGCACCCACCCCTCGCCGCCGGCGCTCCCCTTCACCCACATCTCACCGACGTCACCGGCGCCGGCCACGTTCATCACGTACACCAGCATCCAGTGTGGGTTCCCCTGGAACGCGAACCGGATCCCGCCCTGGCGCATGCATGGCACCCTGCGGTACATGACGGGGACGATGCCGGCGCGCCAGAAGGCCATCTTCATGAAGGCCGGCTTGGCGAGGTCAAAGTGGGTGCGCGGCGGGTTGCACCACCCACCATTGTTGGAGTCCTGCGCCCAGTTGGGTGGGCACAGGTTGGTTGCTGTCACTGTGATCACCGGCGAGCCCCTGTAGCAGTCCGGCGCGCCCACGCACCGTATCTGGTAGCATGTGCCGCACCCGTAGCCGTCCAGGAAGAGTGTGGTGCTCAGCGCCGCCGTGTCTGTGCCGTACCCTGCCGTGTGCAGGTTGCCGTACCCGCACGCCCCGCCTGCGGAAACGCAAGTTTATATCATATCAGCACACAAAATGTATAAGCATGTAGGGTAGCGTGCTGCGCCAATAGCCAGGAGAACATACCCATCGTCTCTGCCGCAGTCTCGTCGCCGTAGAAGGTGGCGTGGGCGGGAGTCCACTGCATGGCCCTGAACCTGGCGTCCGCGGTGGTGACCATGGCAGCCAGAGAAACAAGGAGGACCAAGATGGCCGTGGACGTGCACGCAGCAGAAGCCATGGCCATTGCTTTTGCTTCTCTTTGTTCTGTAACACTTACTTCTTAGCTGAGCTCTGCCAGAAGGCGGCATGGGGCGACTGAATTTATAGTGAGCAGCACGTAGGATTGGATCAATCAGAGTCGTGGCTAATTAGTAGGTGATCATTGGGGAGGAACATCGTTTACATCTTCGCGCGGCGATGTGCCTTCACGCACTCGCCAATCATCGAGATCAGTAAGGCGTTGCATACGTGCGGGCAAGGAACCGAGCTGTACCCTGTTATTCTATCTATTTTTTCGGTACGGCGGATTTCATGTGTTGAAAATGTGTCTTCTGGAATAATCTACTAGATTGGGCGAACCAACACGCTCTCTCTCTCTCTGGCGACTCCGCGGCGATCGAGCCCGTCCACCACCACCTCCACCATCACCGCCGCCGCCACCACCACCTTCGCCACCACCATCAGCTCTTCCGCCTCCCCCATCTCTACCCTGTGCGCTCGTCGGTGCTGGTACTCTCCGGCACGCTCGGCGAAGGAAGATGTCCAGCTCAAAATGGACTGCGGGTTTCCCGTCGTTCGCCGAGGAGATGCGGTGGGGAGAGGAGAGAAGGAAGCGGGAGGAGGCAGCGAAGAAGGCGGAAGAGGAAGCGCAGAGGGTGGAGGGGCGAAGGGTGGCGATTCTGGAGCGGAAGCTCCTAATCCTTCAGATCAGCCTCGCTTCGGAGTGGGCGGTGGAGCAGATGGAAAAGGGGTGGAGGCCGCAGATCTCTGGGCAGGGGCTCGAGGAGCAGGTGGCCGCGGCGCTGGCGAGGGTCAAGGCGATGGATCCCGAAGACCCGCGGCGTCAATTGGCGGAGCAAGGACTGGAGGAGCTGGAAAATTGGAAGCCGTGATGAACTCGTTCCAGATCTCGCCGGCGAGGTCGTCCCCGGTGCTGATGCAGGGAGGAGTCTCGAGGCCTACTATCGCTGCGGGTTGGAGAGGCTCGGCTGATGATCGGCGTCGTAGGGAGAGGATCAGGAGAGGAAATCCTTCTCCGACGAGATACTTGTTCGCCGGAGAGGGTGGGGAATTTTGGATGGTTTGAACGAGAGGTGGGGCCCGTTGCGCGGTGACTCGCCGGTGGATGCGATCGGTGGTCGTCGCTTGGACCCTTCCAGGCGGAATCGGGCCGTCCAGGTTTCCTCAGGGTTGGCGTCTTTGGGAAGTACGTCTTCACCTAGTTATAAATCTGTGGTTGCGCCGGCTGTGTCGGCCAAAAATCTCCTCGGTCGGATCTAGGGTTACGCCTAGTGCTCCGACCTTGGTCCGGGTCGGGAGAGAATTAGTTCGGGATAGATCCTTCACACCTCGTCGATCGCTATCCGGCTGGCCGTGGATATCTACCTAGAGCAACAGTTATCAAGTTCTCTGATCTCTGGGGTGTTGCCGAGGGGAAGAGATCTTTTGTTGAGGTGGTGTCTATGGCAGGAGGTGGTCGCGGTGCGGGCAGATTCGGTGGTGGGGCTGGTCGTGGGTCTGGTGGTGGGCGTGCGGCCACAGCAGCGGCGGCGACATCATCGGCTGCTCCCTCTGCGGGTGCTGTTAATGAGCCTGTGGTGGTCAAGTCGGAATTTCCTCCGCAAATGATGCAACAACTGGGGGCTGGACAAGGTATGTTCCCGATGATTCAGCCACACATGTGGAACATGCCGATGAATCAGTGGCCTCAGTTTTTCGGCAGCCAGCAAATCCCTCAACCTGGTTTCAATCCTATGTTGATGGTTCCGCAAGGGATTCCTCAAAACCTCCCACAATCAAACAGTCAGGGGAGTAGTGCCAGTATGGTTCCTGTGCAGCAATCACAAAGTTCTGGTGCTGGGAAGAGCAAGAAGAAGATTCAGAAGAATGCTGTTGCTGATGGGTCTAGACAGGCTGGAGATAAAGGAGGTAATAACCCGCAACTATCCGTGATGGGTGGTCCCGGGCCTATTCTGGATCCAAAATTCAAGTCCGTAACATGCTATAACTCGTGGAGAGTTGGGACACTATGTGGGCTTGTGCACTAGAATCAAGAGGTGCTTCATCCGCAGCAGAAGACTGGGCATCACATGGACAATTGCCTTATGTGGTACTCTCTCCTTCCTACTCGCTCAATATTGGGGAGTGCAAATCCAGGACTGGGTTTCTTCCATGTGGAAGTGGAGGGTCCAGAAGCTGTGCAATGGCTAAATATGGACAATGTTGGTGTGGTGGTGGTCAAGGAAGGTGAAATATCTCGCTGGTGACCTGGAGAAGTGTTTCACTGATATGTGGAAGGCAAATTGGTTCTGGCAGATAAGACAGATTGGTCCAAAGAAGTTCTTAGTGAGATTTCCACCTAGCAAAAGGATAAAAGATTTGGTGGAATACCCTTCCATCAATCTAAAAAAAGATGGGGTGGTGATCTTTTTTGAGAATTGGGAGGGGGAAGCTGAGCCTTTTGAGGAGTTTCGGTGAAATTTGGATCAAGATATATGGGATACCTGCAAAATGGTTGACTTGGAAAACTATTTGCCAAGTCTCAACATCTCTCGGGTGTGCTTGTTAATATTGATTGGCATGGCATATTCAGAAGTTTCTATGAAGAGGTCAGGGTCAAGGTTGCTGTAAGAGACAAGACCAAGATCCCAACCAACAAGTTGTTTGAGATGGAGCAATGTTTTTACCTGGTCAACTTTGTGGTAGAGAGTGAAGGAGAAGCTATTGATGTGGATGAAGATGATGATGAAGATCCTGGTCTGGGCAATAAGGGTGACACTGTGAATGATGATGATGAACTTGGAGATGACTTCAAGAGATTGGACAAGGAAAAACAAAGTGGAGCTAACAATAAGATGGACACAGAGTCTTCTATGCCTCTTGGTGGGAGGAGTGAATCTGCTCGCTCATCGAAGCTGGAGATGTCTCGTGTTGGAAAAAGTCCTTGGGAAAGAACCGAGTTAGTGCAAGTCGGTCGGGCTTTAGTCTTAAGGGAAGCCGAGGAAAATATTGGGAAGAATGCGCTACGACATTTTGATGATGAAAGTGAGGAGGAAGTCGATGCTTGGGATCCAGAAGGAAGATGGTCTTGTGCTCAACAATCCCGCTCCCGTGGTGGTCGCTATGGCTTGGAAAGAGAAGAAGACCTGGGGACCTCGTTCAAGCTACAAGGATGAGCTCCGGGATTACAAGAGATGGTAAATCCGCCATAGAAAAAGCTCAAGATTTATTGAAGGCTAAAAATTTGGAGATTCCTAAAGGTAATAAAATACATGGCTTCTCAAATTCTTTTCGTTGCTCTTGATAATGTTTCTTTATATGACACTCGCAAAGAATGCCGGCATTAGCCTAGGTCATAAAAATCTAGAGGTTGATTCTCGTTATTAATGAAATTAAAAAAGTTGAAACAAAAAGGCTTATAGATTTTCATAACTCTAATCCCGAGAGTTTCCTCCCAAATGACATTAGTTTATCTCGTGGAGGAGATGAGGGTTGGTTTTGTTGATGAGAATGAGGTTGTTTCGATCGGGAGGATCACTTTAGTGATGTACTCGATGAAGATGAACCTTGGACATTAGTCCAAAGTAAGAAAAAGGGTAGAAGAAAACTGATTTTTAAACATGGTAGTAGCTCTAATATGGAATACTAGAGGTCTAAATAGACCTGATAAGCTAACTAGAGTGCATGACCTCATTAGAGAGACATGCCCTGATATTGTTTGTTTTTCTGAAACTAAGAAGGAGGACTTTTCTAGCATACAGCTTAAGCAATTAGATCCAGGAGAGAAATTTACCTGGAATTGATTGCCTGCTGTGAAAACTGCTGGAGGGATCCTTGTTGGTGTTAATTTTGATTTGTTTGATGTTATTAAATGGGAGATTCTTTCTTATTGTGTATCTGTTCGCATTAAATCTAAAAAAGATAATGCCATTTGGAGAGTGATTGTCGTGTATGGGTCTCGCTTATGAGGAACACAAATTAGACTTTATCAATGAGTTGCATAATGTTATGGCTTGTTGGAATGGTCCTACCCTGGTTGGGGGTGATTTCAATCTCATTAGAGAAAGGTGTGAGAAAAACACCGGAAACATCAACCAACACTCGGGCCAATCTCTTTAATGATTGGGTTAATAAATATAATTTGATGGAAATTAAAAATCCTAGTAGGCAATTTTCTTGGGCGAATAATCAGGATAATCTGGTTATGGCTTTGCTTGATAGAGTTTTTGTGACTACTTGCTGGGATGCTCTCTTCCTCGCTAGTAGCTTATCTTCAAAAGCTAGAATTGGGAGTGATCATACTCCTTTGGTTGTGGATACTGGGGCTTTGAAAGTTCCTGTTATTAAGCAATTTAGATTTGAGAAGTGGTGGCTTAACATTGAGGGGTTTGATCAGGTGGTTGCCAAATTTTGGCAAGCCCCTTGTCATCTCATTAAACCTATTGACAGATGGAACTTTAAAATTAGGAATACTAGGAAAGGTTTGAAAGGTTGGGTCTGCTAATATTGAATCTGCTCAAAGGAAGAACAAACAAAAATTAGTTGCTCGAATATGATCTCGCTTGATATCATTGTCTGAAACTCGGTGTCTTTCTCCCGTATCTAAGAAAAGGATGAAAGATATTTACGTTGAGCTCACTAAAATTTGGACTAATGAGGAAATTAAAGCTAGACAGAGATCCGGGGAAAGGTATATCTTGGAAGGTGATCGTAACACTTCTTATTTTCATTCTGTAGCCAATCAAAGAAGAAGAAAGAAACAAATCTGTCAATTGCAAGGTGATGAAGGTATGGTGGAGGATAACAAAGGTATGCTGGATATTGCTGTTAAGTACTATAAGACTTTGTTTTGTAAAGAGCCTTGTCTTGATGTTGATATAGTTGATGATTTCGGGACCCGGATGATATGGTGTCACGGAATCATAATGATATGCTTGATGCACCTTTTACTGAGAAAGAGATAAAGGATGCTATTTTTGGCTCTTATCGTCGAAGGTGCTCCTGGCCCTGATGGTTTCTCTTTCTTATTTTATCAACATTTCTGGGAGCTCATTAGAGCTGATTTCATGGATTTGGTTAAGGATTGGAATGAGGGAAATCTTGACCTTTTTAGGCTAAATTTCTCTCTGTTGACTTTGATTCCTAAGGAAGTTGATGCTGTAACTATACGTAAATTTCGACCTATTGCTTTGACTAACCGTAGTTTCAAAATTTTCTCTAAATGTGCTACCAATAGACTAGGTGTGGTGAGTGAGAAACTCATTTCTCCTAATCGATCGCTTTTATTAAGGGAAGATTTATTCTTGAGAGTGTGGTCTCTGCCCATGAAGTTATTCATGATGCTTGTTCATAGTGGAAATACTGGTTTTATTTTTAAACTAGACTATGAAAAGGCTTATGATAGGGTTGATAGAGATTTTTTGCTTAGAGTCATGAGGTTGAGGGGCTTTAGCCCCAAGTGGATGAGGATTATTGAGGGTCTGCTGCATAATGGTTCTGTTGGGGTTAGGATTAATGATTGCAATAGCAATTTCTTCCTTACTAGCAGGGGTGTTAGACAAGGTGATCCTATATCACCCATTCTTTTCAACTTTATGGCTGATGTTTTTACTAAAATTCTATATAAAGCTGCTTCTGGTGGAAGGATTGCTGGCCTTATGCAAGGCATGGGGAGGGGGGGTATCATCAGTATGCAATATGCTGATGATACTCTACTCTTCCTTGAAAAAAGTTTGTCTTCTGCCATTAATCTAAAGTGGATTTTAGCCTGTTTTGAACATATGTCTGGGATGAGGATCAACTTTCATAAGTGTGATCTAGTTCCTATTAATGTGCTTGATGGTGATGCACAACTTTTTGCTCAAACTTTGAGTTGTAAGTTGGGTGAGTTCCCCTTGCAGTATTTAGGGGTACCTCTGCATTACTGTAAGCTTAAAAAAGAAGATATTCAACCTGTTGTGGATAAAATTATTAAGAAAGCTGCTGGTTGGAGAGGCAAACTTCTTAATCATGTCTGCTAAACTAGAACTCGGTTAGAAGTGTGTTGGCCGATATTCCAATTATCTCGCTTAGTGTGATTAAATTCCCCAAATGGGCTATTACTCCGATTAATTCTCGGATGGCTCACCTGTCCGTGGGATAATTATGAGGGGCACCATAAGTACCACCTAGCTAATTGGGGTTTGGTCACTAGGAAAAAGGAGTATGGAGGTTTGGGTATCCCCGACTTATCGGAGATGAATATTTGCCTCTTAGCTTCCTGGATTAAAAGATATCACCTGGATGATAACAAAATCGGAAACGAGATAGTAGATAGCAAATATGAGGTGAATAACCCTAATATTTTCTCTTGTTCCGATCATGGGGCCTCCCCTTTTGGAAAGGGGTGCTTTGGGTCTGCCAAGGCTGCTAAGATGGGTTATATGTGGAAAGTTGGTAATGGTAGAACTATTAAGTTCCGGGAAGACCATTGGTTTGGGTCTTGCTCTCTAGCTATTCAATTCGGGAAGTTTATTTCCCGCTTAATGAGCAAAATAAGACTATTGCTGATCTATGGGATGGTACTTCTCCGAAAATGACTTTTAGAAGGTGTTTTGACCACAAGCTTATGTTGCAATGGCCGGAGATTCGAGCAAATTGCACAAACTCTCTGTTTAAATGATTCTAAAGATTGTTTGATTTGGAAATGGGCAACAAATGGGGTCTATAGTGTTAAGTCCTTATATGCCGTGGTTAATTTTGGTGGGATTCAAACCATTGACATTCACTCGTGTTTGGAAAATAAAAGTGCCCCCAAAAATTCATTTCTTCCTTTGGTTGCTTTCCCATAATAAGCTTCTCACTAGAGATAATTTGGTCAAAAGACAAAATGTTGATGATCTGACTTGTGTGTTTTGCAATGAAATTGAGTCATGTCAACATTTGTTTTTTGATTGTGTTGTTGCTGCTAACATGTGGGAAAAGGTTTTAGGTGCTCTGGGTTTAAATTTGAATATCTCAAATGTACATGATGTTGTCTGCTCTGTGGGCTAATAGAAAGAAATATAAAAAATGCAATATGATTTTTGTTCGTTGTTTTGAGGGCTATCTGGATTACCAGAAATGACCATGTTTTCAATCGGGTACAATGGTTTGGCATGCAGGTTTTGTGGAGACGCTTGCTAAACAAGCGTGCTCGGTGGAAAATTCTGTTGAAAGAGGAGGAAAAAGAAGGGCTGATTGGCTCGATGAACAGGGTTGGAAGGAGTGGCCAGATTGCCACCAATGATATTGTGGCCGGATCCTGGGTGATTCCACAGAAGAAGGCAAGAACTACTCTGGAGGTTTGTGACAGAAACAATGCGAGAGGTTTGGGCCCAATGCTAATGACTGCGGAAGATTTGGCAAGAACTCTGGATGCCAACGACCTGGTCCTGGTGGGAGATGGAGCTTGCTTTCAGGTCATGGGGCGGCAGTGACTTTGCCTGTGTTCTTCTGGTGGTTTAGTTCTATGTGTTTGGCTCTCTCGTGTGTTGTCTGGTGTTGTAATAAGTAAGTTTCCCCTGCGAGGAGTTTGATGTGTAAGGTTTTAAACTGCTGGAAAAATGCTGTAAGACTGAGATGTTTTGGTTTCAATATATTGGAACCGGGGGCATGCCCCTTTTTCTCTAAAAAAAAAATGTGTCTTCTGAATTCTGAGCACGATATCGTTATGTTTGGAGAGAGATTTTTTTTAATAAAGAGAGAATATATTAATGGGTGTACCTATGTCTCAGTTGACTGAGATTTTCTTAAGTCTCAGTCAACTCAGAAAAATGCAACTGCAGTTCAAAGAAATGTGCAACTGGGTTCAGTTGCACATTTCTGTCAGAAAAGTGCAATTGCACTTTTTTAACAGAAAAGTGCAACTCCAAGCATATTTTTGTAAGTGACTTAGACTTAAGAAAATCTCAGTTGACTGAGAAATAGCAAAACCGTTTATTAATACCAAGATAGCAAATACTTCCAGTCTTTGCAACAACATAATGTTAAGATCAAGTCTTTTCGATAAAGAGCATTTTCATTACTAAAAATTTAAAAGGTTTAAGCATTACACCCGTCCTCTGCATAACTAAGATGCATTCATGCACACAGCCGCACACAATCCAAAAAATAAAGGATAAAAATACTCAATCCAAAAACATAGTGATGTAACAAACAACCCCTAAGGTGGCGATGGACCAATCCCGAGATTATGCTGCCACCCATGTTGGGTAACAAACTCCCTTGCCACCAATGTTGGGTAACAAACTCCCTCACCGTATCCTTCAACCTTGTAGAAATCTCCGTAAATAGATCTCTAGGTCTCGATTCTCCATTCGTTGAAGAGACGACCATGAAGGGGGCAAAGTATTACACCGGGCACAAGTCTATACATAAGGATGCACATAGCTAAAAAAAAGCACAAATGTCCAGCGAAAGAGCAAACAGTGGCGAAACTAGACCACCAAAAACGTATTGTTGGCATTTCTATTTTTCGCAAGAAAATATGTTAGCGTTCTATTCATATTAGATCTGTTATTATTTGTTTATCTGCATGGGATCACAATATGATGAAAACGCCCGCGGACAGGGTCTTAAACTAATTTTATTCGGTTTTGTTAAAATGGACTATATAGTGCTGAGAAAGGTTTTGGCTCCCGATTTTTTTCCCTGAGGGGCCTGCTATTCCCGGTTACCTCGTTTACCAGGAAAATGTGACCCGTTACCGGACAAATTCAAAAACCAATTTAATTCAAATTTTTGTAATTGTGGTAACCACTCGGTAACTGGAGAAATACCAAAATTTGAATTCATATAATCTTGAAAAATTCAATTCAAATAGTCTGATTTTTTCCCCTGGAGGCTCATTTGGCAAGGGTGCTCGGGAATTCTGGTTATCGGTGGGTTGGATTACCAGACTGATAACCAAATCCTTGGTGCTGAGACATCCTCAACTGTTGCTGTGTTATGGATCCTCATCTCATGAATAAAAGGAGGAGATACTAGTTCTAGATGAACGGCGAGATAATCGAGATGTACCAACTTATTCCCATAATATATGCAGAATGATTTTGCAATTTCACAAAATCGCCAAATGAAAAATGAAAAAGTTCACATGTTCTCAATGGTGTACAAACAACATATTAATCCAGCTACATGATCTCCATCCATTCCTCCAACATCAACCCCAGCTACGTGTGGTATGCCGGCTACCGGCTACTTCTGGTAACCAAATCGTTGGCGCTGAGACCCCCTCACCTGTGGCTGTGTTATGGAGCCTCGTCTCATAAAGAAAAGGAGGAGACACTAGTTCTAGATGAACGGCAAGATAATTGTGATATGCCAATTTATTCCCATGCATAATGTCTCTCGAAGTGGGAGCGGTCGGGTGAAGATCGCCCGCCCTCACAGAGAAATTTGCAAGTTCACAGAATCGCCAAATGGAACATGAGACAGTTCAATGGTGTACAAACTACAAACAAATATTCATCGATCTAGATGATCTGATCTCCGTCCATTCCTCAAACATCAACCCCAGCCACCTGTAGTGTGCCGGGCGCGGCACGGACCCGGTCTACTGGTACATGCGCGACATCTGCTGCATCGCAGGAAACGCCATTGGGCCGCCCAGCTTGCCATCCCTCTTGTCCATCTCCACCTTATGCTGCGTCTGAAGTTCCAACCACAGAATCAATGTCAACGAACGATAAAACTTCAGTTGTTGAGTGAAGTAAGCTTAGTGTGCCATTACCTGCATACAGGAGCAGACCCTGCACAGATTCAGAGAGACAAGTTAGACGTGGCTCTTTCAGTCTTGAGAGAATAAAATGATCTGCGGAATAGAGTGTCTTACGTCCAGTAGACCATGTCAGATAAGCAGGAGATCGCCCGCGACGCCTCCGACAGCTGCTGGTTGCCGACGATGCAGGCGACAATGGAGCAGATGCAGGCCAGCTGCTGGAGGATGAACATGAAGCTCTGCGCGCAGTAACCAAAACCAGTTCTGGGATTATTAGGATGATCAGTTGCAGAGTTGTGAAACAACAGCGGTGGTGAAATTTTTGGTGAGCGGGAAAGAGGCGAGTACGATGATGCAGTTGTCGCACTGGGTCGTCTGAATGTTGAACTCGTCCTGCAGCAGGAACCTGGTCGACCCAACAGAGGTGCCGAAGCAGCAGAACACCTGGAATTTTAATCAGTAGAGTAACGGTTGATCAGAACTAAAAGATTATTAAGAGGAAACCAATTCTTTTGGCGAAGGAGCAAAACGTGCAGAAGAACTTGTGTGCCACGCCCACGCACGCACCTCTGTCGCGAGGCATACTTCTGGGCATCTGCTCTCGCCGCACCTCCCGCTGCATGGCATGTACCCGGCGCAGCACACGTATCTGAAACACACACACACACACACACACAGACATGGATGAAACTGAAGACCAGAGAACTGTTTTCCTAATCCTGAACCCCGAGTAAGAAGAAGAACAAGGTTTAAGCGAAAATTTACCTTGACATGTCGTTGTAGAGAGCACGCCTGCGAAGCATGTAGGAGACGCATGGGCCGCTGCAAAGATTTACAGTTACGATATGACAACAGAGAGCTTGAACGTCACGGGTTCAGAAAATGAGAAGAGCGCCCACTCACCACCACAGCGACAGACAGCAGTCTGCAGGAAAAAGGAAGCAAACAGAAACACAAAATTGCATCAAGTCCAGACCTATAGGAAGAAATGAACAGCCCAGAATCGACGCAAAGGATACGCACATGGGAGATCCGCTTGGGTGGCGCTGGTGAGGTCGGTGTGCCAGACGTTGCGGTAGCTCTGCCGGAGCTGCGCCTTCTCCATGTACTCCTGCGTCGCCGCCGCCATCTCGATCGATGCCGCACGTAATCGTCTTCACGCTGGCTAGGTAGCTAGGTAGCAATGGCGAGCTGACGATGGCTGGTCGCTTAATATAGGCGCGCTTTGGTGGCAGTCGCCCTCGGCCACCCGGAAGACGGGAAGAGTGGTCGACAGTCAATGCCAGAGTCGTCGTTTGGAAAGTGAGAAGTTTCTCTGAACTTACGCGTTTCTAGTGCTTGCGAGGTGATCAAACCAAGGCGATGGGTGAGTGGATTAGGAAGTGTCCGCAGCAAGAATCAGCTAGATGTGACTTGTAGGCGTGCGTGACACGAAGAAATGATCAGTGGCGATCGACTCCGAAGCAAATTTGGAGAGTGTACTGCAGGCCAAATCTTGTTTCGTCGATGAAACAGATCCAGTCTTGTTCTTTTGTGTTTGGTTTGTTTCTGTTCTGTCAAGTAGCCTGAATACTTTACACGCTGATGCGTGCATAGTGTTCCAAATGGCAGCAGCGTGTGTTGGTTTTGTTCCCAGAGATGGCTCTGCTTGCTAAACCAAAGCTTCGACTGATGTCCGCCGGTCAATTGAATCATGTTCCTTCAACTACATCTACAAAAAGCTTCAATTGCTGGCCGGCGTTTTGTCACTCAAGAGATGTGAGGCTGTGTATAGCATTCACACGGTATCATAATCTTATTTCCTACACCCCTCCTTGCCTACTGTAGTGTTTATTTGACCCGTATTTGACTACTTTTAGGTGCGAGGGCCACATCTGAATATTATCACTCTCAGAATACTCTTTTGACTGAGAATGGAGAGAAACGGTTATACCTTGTCCAACCAGGCATTTTCGGGCAAGGATTTTATTACGGGAATGTTCAAAATTAATAATTTTAAGCAGGTGTTTTTGACCAAGGCTTGGCATTTTTCAAGGGGTTAATTGGAAATATGGCATTGCAATTTTCATGAGTTGGAGAAATGCCATTACAAAAACACAAGTTGGACATATGCCATTACAATTCTTTCATACTTTTCTACCTATGCCATTTTGTCTAATACCAAAGCATATACTACCCTTATACATCCGTACTCGCTTTTATACGAACAAATTTCTTTTCTTTTACACGTTCACACACATATCTCGGACAGTTGACTCGATTCCTGACTCGATCAAGCTGCACGAACCAGTTCCAGTCACCCCGACTCACATGAACTGGCGGCGGCGACTGCTGGAGGTGTGGGTGGCGGAGGTGGCCGCTGGTGGAGGAGGGCGCTGCTGGAGGCGGCGGCGGTGCGTAGGCTGGCTGTCGGCTGGATTTATGAGATGCTGGTCTCCGCGAATGAGAGAATCCCCAGATCGATCCATCTATCATCCACTCCTACCCTCAACGCATCACCTAGCAGCATTAGAGCATCTCCACTCGTCCCCCGGCGAGCGTTTTTTCCATCCGGACGGCGTAATTCGGCCCAGTCGCGCCCCCGGTTCCTCGTTTTCGTCCGGATTTGGGCCTAAATCCATCCGGCGATCCCACGCACCCCCCGGCCCCCCGGTGAGCTCTCGGGGACTCCGGACGAGTGAAAAGCGGGGAAGGGCCCGATCTGTCGGTGACTCGACGCACGAACCCCACCGCCACGTCGCTCAAAATCTCCCCCACCCCTCGTATCTCTCTCGCCGCCGGCACCACCCCGCCGGCTTGTTGCCCGGATTGCGCCGCCACTCCTTCCCCACCTGCCTATATTCCGCCGTGTTTGGACGACGGTCTATCCGGCCGCTCTTCCGCCGGCCTGTTTTCCGGCCTGCTTGCTCGTCGTCGCTCGCGGCTTGGGTTGCCTCGACCACGCCCGTCAGGTGTTCGTCCATTTGCCTCGCCGGCCATGGACTCGGACGAAGAGGAGGAGCAGATGTTCGTCGAGCTTATGCAAGAAGAGAAGGCAGCAGCCGCCCAAGACGAGGAGCACATGATGATCCTTGGTTGCTTGGCAAGCATGTACGCCGGACTGGCAACTCGTCGGCGTGGTGGGTCGGCACGAGGTCGCCGGAAGTGCAAGCCGAGACAGCGAATGGAGGGCTACTGCATGTTGTACGCCGACTACTTGTTTGCCGAACTTGTTAAATTTTATGTTGAATTTGTTTGAAATATGTCAAATGGTCGAGGTTGGTGGTTTCCTGCCGAGGGGACGGCTGGAACTTCGGCGCTCCCCACGCCAAATCTTCATCCAATCCGGACGAAAATTGCGCCGGATTTGGACGTGGGGAGCGCCAACGAGTGGGGATGCTCTTCCACTCGTCTCCCCACGGAGCCCCCCACGGCCACTTTTTTTCATCCGGACGGCGAAAAATGGCCCAGTCAGGCCCCCGGTTCCTCGTTTTGGTCCGGATTTGAGCCTATTTTCGTCCGGACTCCCCATGCCATCCTCGGTTTCCCGGGGTCTCCCGGGACTCCGGATGAAGCTAAACCAACCGCCCACGCCCACGTGTCTCCTCTTTCGTCCGGATTCCCCGAGCCATCCTCTTTTTCCCCGAGAAACGCCGCTTGGGGAGCACACGACTGGGAAACTACTCCTCCCCACGTCAAATCTTCCTCCAATCCGGACGAAAATTTCGCCGGATTTGGACGTGGGGAGCGCCAACGAGTGGGGATGCTCTTAGCTCGTAACATCCCTCTCGCTCTTCTGATTGTCGACCAAAATCCGGATGGGGATCTGGAAGTATCAATCTCCTTCTTACAGGAGCAGAGAAAGTGCTCGTCAGTTCGTACATGCAAAATGAGAAGCGGTAGTGGTGCACTCAAACTTTGACAACATGGGTACCACTGAGCTAGAACTCAATTCTCGGTAGTGGTCCACTCATGGAGACTCGAGGAACAATTCAAGGGTCCGTGCCTAAAATTCGCTAGAAATTGAGCAGTAGTCTTGTATTAGTAGTTTAGTATGATTAAATGTCTGTTAAATTTTCAATTTTTTGGGCAGTTCAAATTTTCAGCCAGATTTTAATATTTTTTGGCACCTGAACATCCTAAGTGGTTCCCAAATTTGAACACATGGTAATATGGTCAATATTCAAATTCATATGGAATACATGCATTTTCCAACTGTTAACCTCTTTAAGCGAAGAAACTGGCATATGAAGAGGCATGATAAAGTTGTAATGCATATGTCCAACTTGTGTTTTTGTAATGGCATTTCTCCAACCCACGAAAATTAAAGTGGCATAGATCCAATTAACCCTTTTTCAAGCTAGGTTTGCTGAACCTAGGGTATATCTAGATCTAGGATCATCAAACCAAAGGTTCTTTTGGCGGCTTCTCCGAGAAGCTGCCCTCCCCCCAGCTTCCTGGAGAAGCCGGCCCCAAAATTTAGGGAGGCTTCCGGACTAATTTAGGTTAGACCATTTCGGAAGCCTTCCTAAATTTTGGGGGCGCCTTCCACAGGAAGCTGGGGGGAGGGTAGCTTCTCGGAGAAGCTGCCAAAAGAACTGAGCCAAGTCTTCAATTGCGTCAGTAGCATATGAGTATCTAGGATAAAGATTCGATCCTGAAGATTCACACTGCAAAATTGAGCATACCGTTGTGTTAGTACAAGTATAGGATAGTGCCCCCTTCTATGTTATCTTTCTTATGCATTTTCTTCACATTTTGTGGTTTTTGTTGTTGCTCGCAGTTTTGCTAGCCTGTTTCTAGTACAAGCCCTGCTTCGTCGCACTTTTGTACTTCTCCAAAAGTATTCAGTAAGGACATCTCCAGCGGGTCGACGCATTTTAGCGTCCGGAAATATCCGCGCGCGTCCGTTTGCGTCAGTTGAAATGGTCGAAATCGACCGCCATCCGTTTGCGTCGGGTGGCTCCAGCTGCTCGACGCATTTTTTTGCTCGAATCATTTTTTTATAACGTGAAAACATAATTTACATAGTTTAACACATTAAAATAAAACCTAAACGCCTGCGCCTACTACTGCTCCTCGTCGCTGTCGAGCACGATGAGCTCCGGTACCGTCCAGGGCCAGTTGGATACCGGTGGAACGTACGCCGGGCGCGTCGGTGGTGCTTGAGGTGGAGGCGCCCATGGCTGTGGCGGCGGTGGAGGCGCCCATGGTTGTGGCGGCGGTGGAGGAGCCCAGGGCTATGGCTGTGGCGGCGGTGGAGGCGCCCATGGCTATGGCTGTGGCGGCGGTGGAGGCGTCCAGGGCTGTGACTGTGGCGGCGGTGGAGGCGCCCATGGATGTGGCGGCGGTGGAGGAGCCCAGAGATTGTACGGCGGGGGTTGTGGCGTTGTCGAGTCCTGTAGTGCCAGTCGTAGGGCTTCATCCTCCGACAGGCCCGGTGGCATGAAGCCGGTGGCGTAGCGGGGCAGCGGCGGCTGCACAGGTGGATCGTTCTCGGACACGAGGACGCCGAGCTTCGCCATCTCGTCGTCTGTCATTTGTCCGGGAACTCGAAGTTGCGGCCCTCCGCCATGGCCAGCTGCCATTCCTAGAAGACGACCGCGACGTAGTCTTCGCTGCAGTCCTTGACCTCCTCGTTGTGGTACGCCAGCGTCTCGATGTAGTCGGCGTCGTCGTATTCATCATCGTCGTGGTCGTCGTTGTACTACGCACGCGTCGAAGCCTGGTGCGCACGCGTCGGCGCCTGCTGTCTTCGAGGACGAGGCGGCGGTGGACGGTCGAAGGGAAAGTCCCTATCGCCCATGAAGCCCACCCTCCTCCTCCGATCTCTCTCGGTCGAGAGATACGTACGCCAGCTATCGGAGTCGATGGTATACGCCGGATCGGCGTGCAGGTCCTGCGGCAGGTACCGCCTCCTACGCCGGATCTCGGCGATCCTATCTGGCTCGCGCGCAGCACCCTGCCAGGCGCTCCTCCTTCTTCGTGCCGCTGCCGGACGTCTCGAAGTCGTTCTTCTTCTTCCCCATGGTGCTGTCGCGGTGGTGCTGCGAGTGGATGTGTGGGCGATGGAGGAACGAGACCGGTGGACTTTTAAGGCCGGCCGCGCGCGGGATACGATGTCATTGAAGGTGGCGCAGAAGCCCAGCCACCGCCCGCCAGTGCACGCGCAGAACAAGCAGTCGCGTCATTGATGGCGAAGGCTGCGGCGCAGACGTGGAAGCGCTGACCGCGGAAACGATGGCCGCGGAAGTGATGCCCTCGATACAAGCTCGCTGCCAGGACGGGCCCGGTAGAGACGCGAGCGGACACTTTGGGCATCCGCGCAGCGTCCGTGAAGACGCAAACCTACCGTAAATATGCGCCGTGTTTGCGTCGCAGCGGACGCCCGACCGCCGCTGGAGATGCCCTAATATAAACCCTCATCCTCTTTTGCAACGGTACATCATGGCAAAGAACAAACACAAGATCCATTAATTAAGGAAAATGTGCAAATTAAGGGGGGCTGCTTATTCCCCGCCTTAAGCGGCCGCGACGGTTGCTTCCGCCTAGAGCGTTCCGGTCATGGGCCACGCTGATTTTGGCCCGGTAACAGGTTATGATTATGTCTTTTTTTCTTCTTCTTTCTGTTTACATTGAATATATAAACAACCATTCTATATGATACCATGTCACCAAAATGCATTGGGGTGTGTGATGTTAGTACCTAAGGTACTCTCACTATGAGTAGTCTAATTAAGCATTCATGGTCCGTTCCCAAGACATGATCGTTTATCCGCCGATATAGCTGATTTTCAAAGGGTTTAACTGTAAAATGTAACTGTATTGACGGTCCGACACTTTTTAAGTTCGACGGGAGTAAAAATTTGAAAGATGTTCAAAATTTAAAAATTATTTTAAAAATTTAAAATTCAAAAAGACTCAAATCTGACAAAAAATCAAACTTAAAAAATTTCAAAACTGAAAAATGTTCAAAAAAATATTTAAAATTTAAAAGTTCAAAAACTGACCGGTAAAACTAAAAACCGAAAGAAAACGAAAAAAGCAAAAAAAAACCCAAAAACCTAGCTGAAAACTGGCCTAGCCGGGGTTCGCTTCAGGCGGCCCCAACCATCGGAGCCGCAATGAGGGCAAATCCTATACACCGACCAGGTCGGCCGCTACCGCACGCCGCACACCCCCCGCGCGCGGTATTGGCCGGCCTGGTCGGCCCAGTTCGCCTCTTTTTTATGTTTTATGTTTCTGTTTCTGTTTCTTTTCTTTTTTCTTTTATTTTCTTTTCCTTTTTTATTTTCTGTTCCTCTTTGTTTCTTTTTTTTTTCGTTTTGTTTCTTTTTTGTTTATTTTTTAGTTTTGTTCAAATTTGAAAATATTTTAAATTCAAAAAAAATCAAAATTGAAAACTGTTCAAAATTTAAAAAATGTTCAATTTTTAGAAACATTCAAATTTTAATACCGTTTAAAGACAAAAAATGTTCAAATCTGAAATTCGTTTAAATTTGAAAAATGTTCAAATACAAAAAATATTCAAATCTGAAATCCGTTCAAACTTGAAAAATGTTCAAATACAAAAAATGTTCAAATTATAAAATCATTCAAATTTGAAATCCGTTCAAATATATAAAGCGTTCAAATTTGGAAAAATGTTCAAATTCGAAAAATGTTCATAACTAAGAATGTTAATTTTTGGAAAAAATAAATTTTACAAAATTTTAATTTTTTCCAAATTTAAATTTTATCTATATCCGAAAATGTTCAAATTTCGAAAAAATTAAATCAAAATCTGAACATTTTTAAAATTTCCAAAATTTCGAATCTGAACAGATTTTGAAATTTTTGTTCTCCGAAATATATATTTTTTAAGTTAGATATTAAAAAAGAAAAATATTAACAAAAAAGAAACAGCAAAAAAAAGAAAAAAAACGTACCTACTACTAATGGGCCGCGGCCCAACCAACCGGCCTGGTCGGTGGGGTGTGCGGTGGCCCGTACACACCGACCAGGTCGGTGTACAGCACTCCCACGCAATGAGCGGTAAATAGGTGGCCCAACGGTGACACTAAAGCTTACTTTTTTTTCAGAGCCAGCAGGTCGGTATGGAAGCTTATCTGACTTTTTCGGGCGTGAAAGAACACACCTCGGTACGCTGGCTAAACAGGACTAGAAATGCTAATCTAGCGACTATGTCTCCAAGAAGATGACGGCTACATCGTCCGTACAGGTGCCAGCTCTGTCCACCTAGCGACCTTCAGTTACCCTCCTCTGGCTGTGGAATTATAAGTGCATAAACTAGCTTGTTAGCACTGTCCAAAAAAGAGTGGTGTTTTGGACATGAGAGTATATACTTCCTCTATTTTAAAATGCATCTTACACATATTTTAAATTTCAAAAAAATTAAAACAAAAAATTCACACGAGTACATCTTCATGTGCTACACACTTATAAAGTTGTTTCATAAAAATCGACATGGTGTGTAAAAAAACAAGATTCAGTGTTAAAAATAATGCTTTTCACAAGATAATTTTTTTGTACATAGACCATAAAAAATATTTGGTTTTTGTGAAACTTGAGAACACATATATATTATGAAGAATTACATATAGAATTTTTGTCAAATTTTTTAACACTTTAAAATATAATTTTTTTGGTAGAGGAAGCATACGCACCCGGGACCGAATTGAATTTCCAGAGTTTGTAGGCCAATTTAACTGGGAATGGTGTTTTGGCACATGGGAGCATATGCTCCCTTTATTTTGAAATGCATGCTACATACAATTTGAAATTACAAAAAATTGAAACGAAAAATTCGAACGTACATCTTCACGTGCTACGCGCTCACAAAGTTGTTTCATAAAAATCCGACTTGTCGTGTGACGTGTGTAAAAAAGACAAAATTCAATGCTGAAAATAAAGCTTTTCAGGAGATAAATTTTCTCTTTTTTACACAGATCACAAAACATATTGGTTCATCGCGAAACTTGACAAACGTACGTATATTGTGGAGATGTACATGTAGAATTTTTTGTCAAATTTTTTCGACATTTCGAAATATAACTTTTTGATAAAGGGAGCATATGCACCCGGGAGCCGAATTGAATTTCCGAATTTAACTTTAAAAGAACATTTCAGTTAGTTAGCCGTCGTTCAAAGACAAAACCGCCAAATATCCAAACGCGACTCCAGCTTCGACGCCAACTCCAAAGTCCAAACCGTCACGTACTAGAAGAGCTGAATTTAAAAACCTCACGACTGCAGTCTACAGTTGTCATCAGATACTTACGGAGCAAGAGACGAGTTTGTCAGCTTATTTCTCTTCATTTGTTTCCTTAGTTATTTCTCCCGTCAATTCTTGGGCGATGGAGAATCATCGTGGCTGGACAGTTGGATTTAAATATTAAACCGGCGACAGTTTGCGGTACTTGTGGCCCTTCCACATGGGCGCTGACGATGGCAAGTTTATGCAGGGGTGGATACTGGATAGTGACTGGCTCGCGACCTGGACGGCGCCGTGGCAGTTTGAAGCTGTAGGCTAGCTCCAAGGCTGGCCGGCCGGCGCGTGTGTGATCGGTATCTTCTTGCGTGTGTTCCGCCCATGCATGCATCATCGTAGGAGCAGTATCATACTGTCACGTAACATAGGCGCCACGCGGCCGCCATGTGTTGCCGTGCGATTGCACCGGCCAGCATTACGTACTCAGTTCATGGTTTTATATGTGTAATAATAATCTCAGAAGAAGACAAAATTAAAAACATGCCATGCAGACAAAATCATAAAATGTTTGTCTTCGTTACTAGTTTGGTGTCTTCATTTTTGTTACATCGACCGATTGGGAGACTGGACATCTACTGCCGTTTTTGACGAGGCAGAGTTTCTTCTCAACTGTCACGAGTCATCGATGGTTTGGAAACCAGCAAGTTTTCGGAAGACCCGCGACCAAAATTGATTCAAAGTAGGTATCAGCAGAAGACAAACTAGTAATTAAGCAGAAGATAGGGGCCTCCGTGCTTAAATAAGTGTACCTCAGGACATGTATTAAGTTAAATTTTATTAATTTCAACTAATTTTCTAAAAAATAGCAACATTTATAACACTAAATTAATACTGCTAGATTTATATTGAAATGTAGTTTAATAATATAGTAAATTGATGTCACATATGTTGCTATTTTCGTGCAAAATTTAATCAAAATTGAAAATGCTTCTAAAAAAGAAAAACCTACACTTATTCGTGGAAGGAGAGAGTATACTAGTCAGCCACTCAATAGTCACCCCGCGTCCCTCCTCGAGATCACATGGGGGAACCCTAGATCCTGTCGGCAACGTCCTCCCTTAGCATCTCCCTAATGTACAGCCGTCGCCGAGAAGCTTCGTCGAGCAAATCCTAAGCATTTTCCAATTTTTGGGGCAAGACTTCTATTATGAGAATATTAAAAGTTAATATTTCAAAGCAGGAGTATTCGAGAAAGGCTTGGTATTTTCGAAGCCAGGCTTCTCTATCCTAGGGTATATCTAGATCTTGGATCATCCAACCAAAGATTAAGCTCTCCAATTGTATCATATGAACTTGAGGACCCTCACTAGTTAGGAGATATCTAGGATAAATATTTGATCATGAAGATTCACACCGCAAAATTGAGCATACAGTTGTGTTGTTCAAGCACATGACAGAGTGTGTCTTCTATGTGAAGGAGATATGCCCTAGAGGCAATAATAAAGTGGTTATTATTTATATCTTTATGTTTATGATAAATGTTTATATATCATGCTATAATTGTATTAACCGAAACATTAGTACATGTGTGATATGTAGACAACAAAGAAGTCCCTAGTATGCCTCTTAAACTAGCTTGGTGATTAATGGATGATTAGTTTCATAATCATGAACATTGGATGTTATTAATAACAAGGTTATATCATTGTATGAATGATGTAATGGATACACCCAAATTAAGCGTAGCATAAGATCTCGTCATTAAGTTATTTGCTATAAGCTTTCGATACATAGTTACCTAGTCCTTATGACCATGAGATCATATAAATCACTTATACCGGAAAGGTACTTTGATTACACCAAACACCACTCTGCGTAAATGGGTGGCTATAAAGGTGGGATTAAGTATCCGGAAAGTATGAGTTGAGGCATATGGATCAACGATGGGATTTGTCCATCCCGATGACGGATAGATATACTCCGGGCCCTCTCGGTGGAATGTCGTCTAATGTCTTGCAAGCATATGAATAAGTTCATAAGAGACCACATACCACGGTACGAGTAAAGAGTACTTGTCAGGAGACGAGGTTGAACAAGGTATGGAGTGATACCGAAGATCAAACCTCGGACAAGTAAAATATCGCGTGACAAAGGGAATTGGTATTGTATGTGAATGGTTCATTCGATAACTGAAGTCATCGTTGAATATGTGGGAGTCATTATGGATCTCCAGATCCCGCTATTGGTTATTGGTCGGAGTGAGTACTCAACCATGTCCGCATAGTTCACGAACCGTAGGGTGACACACTTAAAGTTGGATGTTGAAATGGTAGTACTTGAATATGGAATGGAGTTCGAATATTTATTCGGAGTCCGGATGAGATCCGGACATCACGAGGAGTTCCGGAATGGTCCGGAGAATAAGATTCATATATAGGATGTCATTTTATGTGAATTAAAATGTCGCGGAAGGTTCTATGGAAGGTTCTAGAAGGTTCTAGAAAAGTCCGGAAGAAACCACCAAGGAAGGTGGAGTCCACATGGGACTCCACCTCCATGGCCGGCCAACCCTAGTGGGGGAGGAGTCCCAAGTGGACTCCCCTAAGGGGCCGGCCACCCCCATATGGGAGGTGGAACTCCCACCTTTGGTGGGAGTCCTAGCTTGGCTAGGTTTCCCTCCTTTTGGAAGGTTTTTGGTTCGGGTCTTATTCGAAGACTTGGAGACCAACTCTTGGGGATCCACCTATATAATGAGGGGCCAAGGGAGGGGGCCGGCCACCCTAAGACCACAACCTGGACGCCCCCTTGAGTGGCCGGCCACCCCCTCCCAAACCCTAGCCGCCCCCTCTCCTCCATAGCTCCCGCGTGCTTTAGCGAAGCTCCGCCGGAGTTCTCCACCGCCACCGACACCACGCCGTCGTGCTCGTCGGATTCAAGAGGAGCTACTACTTCCGCTTCCCGGCTGGAACGGGAGGTGGACGTCGTCTTCATCAACAACCGAACGTGTGACCGAGTACGGAGGTGCTGCCCGTTCGTGGCGCCGGAACCGATCGTGATCAAGATCTTCTACGCGCTTTTGCAAGCGGCAAGTGAACGTCTACCGCAGCAACAAGAGCCTCATCTTGTAGGCTTTGGAATCTCTTCAAGGGTGAGACTCGATACCCCTCGTTGCTACCGTCTTCTAGATTGCATCTTGGCTTGGATTGCGTGTTCGCTGTAGGAAATTTTTTGTTTTCTATGCAACGTTATCCTACAGTGGTATCAGAGCCGTGTCTATGCATAGATGGTTGCACGAGTAGAACACAATGGTTTTGTGGGCGTTGATGCTCTTGTTATCTTTAGTTGAGTACTTTGCATCTTTATGGCATAGTGGGATGAAGCGGCTCGGACTAACTTTACATGACCGCGTACTTGTTCCTCGTTCGACATGCAACTTGTATTGCATAAGAGGCTTTGCGGGTGTCTGTCTCTCCTACTATAGTAAAGATTCAATTTACCCTTCTATTTACAACATTAGTATCAACGTTGTGGTTCATGTTCGTAGGTAGATTAGATCTCTCTCGAAAACCCTAAACCACGTAAAATATGCAAACCAAATTAGAGACGTCTAACTTGTTTTTGCAGGGTTTGGTGATGTGATATGGCCATAATGTTATGATGAATATGTATGAGATGATCATTATTGTATTGTGGCAACCGGCAGGAGCCTTATGGTTGTCTTTAAATTTCATGTTGAGTAGTATTTCAAAGTAGTTGTAATAGTTGCTACATGGAGGACAATCATGGAGACGGCGCCATTGACTTTGACGCTACGCCGACGATGATGGAGATCATGCCCGAAGATGATGGAGATCATGTCCGTGCTTTGGAGATGAAGATCAAAGGCGCAAAGACAAAAGGGCCATATCATATCACATATGAACTGCATGTGATGTTAATCCTTTTATGCATCTTATTTTGCTTAGATCGCGACGGTAGCATTATAAGATGATCCCTCACTAAAATCTCAAGATAATAAAGTGTTCATCCTTAGTAGCACCGTTATCAAGTCTTGTCGTTTCGAAGCATCTCGTGATGATCGGGTGTGATAGATTCAATAAGTACATACAACGGGTGCAAGACAGTTTTGCACATGCGGATACTAAGGTGGCCTTGACGAGCCTGGCATGTACAGACATGGTCTCGGAACACATGATACCGAAAGGTAGAGCATGAATCATATGGTTGATATGATGAACACTTTGAGTGTTCGCCATTGAAATCACACCTTTTCTCGTGATGATCGGGTTTAGGTGCGGTAGATTTGGTTCGTGTGATCACTAAGACAATGCGAGGGATATTGTTTTGAGTGGGAGTTCACCTAGTTTTTAATTATGTTGAATTAAAATTTGAACTCAATTTGTCATAAACTTAGTCTAAACTTTTGCAAATATGTGTTGTAGAAATGGCGTCCCCAATCAATTTTAACCGGTTCCTAGAGAAAGAAAAGCTTAAGAGCAACGGTAGCAACTTCACCGATCGGTTCCGTCATGTAAGGATCTTCCTCTCTGGCGGAAATCTGCAATATGTGCTTGATGCACCGCTAGGTGACCCTCCTGCAGAAACTGAAACCGATGAAGTAAAAGCTGTTTACGAGACTCGGAAAACTCGGTACTCTCAAGTTCAGTGTGCCATCCTGTGCGAGGCTGGAATCCGATCTTCAAAAACGTTTTGAGCACCACGATCCTCATGAGTTGATGAATGAGCTGAAAGCTATTTTTGAGACTCATGCGGCCGTGGAATGCTATGAAGCATCGAAACATTTCTTCAGCTGTATGATGGAAGAAGGCAGCTCCATTAGTGAGCACATGCTCGCCATGACCGGGCATGCAAAGAAACTCAGTGACTTGGGAATAGTGATTCCTAACAGACTGGGGATTAATCGTGTCCTTCAATCACTGCCACCAAGTTACAAGAACTTTGTGATGAACTACAATATGCAGAACATGAATGATACGTCTCCGACGTATCGATAATTTCTTATGTTCTATGCCATATTATTGATGATACCTACATGTTTTATGCACACTTTATGTCATATTCGTGCATTTTCTGGAACTAACCTATTAACAAGATGCCGAAGTGCCAGTTCTTGTTTTCTGCTGTTTTTGGTTTCAGAAATCCTAGTAACGAAATATTCTCGGAATTGGACGAAACAAAGACCCAGGGGCCTATTTCGCCACGAACCTTCCAGAAGACCGAAGAGCATACGAAGTGGGGCCACGAGGTGGCCAAACCACATGGCGGCGCGGCCAAGGAGGGGCCCGCGCCGCCCTGTGGTGTGGGCCCTCGTTAGCCCCCGACTCTGCCCTTCCGCCTACTTAAAGCCTCCGTCGCGAAACCCCCGAGGCGAAAAACCACGATACGGAAAACCTTGCGAGACGCCGCCGCCGCCGATCCCATCTCGGGGGATTACGGAGATCTCCTCCGGCACCCTGCCGGAGAGGGGATTCATCTCCCGGAGGACTCTACACCGCCATGGTCGCCTCCGGAGTGATGAGTGAGTAGTTCACCCCTGGACTATGGGTCCATAGCAGTAGCTAGATGGTTGTCTTCTCCTCATTGTGCTTCATTGTTGGATCTTGTGAGCTGCCTAACATGATCAAGATCATCTATTTGTAATACTCTATGTTGTGTTTGTCGGGATCCGATGGATAGAGAATACCATGTTATGTTAATTATCAAGTTATTGCATATGTGTTGTTTATGATCTTGCATGCTCTCCGTTATTAGTAGAGGCTCTGGCCACGTTGATGCTAGTAACTCCAAGAGGGAGTATTTATGCTCGATAGTGGGTTCATGCCTGCATTGACACCTGGGACAGTGACAGAAAGTTCTAAGGTTGTGTTGTCCTGTTGCCACTAGGGATAAAACATTGATGCTATGTCCGAGGATGTAGTTATTGATTACATTACGCACCATACTTAATGCAATTGTCTGTTGTTAGCAACATAATACTGGAAGGGGTTCGGACGATAACCTGAAGGTGGACTTTTTAGGCATAGATGCAGTTGGATGGCGGTCTATGTACTTTGTCGTAATGCCCAATTAAATCTCACTGTACTTATCATGACATGTATGTGCATTGTTATGCCCTCTCTATTTGTCAATTGCCCGACTGTAATTTGTTCACCCAACATGCTTTTATCTTATGGGAGAGACACCTCTAGTGAGCTGTGGACCCCGGTCCATTCTTTAATACTTGAAATACAAATCTGCTGCAATACTTGTTTTACTTGTTTTCTCTGCAAACAATCATCTTCCACACAATTCGGTTAATCCTTTGTTACAGCAAGCCGGTGAGATTGACAACCTCAGCTGTTTCGTTGGGGCAAAGTATTTTGGTTGTGTTGTGCAGGTTCCACATTGGCGCCGGAATCTCCGGTGTTGCGCCGCACTACATCCCGCCGCCATCAACCTTCAACGTGCTTCTTGGCTCCTCCTGGTTCGATTAAACCTTGGTTTCTTTCGAGGAAAACTTGCTGTTGTGCGCATCGTACCTTTCTCTTGGGGTTGCCCAACGGACGTGTGAAATACACGCCATCAAGCATATTTTACGGCGCCGTTGCCGGGGAGATCAAGACACGCTGCAAGGGGAGTCTCCACTTCTCAATCTCTTTACTTTGTTTTTGTCTTGCTTTATTTTATTTACTACTTTGTTTGCTGCACTTATATCAAAACACAAAAAAAATTAGTTGCTAGCTTTACTTTATTTACTGTCTTGCACTCTATATCAAAAACACAAAAAAAATTAGTTTACTTGCATTTACTTTATCTAGTTTGTTTTATTTACTACTGCTAAAATGGCCAACCCTGAAAATACTAAGTTGTGTGACTTCACTAGCACAAATAATAATGATTTCCTATGCACACCTATTGCTCCACCTGCTACTACAGCGGAATTCTTTGAAATTAAACCTGCTTTCTTGAATCTTGTTATGAGAGAGCAATTTTCCGGTGTTAGTTCGATGATGCTGCTTGCCCATCTCAATAATTTTGTTGAACTATGTGAAATGCAAAAGTATAAAGATGTAGATGGTGACATTATAAAATTAAAATTGTTCCCTTTCTCATTAAGAGGAAGAGCTAAAGATTGGTTGCTATCTCTCGCCTAAGAATAGTATTGATTCATGGACTAAATGAAGGATGCTTTTATTGGTAGATATTATCCCCCTGCTAAAATTATATCTTTGAGGAGTAGCATAATGAATTTTAAACAATTGGATAATGAACATGTTGCTCAAGCTTGGGAAAGAATGAAATCTCTGGTTAAAAATTGCCCAACCCATGGATCGACTACTTGGATGATCATCCAAACCTTCTATGCAGGACTAAATTTTTCTTCACGGAATTTATTGGATTCAGCTGTTGGAGGTACCTTTATGTCCATCACTCTTGGTGAAGCAACAAAGCTTCTTGATAATATGATGGTTAATTACTCTGAATGGCACACGGAAAGAGCTCCACAAGGTAAGAAGGTAAATTCTGTTGAAGAATCCTCTTCCTTGAATGATAAGGTTGATGCTATTATGTCTATGCTTGCGAATGATAGGACTAATGTTGATCCTAATAATGTTCCATTAGCTTCATTGGTTGCTCAAGAAGAACATGTTGATGTAAACTTCATTAAAAATAATAATTTCAACAACAATGCTTATCGGAACAATTCTAGTAATAACTATAGGCCATATCCTTATAATAATGGTAACGGTTATGCTAATTCTTATGGGAATTCTTACAAAAATAATAGGAATACACCCCTGGACTTGAAGCTATGCTTAAAGAATTTATTAGTACACAAACTGCCTTTAACAAATCTGTTGAGGAAAAGCTCAATAAAATTGATATTCTTGTTTCTAGAGTTGATAGTCTTGCCTCTGATGTTGATCTTTTGAAATCGAAAGTTATGCCTAATGAGAATATTGAAAATAAAATTGTTACTACAGCAAATGCCATCCAAGTTAGAATTAATGAGAATATAAGATTAATGGTTGAACTGCGTGCTAGGTGGGATAGAGAAGAAAATGAAAAACTAGCTAAAAAGGAAAATGTAGCTAAAGTTTGGACTATTACCACCACTAGCAATGCTAATGATTCACATGTTGCTGCACCTCCTACTATCAATGGTAAAATAATTGGTGTTGGCAATGCTTCTACTCCTAGTGCAAAGCGCGCAAAATTACTTGAAACTGCTAAAACTGCTGAAACTGCTTGTGATAAAACTGCTGAAATTTTTTCCAACCTTGGGGATGATAATCCCATTGCTTTAGATTGTAATGATTTAGATTTTGATGATTACCACATCTCTGAAGTTATAAAGTTCTTACAAAAACTTGCTAAGAGTCCCAATGCTATAGCGCTGTAAACTTGGCTTTCACAAAACATATTACAAATGCTCTCATAAAAGCTAGAGAAGAGAAACTAAAACTTGAAACTTCTATTCCTAGAAAGCTAGAGGATGGTTGGGAGCCCATCATTAAAATGAGAGTTAAAGATTTTGATTGTAATGCTTTATGTGATCTTGGTGCAAGTATTTCTGTTATGCCTAAAAAAGTCTACGATATGCTTGACTTGCCACCATTGAAAAACTGTTATCTGGATGTTAATCTCGCTGATAATGCTAAAAAGAAACCTTTGGGGAGAGTTGATAATGTTCATATTATGGTTAACAATAACCTTGTCCCCGTTGATTTTGTTGTCTTGGATATTGAATGCAATGCATCTTGCCCCATTATATTGGGAAGACCTTTTCTTCGAACCGTTGGTGCCACTATTGATATGAAGGAAGGTAATATTAAATATCAATTTCCTCTCAAGAAAGGTATGGAACACTTCCCTAGAAAGAGAATGAAGTTACCTTATGATTCTATTATTAGAACAAATTATGATGTTGATGCTTCGTCTCTTGATGTTACTTGAGATACACTTTCTGCGCCTAGCTGAAAGGCGTTAAAGAAAAGCGCTTATGGGAGACAATCCATGTTTTTACTCCAGTATTTTTGTTTTATATTTGTGTCTTGAAAGTTGTTTACTACTGTAGCAACCTCTCCTTATCTTAGTTTTATGTTTTGTTGTGCCAAGTAAAGTCTTTGATAGAAAGGTAAGTACTAGATTTGGATTACTGCGCAGTTCCAGATTTCTTTGCTGTCACGAATCTGGGTCTACCTCCCTGTAGGTAGCTCGGAAAATTAAGCCAATTTACGTGCATGATCCTCAGATATGTACGCAACTTTCATTCAATTTGAGCATTTTCATTTGAGCAAGTCTGGTGGCCTAATAAAATCCATCTTTACGGACTGTTCTGTTTTGACAGATTCTGCCTTTTATTTTGCATTGCCTCTTTCGCTATGTTGGATGAATTTCTTTGATCCATTAATGTCCAGTAGCTTTATGCAATGTCCAGAAGTGTTAAGAATGATTGTGTCACCTCTGAACATGTTAATTTTTATTATGCACTAACCATCTAATGAGTTGTTTCGAGTTTGGTGTGGAGGAAGTTTTCAAGGATCAAGAGAGGAGTATGATGCAATATGATCAAGGAGAGTGAAAGCTCTAAGCTTGGGGATGCCCCGGTGGTTCACCCCTGCATATTCTAAGAAGACTCAAGCGTCTAAGCTTGGGGATTCCCAAGGTATCCCCTTCTTCATCGACAACATTATCGAGGTTCCTCCCCTGAAACTATATTTTTATTCCGTCACATCTTATGCACTTTGCTTGGAGCGTCGGTTTGTTTTTGTTTTTTGTTTTGTTTGAATAAAATGGATCCTAGCATTCACTTTATGGGAGAGAGACACGCTCCGCTGTAGCATATGGACAAGTATGTCCTTAGGCTCTACTCATAGTATTCATGGCGAAGTTTCATCTTCGCTAAATTGTTATATGGTTGGAATTGGAAAATGCTACATGTAGTAATTATAAAATGTCTTGGATAATTTGATACTTGGCAATTGTTGTGCTCATGTTTAAGCTCTTGCATCATATACTTTTCACCCATTAATGAAGAAATACTTAGAGCTTGCTAATTTGGTTTGCATATTTGGTTTCTCTAGAGTCTAGATAACATCTAGTATTGAGTTTTGAACAACAAGGAAGACGGTATGGAGTCTTATAATGTTTACAATATGTCTTTTATGTGAGTTTTGCTGTACCGTTCATCCTTGTGTTTGTTTCAAATAACCTTGCTAGCCTAAACCTTGTATCGAGAGGGAATACTTCTCATGCATCCAAAATACCTGAGCCAACCACTATGCCATTTGTGTCCACCATACCTACCTACTACATGGTATTTATCCGCCATTCCAAAGTAAATTGCTTGAGTGCTACCTTTAAAATTCCATCATTCACCTTTGCAATATATAGCTCATGGGACAAATAGCTTAAAAACTATTGTGGTATTGAATATGTACTTATGCACTTTATCTCTTATTAAGTTGCTTGTTGTGCGACAACCATGTTTTACAGGGACGCCATCAACTATTCTTTGTTGAATATCATGTGAGTTGCTATGCATGTCCGTCTTGTACGAAGTAAGAGAGATCTACCACCTTCATGGTTGGAGCATGCATATTGTTAGAGAAGAACATTGGGCCGCTAACTAAAGCCATGAATCATGGTGGAAGTTTCAGTTTTGGACATATATCCTCACTCTCATATGAGAATAATAATTGTTGCCACATGCTTATGCATTAAAGAGGAGTCCATTATCTGTTGTCCATGTTGTCCCGGTATGGATGTCTAAGTTGAGAATAATCAAAAGCGAGAAATCCAAAATGCGAGCTTTCTCCTTAGACCTTTGTACGGGCGGCATGGAGGTACCCCATTGTGACACTTGGTTAAAACATGTGCATTGCAAAGATCCGGTAGTCCAAGCTAATTAGGACAAGGTGCGGGCACTATTAGTATACTATGCATGAGACTTGCAACTTGTAAGATATAATTTACATAACTCATATGCTTTATTACTACCGTTGACAAAATTGTTTCATGTTTTCAAAATAAAAGCTCTAGCACAAATATAGCAATCGATGCTTTCCTCTTTGAAGGACCATTCTTTTTACTTTTATGTTGAGTCGGTTCACCTATCTCTCTCCACCTCAAGTAGCAAACACTTGTGTGAGCTGTGCATTGATTCCTACATACTTGCATATTGTACTTGTTATATTACTCTATGTTGACAATTATCCATGAGATATACATGTTACAAGTTGAAAGCAACCGCTGAAACTTAATCTTCCTTTGTGTTGTTTCAATACCTTTACTTTGATTTATTGCTTTATGAGTTAACTCTTATGCAATACTTATTGATGCTTGTCTTGAAGTACTATTCATGAAAAAGTCTTTGCTTTATGATTCACTTGTTTACTCATGTCATTACCATTGTTTTGATCGCTGCATTCACTACATATGTTTACAAATAGCACGATCAAGGTTATGATGGCATATCACTTCAGAAATTATCTTTGTTATCGTTTTACCTGCTCGGGACGAGAGAACTAAGCTTGGGGATGCTTGATACGTCTCCGACGTATCGATAATTTCTTATGTTCTATGCCATATTATTGATGATACCTACATGTTTTATGCACACTTTATGTCATATTCGTGCATTTTACGGAACTAACCTATTAACAAGATGCCGAAGTGCCGATTCTTTGTTTCTAGCTGTTTTTGGTTTCAGAAATCCTAGTAACGAAATATTCTCGGAATTGGATGAAACAAAGACCCAGGGGCCTATTTCGCCACGAACCTTCCAGAAGACCGAAGAGCATACGAAGTGGGGCCACGAGGTGGCCAAACCACATGGCGGCGCGGCCAAGGAGGGGCCCGCGCCGCCTGTGGTGTGGGCCCCTCGTTAGCCCCCGACTCCGCCCTTCCGCCTACTTAAAGCCTCCGTCGCGAAACCCCGAGGCGAAAAACCACGATACGGAAAACCTTGCGAGACGCCGCCGCCGCCGATCCCATCTCGGGGGATTACGGAGATCTCCTCCGGCACCCTGCCGGAGAGGGGATTCATCTCCCGGAGGACTCTACACCGCCATGGTCGCCTCCGGAGTGATGAGTGAGTAGTTCACCCCTGGACTATGGGTCCATAGCGGTAGCTAGATGGTTGTCTTCTCCTCATTGTGCTTCATTGTTGGATCTTGTGAGCTGCCTAACATGATCAAGATCATCTATTTGTAATACTCTATGTTGTGTTTGTCGGGATCCGATGGATAGAGAATACCATGTTATGTTAATTATCAAGTTATTGCATATGTGTTGTTTATGATCTTGCATGCTCTCCGTTATTAGTAGAGGCTTCTGGCCAAGTTGATGCTAGTAACTCCAAGAGGGAGTATTTATGCTCGATAGTGGGTTCATGCCTGCATTGACACACGGGATAGTGACGAAAGTTCTAAGGTTGTGTTGTGTTGTTGCCACTAGGGATAAAACATTGATGCTATGTCCGAGGATTTAGTTATTGATTACATTACGCACCATACTTAATGCAATTGTCTGTTGTTAGCAACTTAATACTGGAAGGGGTTCGGACGATAACCTGAAGTTGGACTTTTTAGGCATAGATGCAGTTGGATGGCGGTCTATGTACTTTGTCGTAATGCCCAATTAAATCTCACTGTACTTATCATGACATGTATGTGCATTGTTATGCCCTCTCTATTTGTCAATTGCCCGACTGTAATTTGTTCACCCAACATGCTTTTATCTTATGGGAGAGACACCTCTAGTGAGCTGTGGACCCCGGTCCATTCTTTAATACTTGAAATACAAATCTGTCTGCAATACTTGTTTTTCTGTTTTCTCTCGCAAACAATCATCTTCCACACAATTCGGTTAATCCTTTGTTACAGCAAGCCGGTGAGATTGACAACCTCACTGTTTCGTTGGGGCAAAGTATTTTGGTTGTGTTGTGCGGGTTCCACGTTGGCGCCGGAATCTACGGTGTTGCGCCGCACTACATCCCGCCGCCATCAACCTTCAACGTGCTTCTTGGCTCCTCCTGGTTCGATAAACCTTGGTTTCTTTCTGAGGGAAAACTTGCTGCTGTGCGCATCATACCTTCCTCTTGGGGTTGCCCAACGAACGTGTGAAATACACGCCATCAATGAACAAGGAGTTACCTGAACTCTTTGGCATGCTAAAAGCTGCTGAGATTGAGATCAAGAAAGAGCACCAAGTGTTGATGGTCAACAAGACCACTAGTTTCAAGAAACAGGGCAAGTCTAAGGGAAAATTCAAGAAGGGTGGCAAGAAAGCTGCCACGCCTCCTATGAAACCTAAGAACGGTCCTAAGCCTGATGCTGAGTGCTATTACTGCAAGGAGAAGGGACACTGGAAGCGTAATTGCTCCATGTATCTGGCTGATCTGAAGAACGGCCTTGTCAAGAAGAAGAAAGAAGGTATATCTGATATACATGTTATAGATGTTCATTTCACTGGTTCTCGTTCTAGTACCTGGGTATTTGATACTGGTTCGGTTGCTCATATTTGTAACTCGAAACAGGAACTAAAGAATAAACGACAAGCTGCTGAAAGATGAAGTGACGATGCGCGTTGGAAACGGATCCAAGGTCAATGTGATCGCGGTCGGCACACTTCCTCTACATCTACCTTCGGGATTAGTTTTAAGCCTAAATAATTGTTATTATGTACCTGCGTTGAGCATGAACATTATATCTGGATCTTGTTTAATGCAAGACGGTTATTCATTCAAGTCTGAGAATAATGGTTGTTCTATTTTTATGAATAATATCTTTTATGGTCGAGCACCACAAAAGAATGGCTTATTTACTGTTAGATCTCGATAGTAGTGATACGCATATACATAACATTGATGCTAAGCGAATTAAATTGAATGATAATTCTACTTATATGTGGCATTGTCGTCTTGGTCATATTGGAGTGAAACGCATGAAGAAACTCCATACTGATGGATTACTTGAATCACTTGACTTTGAGTCACTTGATAGATGCGAAGCATGTCTAATGTGAAAAATGACTAAGACTCCATTTTCTGGTATGATGGAGCAAGCTACTGACTTATTGGAAATCATACATACCGATGTGTGCGGACCAATGAGTGTAGCATCGCGCGGTGGTTATCGTTATGTTCTAACCTTCACAGATGATGGGAGTAGATATGGGTATATCTATTTCATGAAACATAAATCCGAAACTTTCGAGAAGTTTAAGGAATTCCAAAGTGAAGTAGAAAATCAACGTAACAAGAAGATCAAATTTCTACGATCTGATCGTGGAGGTGAATATCTGAGTTATGAGTTTGGCATGCATTTAAAGAAATGTGGAATACTTTCACAATTGACACCGCCGGGAACACCACAACGAAACGGTGTGTCCGAACGTCGTAATCGAACTCTCTTAGATATGGTTCGTTCTATGATGTCTCTTACTGATTTGCCGTTATCATTTTGGAGTTATGCATTAGAGACAGCCGCATTCACTTTAAATAGAGCACCATCAAAATCCGTAGAAACGACACCGTATGAATTATGGTTTAATAAGAAACCTAAGACTGTCGTTCCTTAAAGTTTGGGGTTGCGAAGCCTATGTAAAAAGTTACAACCGGACAAGCTAGAACCCAAAGCGGAGAAATGCATCTTCATAGGATACCCTAAGGAAACTATAGGGTACACTTTCTATCACGAATCCGAAGGCAAAATATTTGTTGCTAAGAACGGAACCTTTCTTGAGAAAGAATTTCTCACTAAAGAAGTGACTTGGAAGAAAAGTAGAACTCGATGAGATTAATGAATCTATACTCGTTGATCGAGTAGCGCGAGTACCGGAAGTTGTACATGTACCGCCTACACCGGCAACGAGAGGAAGCTAATGATAATGATCATGAAACTTCGAACGAGGAAACTACGAACCTCGCGGATCGACAAGGGAACGTGCTACTCCTGATTGGTATGATCCTTGTCTAAATGTCATGATTGTGGATAACAATGATGAGGACCACTGCGACGTATGAAGAAGCGATGATGAGCCCGGATTCCAACAAATGGCAAGAAGCCATGAAATCCGAAATGGGATCCATGTATGATAACAAAGTATGGACTTTGGTAGATTTACTCGATAGCCGAAAGGCTGTCGAGAATAAATGGATCTTCAAGAGAAAAACAGATGCTGATGGTAATATTACTTGTCTATAAAGCTCGACTTGTCGCAAAGGGTTTTCGACAAATTCAAGGAGTCGACTACGATGAGACTTTCTCACTGTAGCGAAGCTAAAATCTGTGAGGATTTTGTTAGCAATAGCTGCATTTTTCGATTATGAGATTTGGCAGATGGATGTCAAAACGGCGTTCCTTAATGGAGACATTGAGGAAGAGTTGTATATGGTACAACCCAAAGGTTTTGTCGATCCTAAAAATGTTGACAAAGTATGCAAACTTTAGCGTTCAATCTATGGACTGAAGCAAGCATCGAGAAGTTGGAACCGACGCTTTGATAAGGTGATCAAAGACTTCGGGTTTATACAGTGTCATGGAGAGGCCTGTATTTACAAGAAAGTGAGTGGGAGCTCTGTAGCATTCCTAATATTATATGTAGATGACATGTTATTGATTGGGAATGATATAGAACTATTAAGCAGTGTTAAAGGTTATTTGAATAATAGTTTTTCAATGAAAGACCTTGGTGAAGCATCGTATATATTAGGCATCAAGATTTATAGAGATAGATCAAGACGTCTAATAGGGCTATCACAGAGTACATATCTGGACAAGATTCTAAAGAAGTTTAGAATGGATGAAAGTAAGAAAGGGTTCTTACCTATGTTACCGAGGCAAGGTCTTGAGTAAGACTCAAGGACCGGCTACTGACGGAAGAAAGAGAAAGGATGAGTAATATCCCCTATGCCTCGGCGATAGGATCTATCATGTATGCCATGCTATGTACTAGACCGGATATAGCACATGCTTGTTAGTTTGACTAGCGAGATATCAAAGTGATCCGGGAATGGAACATTTGGACAGCGGTCAAGAATATCCTGAAGTACTTGAAAAGAACTAAGGATATGTTTCTTTGTTATGGAGGTGACCAAGAGCTCGTTGTAAATGGTTACACCGATGCAAGTTGGAACACCGATCCCGATGACTCTAAGTCACAGATCCGGGTACGTGTTTATATTGAATGGTGCTTTGCGATAAGCTGGGCAAGCTCGAAGCGGTGCACGGTGGCGAAGTCTTCAACAGAATCAGAGTACATAGCGGCTTCAGAGGCTTCATCAGAAGCGGTATGGATGAAGAGGTTCATTGTAGAGCTCGGTGTGGTTCCTAGTGCATTGGACCCATTAATCATTTACTGTGATAACATGGGTGCCATCGCCAATGCACAAGAGCCAAGGTCACACAAGAGGCTGAAGCATATCAAGCTGCGTTACCACTCGATTCGCGAGTACATCGAAGATGGAGAAGTAAAGATTTGCAAAGTACACAACTGATCTGAATGTAGCAGATCCGTTGACTAAAGCTCTCCCTAGGGCAAAACATGACCAACACCAGAATGCCATGGGTGTTAGGTATATTACAATGTAATCTAGATTATTGACTCTAGTGCAAGTGGGAGGCTGAAGGAGATATGCCCTAGAGGCAATAATAAAGTGGTTATTATTTATATCTTTATGTTTATGATAAATGTTTATATATCATGCTATAATTGTATTAACCGAAACATTAGTACATGTGTGATATGTAGACAACAAAGAAGTCCCTAGTATGCCTCTTAAACTAGCTTGTTGATTAATGGATGATTAGTTTCATAATCATGAACATTGGATGTTATTAATAACAAGGTTATATCATTGTATGAATGATGTAATGGATACACCCAAATTAAGCGTAGCATAAGATCTCGTCATTAAGTTATTTGCTATAAGCTTTCGATACATAGTTACCTAGTCCTTATGACCATGAGATCATATAAATCACTTATACCGGAAAGGTACTTTGATTACACCAAACACCACTTGCGTAAATGGGTGGCTATAAAGGTGGGATTAAGTATCCGGAAAGTATGAGTTGAGGCATATGGATCAACGGTGGGATTTGTCCATCCCGATGACGGATAGATATACTCTGGGCCCTCTCGGTGGAATGTCGTCTAATGTCTTGCAAGCATATGAATAAGTTCATAAGAGACCACATACCACGGTACGAGTAAAGAGTACTTGTCGGGAGACGAGGTTGAACAAGGTATGGAGTGATACCGAAGATCAAACCTCGGACAAGTAAAATATCGCGTGACAAAGGGAATTGGTATTGTATGTGAATGGTTCATTCGATCACTAAAGTCATCGTTGAATATGTGGGAGTCATTATGGATCTCCAGGATCCCGCTATTGGTTATTGGTCGGAGTGAGTACTCAACCATGTCCGCATAGTTCACGAACCGTAGGGTGACACACTTAAAGTTGGATGTTGAAATGGTAGTACTTGAATATGGAATGGAGTTCGAATATTTGTTCGGAGTCCCGGATGAGATCCCGGACATCACGAGGAGTTCCGGAATGGTCCGGAGAATAAGATTCATATATAGGATGTCATTTTATGTGAATTAAAATGTCGCGGAAGGTTCTATGGAAGGTTCTAGAAGGTTCTAGAAAAGTCCGGAAGAAACCACCAAGGAAGGTGGAGTCCACATGGGACTCCACCTCCATGGCCGGCCAACCCTAGTGGGGGAGGAGTCCCAAGTGGACTCCCCCTTAAGGGGTCGCCCACCACCCCATATGGGAGGTGGAACTCCCACCTTTGGTGGGAGTCCTAGCTTGGCTAGGTTTCCCCTCCTTTTGGAAGGTTTTTGGTTCGGGTCTTATTCGAAGACTTGGAGACCAACTCTTGGGGATCCACCTATATAATGAGGGGCCAAGGGAGGGGGCCGGCCACCCTAAGACCACAACCTGGCCGCCCCCCTTGAGTGGCCAGCCACCCCCTCCCAAACCCTAGCCTTCCCCCTCTCCTCCATAGCTCCCGCGTGCTTTAGCGAAGCTCCGCCGGAGTTCTCCACCGCCACCGACACCACGCCGTCGTGCTGTCGGATTCAAGAGGAGCTACTACTTCCGCTGCCCGCTGGAACGGGAGGTGGACGTCGTCTTCATCAACAACCGAACGTGTGACCGAGTACGGAGGTGCTGCCCGTTCGTGGCGCCGGAACCGATCGTGATCAAGATCTTCTACGCGCTTTTGCAAGCGGCAAGTGAACGTCTACCGCAGCAACAAGAGCCTCATCTTATAGGCTTTGGAATCTCTTCAAGGGTGAGACTCGATACCCCCTCGTTGCTACCGTCTTCTAGATTGCATCTTGGCTTGGATTGCGTGTTCGCGGTAGGAAATTTTTTGTTTTCTATGCAACGTTATCCTACACTATGTTCTCTTTCTTATGAAACTAGATGATAACCCGCGCGTTGCAGCGGAACTTGTTATGAAAAAATGGTGTATATTCTGAAATTAACGCATATTTCGAGCAGAATCGCTAATTTACATTACTCCATAGCATTTTAAAATATATTCTAATTGACTTGTTGAATCGAGATATCTGTATGAGGTTCCAATATTCTTATCACGTGGTAGATAGTAACAACATAATAAATAGCTAGTGCATGTCATGCGTCTTTTCTTGAGCAACTAAATCCAAAATTTTGTAGAATAAAATAGACTTGTGAGTGTGAAGCAGAATATGAGTTAATTGACATCTTGCAACTATATTTTTAAAAACATATAAAGTGGACATAAGTTTGTAGTAAGAAAATTAACCGAACTGAATAGATAAACAATTGTAGCAAATATTGTGCATGCATAGAGAAGAGCATGAACTTGGTACGGAGAAACTCCCTTTTTTTTGACAGAGAAAAACTCCCATTTAGATCAGTGGATGACATTTCACGACGTAGACCAAAAAATTATGTTACAACAGATAATGAACAGACTCAATACTCGAGAAACCATGATGACAGTAGCAGTTTTTTTCCTTGTATTTGCTCCCATGACTCTAACGGTATATCCTGCACCAATGAAAAAAGAATCAGCAACACATTCTTTGATAGATGTGCACTAATAATCCACACCAAGAAGGCACCTTCATCTGAATTCTTTGTTGCATAAAGGATTGTGGGAATATTACCGAGCACCTAGCACGAAAAAGGATGAGAGGCAAATAGGATCATGGGAGATCAACAACATAGATCGGATCAGGTAGCAGCTTTACAGATAAACTAATAATTGAGATGATGATTCTAGTGCACCTGCATTGGAGAGCACGAACACTCCATAAGTGATTGCCATGGCTTGTGGCGATCCTCTCATGATCACAAAAGTATATAATGATAGTGGCCGAAGAGATACAGGTTGCATGATGACAAAGAAAGCCCGTCAAACTTTTTTTTTTGCACTGCAGGGTGCAGAGATTGGGAGAACGCATATGCCATCCAGGTTCATCCGTCAGTTCATCACCGCTGCTAGCCAAGATATCAACAATGGTGGTTGCGCTGTTGGGGTAAATGGGAAGGATGTGCAACCCTTATGTCCGGTGTTTCATCGGGAGCCAATGGGTGAGCAATAAAATATGGCTGGATAGAGAAGAAAGAGGGTTCACCGAAGGTGGTAGTGAGAAATTAATGTGTAAAAATGGAAGATCAGAATATGAGCAGGTGGGATATGAGAGGACATGCGTTTACACCGATGGAATGAGAGAAATACAATATGTGTGCTAATTATGACATCTAAACTGGATGGAATTTTTTCTTCATAAGGTGGCAACATGATGAGGTGGCATGCTTGCATGTTCAGAGAATTCAACTTAGTGGGTTGCTCCTATTTAGATATTATAGATATCTTTACATTTTGTGGTTGTTTTTGTTGCTTGTAGTTTTGCTATCTAGTCTCTAGCACAAGCCCTGCATCGATTGCGCTTTTGTACGTTGCGAAAAAGATTCAATAATATAAACACTCATCCTCTTTTGCAATCATGCCTGCACTGCAACTACATCATCACGAAGGTCGAACACTTGGCAAAAGTTTGGAGCTTGGCTGGGGTGAATTATTTTATCCTATAATCCAACTAGGACTTTTCCCAATCAGTGGTTGTTCCATGAAAAAAAACTAAACCAAGGGAAAAAGTTGTACCTTATTCAAGAAAGGGTCAGGTTGTTTAGAGAAAAACAGAGCAAAACCCAATAAAATAGTTCCAAGCCCACCCAAACACCAAGCGGAGCCACATGGGATCTGTCCACCCTGGCGGTGGGTGGACCATCAACACTTCTAGGTTTCATTCCGGATGCCCCAAGCCAGTGAAACCGGAGCGGTTTGTTCGTCACATATTCCCTGTTCTTAAAACCTCATCTTAATAAAAGAAAATGTAACTTCTTGTCTTGTTTCATCAAAAAGAAAAGAGCCGGTCCATTAGATGTAGAGCCAGCTCTCGGTGATATCGAAGCTTACCTTTTCTTTTCCACACAACAGGTCAATATCGAAGCTTATCTGACTTCTTGTGGCGTGAAAGTACACAATTCAGTACCCTGAGTAAACAGGACGAGAAATGCTAACCTTCTACAGTAAGTTACTCCACGGAAACGTCGTCTAAATCTTCCGTACGGGCGCCAGCTCTGTCCAACTAGGCCGTAGCAACCTTCAGCTACCCTTCATTTGGCCACGGAGCTTATAAAAAGTACATAAATAAGTAACGCCAGGAGGAGAAGGGCTCGATTAATTTTCACTATAGCTTGTGAGCACTGTCGAAACGGCCCGGCATATCCTCTTCGAATGCCGCTTCTCCAAGTGTATATGGAATGCAGCGGCGTCGTGGCTCTCATGGCTGGACCTTGCCTTGTGCCTCAACAAGACGAGACCTAAGGTGCTGGATTACAGGCAAGCCATCACCAAAGTCCCCAGCTCCTCTCCCAAGGGCCTTCGGACAACCATCATGTTTGTCTCCTGGAAGATTTGAAAAGAGCGGAATGAGCGAGTTTTCAACAATAATTCCTTTCCCTCGGTGTTAATGCATAAAATTAGGGAGAAGGGCAAGAACTGGATCCTTGCCGGTGCTAAGGGTATGGGGGGACTTTTAGGCTGATCGTTTTTGGCCGTGTTTCCTTGGGGGGGCTTGGTCTCCCCCTTTGTTTTTTCTGTTTATGGCTTCAGTCAGGGGAGTGGTGTTTTGGCACATGGGATCATATGATCTCTTTATTTTAAAATGCATCTTAGATACATTTTAAAACATCAAAAAATTTGAAACAAAAAATTCACACGAACATCTTCACATGCTACACATCCACAAAGTTGTTTCGTCAAAATTCGACTTGTCTTGTGGCGTGTGTAAAAAAGACAAAATTCAGTGCTTAAAATAAAACTTGTCACAACATAAATTTTCTCTTTTTTTATATAGACCACAAAAAATATCGGTTTTTCTCGAAACTTGGTGTACGAACATATATTGTGGAGATCTAGAGGTAGAATTTTTGGTCAAAAATTTTCGACACTTCAAAATATATTTCTTCGTCGAGGGAGCATACGCACCCGGGAGCAAAGTTGAATTTCTGTTCAGTCATCCCCTTGTTTACTTCGAAAATGGTGAATGGAAACTGGGTGCGCGCGTACCCATTTACGAAAAGTTCAAAAAAATACTATTTAAAAGTTTTCAAAAAATGTGAAGTAAATTTTTGCATGTAGATATTATGTTGATACTTACTCATGTGTGTTTTCACGGAAAAATACCATTGTGTGTGACCTACACAAAAATGACAAAATGCAAATTTCTATTCCTGTGAATAGTACAAATTCCTGTTCACTATTCTCATTTGGACATTTTGTCATTTTTATACAGGCCACACACAATGATATTTGTTCGTGAAAACTCACACGAGTAAGTATCAACATAATATGTACATGCAAAATTTTACTTCACATTTTTTGGAAACTTTTAAATAGCATTTTTTTGAACTTTTTGTAAATGTGTGCGCGCGTACCCAGGTTCCATTCCTCCGGGTATATTAATATAAGCCAAAAGCTTTTTTGCCCGTTTAAAAAAAAAGGTGAGCACTGTCGAAAAAATAGTTTGTAGGCCTATTAATAAAGATTTTTTCAGTTAGTTAGCAGTATTTCCAAGACAAAAAAGATCCCAGATATCCAAACGTGACCCCAGCTCCGTCGCCAACTCCAAAGTCCAAAACCGTCACGTACTAGAAGAGCCGAATTTAAAAAGCTCGCTACTCACAGCTGTAATCAGATACTCCGTACTTAATTAGCTGTACGGAGCAAGGGGCGATCGAGTTTGTCAGGTTCTTCTCCTTCTTTATTTCTCCAGTCTATTCCTCGGCCATAACCAAGATCAATCATGGCTGGACAGTTCGACATCCTAATCTTAAACTGTGGCAGTTAGCGGTTACCGTGGCGCTCCACATGGGCGCTGACGATGTCACGCAGGTGTGGTAGAAAATGTTAGCGGTCATTCTTTTTGACATTTTAAGTTTTTAAATTTCTAATATTTAATGAGGCACTGAGGGCCAACTACAGCTACTCTTTTAGCATCAACCGAGCTAATTAGTTGATTGGATGACTAAATGGTAGAAACCGCAACATGTTAGTGCATCTCTAGTGGCCCGATACATGTTAAACACGATTTGTGCCCATTTATATCCGTTTGGGTCGGGCTAGAGACATGAAAACGCGGCCCAACACATTTTTTTAATGATAGTTACTAGAAAATAATTTATATAGTGCCAAAGAAAATAAAAAAAAATAGAACCCTAACTAGGGCGCCACCCATGGACCCCTACTCGTCCTCGTCGGTGTTAACGAGGTCCACGAAGACCGGACACGCCCACCACCATGGCCAGTACAACGCAGATTGTGGTGCCGACGACACAGCTACTGGCGCGAGTGGAGCGAGAGGTGTTGCTCGCGCAACTGTTGTTGCGAGTGGTGACATAGGCATCCCCAATGGGCCTGCCGAAGATGGTACTCAGGGTTTACTGAAGGCCCATGACTCGAAGAATAAGAAGATTCGGAAGCCCAAGTTATTATTAAGGAAAGCTAGAGTTGTATTAGGAAGTACTACTAGTAATCTTGCGGGACGGGTTGGAAATCCTCCCGAACTCTGTAACCTGTGTATTACGAATCCCTCGGCTCCGCCTCCTATATAAGGGGGAGCCGATGGACAAAGAGAGGATCGATTCATTGTTTCACGCAACCCTAGTTTTTACATCGTCGAGTACTTTTCGGCTGAAACCTTCGAGATCTACTTGCACTCTACTTCCGACTAAAACCCTAGTCTACAATCTATAGGCATTGATAAGTTAATCCCATTGTCAAGTGGAGCTAGGCACGACGCGCGTAGGAATCACTGGCGGTGTGACCGGCCTGCCCTGCGCCAGCGAGAAGTTCCTCAACCGCGTGGCAGGGCCGTGTTGAAGCGGGTGGAACTCCCAGGGCTCAAAGGTGACCCAATTGTAGATGTTCGGGGCGAAGGACAGATCGTTGCGCAGATCCAACGGCAGGTTGAAGCGGCGACGTAGAAGACAAAGCACACGCGCTCGAGAGAGATGGGCGCGAATGCTTGCGCTGACCGTGAAGTGTCCTTCGTGACGCAATCCAGATGCAAATTTAGGCCGCAATACGTCGGCACGAACATATTGGTCAATTTGCGTCGGGCTATTGAGCTAGGGTTTTCCTTCACAGCTAAAGATGCACTTAGAGCAGTCAGTGGCGAAAACGTTAAAAAAAATCTAGGTTATGTTTTGTGCAACGAATGGAAGAGAACGTGAAGGGGAATTGTCGAGGAAATCTGGAATTCTCTCGGCTGGACCTGGCCGGCGGCACGGCGCCCTCCCGGCTGGCCGGCGCGTATGTGTCCGGGGCCTAAGCCTTTTTTGGCTCACATAAGACTAGCCACAATGGGAGTATCATAGGTAGTATCATGCATTCCATGCATGCAAAATGCTGATGTGGCAGTGCAATTAAGGATGAGAGAGAGGGTAGTAGTATCATAGGTAGATACTGTATCATAGCACATACTACTAGAAAAATTAATGTCAAGTAAATCTTGTACATATATTTGCATTGAGATTCTACAAAACAATTAATATATAGAGACTATGATACTAGTATATGATACCATGCATTGTGGAGATAGTAACATCTAGTAGTATCATACGCATGATACTTCTATATGATACTATGCATTGTGACTAGTCTAAAGTAGGTGCCACATGGTAGGCAACTAGGCATGTGTTGCCGCGCGATTGCACCGGCCTGCATTAATCAGTTCATGATTTTCTAGTGATGTCAGAAGAAGACAGACTGGAGTAATAGCATGCGTGCAGACAATAGTTGTGGAGGTCTCTTCACCTACGCAATGCCATCACGCACTTTATGTTACACCGATCGATTGGGAAATGAACATCTATTTACGGAGTACCATTTTTGACGAGGCTGAGTTTTTTCTCAGCTGTCATGAATCACCGTTTATAGCTTGGAAACGAGCTAGTTTCGCACGACCCGCGTGGCCACGATCGAGTCCAAGTACGACGAAATATCGGCCGAAATCCACTTTCACTCATAAATATAGATGTATTCGATCATTGTCTAAAAACATATCTTAATATGTTTGTAAATTCCCAAGAAAAACCCGGTTCGGAGATTGTATTTTCTAATGAACCACACAACATTGTAACCTCCCAAACCCGGCCATGTCACCCCATGTCCCTCCTCGAGGTGATATGGGGGAACACTTGACCCCGCCGGGGAAACCTCTCCCTGGGCAGCGGTTCTCGTCACAACGGCGGTGTGCAGTCTTGTTGGGATCCGGCGGCGAAATCTCAGCAGAAGGTAGCTTGGCGACGACGTTAGTGGAGGCTTTGGCTTCGCTTGGTGGTGGAATGGAGATCGGTGCATCTGTATAGCCGGCATCACGTTTGGCTCTTGTCTGGTCTTTTCAAGAGGTTCGAGATTGAGAGATGTGTCGGGCGAATGCCCTACAGAAGTTGGCGACGGAAAGCCCGCGACCTGTTTCCTCCATGGTGTCGTTATCATGGCACTGGCCGTGCTGCCCCACCGATCAAGTGTCGGAGGAAACCCTAGATTCTAGCTGGATTGGACAACGGCGGCACCACGATGTCTTCCCCTCTTTGGATGCATTGTCTAGGCCGCCCGTGGATTCCCCGAAGCGGCAATATGGAGTCCAAGTTGTTGTGCCGCTAAGAGCATGCGCTTTAGAGCCGCTATATACACCACCGCTGCTGACGCTTCTCATTCGACTTCTCTTCCCGGTTGGTTCGCTGTCGCCGCTCACTCAAAGACTCTTAGGCACTTAAGAGCAGGCAATGCGTTGGTTGTGCCATCCTAGAGAGTGAGTTAGTCTTCCAAAATTCCTGCATCGGTTGTGATGCTATTAGAGAGATCGGACCATTGCATCCTCACTATTCGTGGCGGGAGACGGTGCAAGGAGATTTCTCGTTGTTTGTTGTTGTGGGTTGTTGAAACTGGGTGTGACCCTTCGGTTCCTCCGGTCTTCACGGATTCAAGGTGAAAAGACGAAGACCACGAAGGATGCGGCGAAAAACACAAAAAAAATACAAGATACAAATGCACACCTCACCCAATACAAATCGGTTTGCTCTCAGTGGCCCAAACCACCGTGTTAACAGAATCATGAGGAAGAGACCGTAAGGTAGAATCCCACACGAGAGATCGACAAAAAGATGGTAAAATCTCATGTAAAGAGCGAGAGAGAGAGAGAGAGAGAGAGAGAGAGAGTAGAAACTCAAGTAGAATCTTGGCCACAAGAGAGACCAAGCACTACTAGAATCACTACAATAGAGAGACCAAATAATTTGGTAGGACCTTGGTACAACTCTATAGATTCAATCTAAGAGAGGGTCTTGATTCCCACACGGGAGAGAGACACATGCCTATTTTTATCTTATCATCTTTCCTATCCCAAAAATGAGGGGGTGGATGCCTATATATAGTAGAAGTACAAAGTTGTAAATTGTGAGGCAAGGTTACATGACTGAATGGCCATTTCAACACATACGCACGCAAGGGAGGAAGTTCTACTCTTCCCGGGTGGTTGTACCATAAGTAGCTCCTCAAGCAACTTCACGTGGTTAGGAGGTAGTACCAGGCCCACCAGGTAGTAGTACCGGCTCACTACCTGCCTAGTATCGGTCGTCGTATGTTAGGGTACCATGAGCTTGGGGGCGTAGTCCGGCAGGAGGCTAGTAGTGAGGTTGTAGTACCGGCTTCGAGCTCGAGTGGTAGTATCGGTCTTGCAGCATCCAATTCTCCCCCTTCTTCTCGTTCAAACCTCTATGATGTTGGATTTGAATCCTCGAGCTTCCATGGCTTCTTCCCTTGCTTCCATACATGGAAGAGGGTGTATGAAGTAATATACCATTCAAGAGAGACCTATGCAGATACACATAAAGGACATGATTCATCTTTGAGTGATAGCGGTGTATCACTAGTTGTCGAAGCGCTCGATCAACTGTCGTGTGGCCTACTTGATATTGTATTGGGGTACCTTGGCCTTTTTTTTGTAAAATATAATACACCATGTCGGGTGTATTTTAGAAAAAGAAAACATATTTTGGCCTTTTTTTGTGAAAAATAGAATGACCAGACCAGGATATAGATCGAAGAATTTATGTAAATTCTTTTAGCATTTGCATTACAAATATTTTTTTTAGGATCACTAATAAATGTTAGGATTTTGTTTAAATCAAAGCTAAATTTTTTTTCGATAAAGGATGCTTTATTATTCTGTGGAAAGCAATTACATCGAGCCTCTGCATAACCAGGATGCACACAGCTGTTCAATTCTCCAGAACGAACAAAACATAAAAAAGGCGAAATACATCTCGAGACGATGAACTGTAGAACGCCTAAGGAGAGGGTGGAGCTGCAATCCATAGACTATGCTGCCACCCATGTAGGGAAAAAGTATCCCTCGCCGTAGCCTCCAACCGTGTACAGACCTCCGTAAATAGGTCTCGATTCTCCGCCCGCTGAAGAGGTAACCATGAACGGAGAATACATGTACATCTGTAGATGACCTGCAACAAAGAACATTTTTTATCGTTAAAAATCTTGTCATTTCTACTTAGCCATAGCGCCCAGATAACTGCTAGCGCCCCCACCCTAAGAAGCAACTTAAACCTTGAATCAACACCGTGAAACCAATTGCCAAAGACATTTGCCACACTAGTCGGGGGATACAGGGTAGACGCTACTTGGATGATTGACCATATAGATTTCGCAAAACTGCACTGGAAGAATAAGTGTTTGATGGTTTCATCATGATGACAGAAAACACACTGCGAACTTCCGTGCCAATTCCGCTTAACAAGATTATCTTTAGTGAGAATAACTCCTCGACGAAGGTACTATCCAAAAATCTTTATTTTTAATGGTATCTTCATCTTCCAAATTTTCTTATTATTATCAACTGGTAAATCAGAATGAAGGATTGCATTGTATAGAGATTTAACTGAGAAAGAGCCATCTACATGAAGATTCCATCTAAATTCATCCGGTTCAGGGGATAATTGAATATCACCCAATCGTTGAACTAGAGTATTCCATGCTGTTAGTCTTTGTCCAAGTAAAACCCGTCTGAACGTCACATTCGGTGGTGAGGTAGCCATAACGGTAGCAATGGTATCACCTTTGCGACGAACAATACTATACAAAACAGGATATTGTTCACCCAGGGAAGCATTGTCCAGCCAAACATCTTCCCAGAAACGTATCTGTGCTCCATTCTTAATAGAAAAAGTACCATGACGAAAGAAAATATTTTTCGTCGCCATGAGACCAGCCCAGAAGTGAGAGTCCCCGGGTTTCCAAACCACTTGGGAGAGCGTCTTCGAGCCAATATACTTTCTCCGAAGAATAGTTTGCCAAGTCCCATTCTCAGTAAGAAGCTTAAAAAGCCATTTACCTAGCAGAGCAGAATTCTTAACCTCCAGGTCATGAATTCCAAGTCCGCCTTGATCTTTGAGACTGCACACTATACTCCATTTTACCAACCGATATTTCTTTTTTCTCGCTGTCCCCTTGCCAAAAGAATCTGGATCGATAATAATCGAGTTTATGCAGAATTCCTTTCGGCAGGAGAAAGAATGATAACATATACAATACCATATTTGTTAGTACCGAGTTAATGAGTACCAATCTTCCTCCTAGGGACAACAATTTTCCTTTCCAACTACTAAGGCGTTTCTGTAATCTTTCTTCCACAATCTTCCATTCAGCAAGTGTAAGTCTCTGATAGTGAATCGGAATACCCAAATACCGAATAGGAAACTGGCCTTGCCCGCAACCAAACAACTCGTATATTGAGTCATGTCGTTTTGGGCATCACCGAAACAGAACAATTCACTTTTATGGAAGTTAATTTTCAATCCCGACAATTGCTCGAAAGCTGCTAAAATTAATTTGAGATTACGAGCTTTTTCGAGATCATGATCCATAAAAAGAATTGTGTCATCGGCGTATTGAAGGATAGATAGATCCCCATCAACCAAGTGTGGGATCACACCCTCAATTTGACCATCAGACTTGGCGCGCTCTATGAGTATTGCCATCATATCTGCTACAATGTTGAATAACATTGGTGATAGCGGATCTCCTTGGCGTAACCCTTTGCGTGTCTGTAAATAGTGGCCGGTGTCATCATTGACCCTAATTGCCACGCTACCTCCATACACAAAATCGTGAATAAGAGCACGCCACTCAGGAGAAAAACCTTTCATCCTGAGTGTCTGTTGCAGAAAAGACCATTTGACCTTATCATAAGCCTTTTCAAAATCTAATTTTAAAATAACCCCATTAAGTTTCTTGGAATGCATCTCATGTACCGTCTCATGCAGAACTGCCACTCCATCAAGGATGTTCCTTCCTTGCATGAAAGCAGTCTGAGAAGGTTGGACAACATGATCCGCAACCGTATTAAGTCTAATGGTGGCCACTTTCGTGAAAATATTGAAACTGACGTTTAAGAGGCAAATAGGTCTATATTGTTGAATCCTTTCTGCCTCATTAACCTTCGGTAACAAAATTACTTCACCAAAATTTAGACGAAATAGTTCTAGTTGTCCAGTGTGAAGATCACTGAACAAATCTAGAAGATCCAATTTAATAGTATCCCAGAAAGTTTGATAAAACTCCGCTGGGAAACCATCTGGACCCGGTGCTTTATTGCATTCCATCTGGAAAATTTCCTTCTTAACCTCATCCTCGGAGTAAGGTGCAGTTAAGAGACCATTTTCTTCTGGAGAAACTTGAGGTATATCATCCGTTCGGCTCTCATTAAGGGAGAAAGAACTTTCCTCCGGAGGTCCAAACAGATCCTTATAATAATTAGTGATGTATGATTTGAGTTGCTCATGCCCTTCAATGACCCCTTCATCTGGATAAGAGAATGAATACGTTTTTTCCGATGTCTTCCATTGGCTAAGCCATGAAAAAATCGTGTATTCGAATCCCTTTCCAAAATGAATTGGGCCTTGGATCGTTGATACCATTTGAGTTCCTCTTCGCGAAGAAGGCTTGCCATCTGCGCATTGGATTGATTCTTAAGCTCAATCTCTTGCGTGGATAACGGTCTCACTTCCGCTAGGGCCTCTAGATCATCGATCACTTTTGAAAGGTGAAGCTTTCTTTTTTAAGGATACCAGCCGTATGGGCAGCCCAACCCGCGAGATGTTTACGCATAGCGCGCATTTTGTTATTCCATCTCAAAATCGAATTGTTGCCCCCGACTGGTCTTTCCCAAACCCTCTTAACCATCTCATGAAATCCATCTCGTTGTAACCAACCTAGTTCAAATTTGAACGACCGTTTACAAACAGGTCGCGGATTCCCAGTGGTTAGAAGGATAGGAGCATGGTTAGACAGTTTTTCAATACGCTCTAGAGCGCGGACGGACACCATAGGATATTGATTCTCCCATTCGGTATCCATCAACACACAATCTAGTTTCTCGTATGTGGGATCAGGCAAGCTGTTGGCTCAAGTAAACTGTCGACCGGACATAAATACCTCTCTTAAGTCTAAGCTATCAATGACAGCATTAAACAAGAAAGGCCAATGTCCAACAAAAGGGCCTTTGCTCTTCTCATGAGGAAATCTCAGCAAATTGAAATCCCCTCCGATTAAAATCGGATACGGATTATCCTTTGCGAGATTTACCAACTCACGTAAAAAGTCGGCCTTAAAAGCGTCTTGGGCAGCACCATACACAGCAACCAGACTCCAAATGAAACCGTCTGCTTTGTTCTGGATATCGAGTTTGATGTGATACTCTCCATCTGAACTAGCAATAACATTCATTGTGTCTATGCGGACGCCAAGTAAAATACCCCCAGACCTACCACGAGGCGTACGAGAAAACCACTAAAAGTTAATCCTGCCTGATAATCGGTCGAGGAAACTTTGTGAGAATGTTCGTCTACCCGTCTCCGATATTGCAATAAAATCTAAATCATAATCTCTACAACCATCGGCAATATGAGAATGCTTAGCCAAGTCTCCAAGACCTCTGCTATTCCGAAACATGCCAATCATCGAGAAACTTTTGTAGATTTAGTATTTTTGCCATATCTACGAGACTTCTTACCAGCGGACGATCTAGAACCACGTGCAGAAGCTTTTAGATCATAGATTGAACTGAGCTCCGCATGTTCCAAATCGACCTCTGTAAGAGTACCAATAATAGACGAGAGGAGCTGACCATCTAAGATGTCATCAGCTCCATCATCGTCGTCAACGGGAGTCTCATGCCGAGTGGAGTCATTCGGAGCAACCGTTAATCGGTCAAGCTCCGTCTGTCTCAACACATTGGCAGAAACCGAAACCTCGTCAGGCCTAGTACCCAACGAAACTCCTAAACTAATCAAATTAGAAGAAATACGAGAATTTGAAAAAGAAGTGAAAGACTGGGATGCTTGTCTCGTACCTGCCGTGTCCAGATTCTTCTCCGCCTTGCGTCGCATAGCTCTCTGCATTGCGTCCTCATCGGTAGGACCCGCCCCATCCTCCGTAAGCGCGTACCTCCCACTCCTCCTCAACGTCGGCTGAACGACCGGAGGAGGGACGGTAGGTGGAGGAAGCTGCAAAACGGGGACCGGTGTAGAAGAGCTCGAGCGCGGTGAAGGCGTGGGCGAAGCAGGGGCGAGCGACGAAGTGGGTGAAGAGGTAGGTGATGCAGGGGTAATCGACGATGAAGCCCCCCGCACCGACCCTGGCCTCGACACCCCACCAGCTGCCGGCGAAGAAGGCGAAGACGCCGGGGTATCAGCCGACCCCAAAGGGTCCAGGCCACACCCCAGCCCTGCCATCCCCACCGCCTGTAGAGACGGAGCCGCCGCCCGCGGAGCGTCCGAGACCCGCTGCCCGGCGACGGAATCCATGGTACGGCGCTGCTGCGCGTCCACCGAGGACGAGGCCAGGGCAACAGCCGACCCCACAGGGTCAAGGCCGCGCCTCAGCCCCACCGACCCGTCCGCCCGTGGAGGCGGCGCTGTCCCCGAACGTGAACCCGAGGGCCTCTGCAAGCCGACGGCAGACGACGGCGGCGTTGCACGCCCCGGCTCTGCCATCTCCTCTGGCCGAAGAGGCGAGACTGCCTCCCGCGGCGCGTCGGAGGCACGCGGCACATCCGCAGCAGGTGGCACCAGCGTGGCCACCACGTCATGGGCGCTCCTCGCCCCAAGCGCGGGTAACACGGCGGCAGCGGACACGCGTGGCTCGGAGACGAGCGTGTCCGCGACCCCTCGCGCCCCGCCACCTCCACTCGGCGTCGAAAAGGACAGCTCCTCCTCCACCGCCCTCAAGTCCGAAGAAAGGAGAGGAGATGGTGCTGCCCTCGAGGCCGGCGGCGCGAGACTCGACGAAGGTGACGAAGATGGCCTGGTACGACCCTGCATAAAAGCTCGAACACGAGACGGTGAAGGAGACCGAGTCGTCCGAGGTGGTGAAGCAACCAAATATGGAGTCTCAGACCGCGCCCTCGCCACAATCCCTCTTCCTCTAGCAGTCACCGGTGAATGATTAAAAGGAGTAAGGGCCATTTGAGCACCTGTCGCCGAAGAAGCTCCTGTGGGCTGCGTAGAAGGATGGTTATCCACCTCCATATTAGCCGCCCCTGGAGCAATCTCCGCTGACCCCTCCTCAAGCTTCTTCTCCTCAAGACCGTGGGATCCATCATTATCCTCTCCATCTTTCCAGAAAAAAGGCCGAAAACGAGTGTCCGGTTCGAAACCAACCGCCTCTCTCCGGAACCAGAACCTGTAACCATTGAGGTGTAGCAAAGCGATGACCTCCAAATAGCCTCGATTATCTCTCGAGAGCGCAGCCACGTCCCGCATAGCCACCAAAATACGCACAATCCCCTGGCTACGGAGGGTAAATAAATCCACATCAAGAGTAGTCCCAATAAGAGTTCCAACAGCCCATAATCCAAGAAAATGCTTCAACGAGTCCGGAACTCCCTCGACATGTACCCAAACCTGCTGCATAACAAAAGCCGGAACGACGTCCTGATGTTCCCAAGAGGAGACGAGCACCTGTGCATCAACCTTGGGAACACTCATCTGCATACCATCGATCCTCGCCAAATCAGCAAAAGTAGGAATCCCAACAAGAAAGGCCTTGTCCCCATGCGGAGACGCCTCCCATCTCCAAGCGGGATTTCCTAGACACATACGGGCAAGAAGATTCTGGATATCCACCGCCGTGACTATCCCCTCACCCGAAACCTGAACCAAAGTTGTTGGTGCTCCAGAAGCAACCATCTGAGGCTTGTATACCGAGTCAGGGAGCTGAAGGTCAAGAGTGGCATCATTACCGCATCCAACAAAAAAACTCATGGGCTTCGGTACCTTCAGAATAGGACATCTGATAGTCGGGTGATCCCCAGAATCACAAACCAAGCAGTAATGAATGGCCTTGCATGCCTTAGTAGTATGAGTATTGACCGCACATTTCCAACAACGTCCCACCTTTTTCTGTTTCGCGGGAGCAACAGGGACTGGAACATCAGTAGGTACCTGCTGAGGTGCGGCAGGTATGTCTTGCGCCGCTATCATCGATGGCTGTCCCATAGCGACCGGGATGGGCTGCCCTATAGCGGGAGGGACTGCAGCGCCCCCGCCTCCGGCCCCCCAACGACCACCGTCTTCTTCTTTCGCCTTTTTTTCCCTTGATCAGGTTGAGCAATTGGCTGTTGAAGTTGAGCTGGTTGTTGTTGATTCGGTGGCTGCTGTGGAACAACTTGCTGCATAGGAATCTGCGGCGCATACTGCTGTCCACCTTGCGGATACTGATAGAACTGACCTTGGTACTGCGGATAAGAATGTTGCGCATGCATGAACTGTACGGGGGGAGCCGGTGCACGGGCGGGAGGGCGGAAAACAGCCTGAGGACGTGGTGCCGTGGCAGCCTGTGCCGGCATCGGAGCCCGGCGAGGGCCACCCCCACTGTGGAGACCCGGGCGGGCCAAGGTAGGGTGCGGCGATCGCGGCGGGGGAGGCCCTCACCGGCCGCGCAGCGCCGAGCGCGGGCGCCGCGTTCCACGGAACTGGCAGCGCCCAGAAGCGTCCCTGGCGGCATCGTCGGGCGCGGCCGGCCCGTGAGCCTCGGCAGCGGCGAGCGAGGTCGCGCGCCACAACTGCGCGAAAGGTCGGCCGGGGTGTGCCCGAGCGCACGGTCGGAGCCGGAGCGGGGAGCGGGTGATGGAGGATGTGCGCGCAGGTAGAGGTTGGGGCGGCGGCCGGTGGCCGTGATGGGAAGGAGCGATGGCGGCCGCGGCGATTGGTTCTCGATGCGAAGAAGGTTCGCGATGGGAAGGGAATCCACTTTGCCGTTCGCCGGGCCCATCACGCCGCATGTAGGAAGCCAGCCCATCTCGTCTCGGGTGGGGCCCATCATGCCTTGGCCGGAGATCCCGCGTGCCCGGGGTTTGAAGCAGCCAGGCGTGATCGAGCGACGTCGATCTCCAACTGCCAGCCCCCGACGAGCTCGCCGCCGCATGCATCCCGGGACTCCCCGAGCGCGATACGTCTCCAACGTATCCGATGATTTCTTGTGTTCCATGCCACATTATTGATGTTATCCGCTATGTTATATGCACGCTTTTTATGTCATATTCGTGCATTTTACGGAGACTAACCTGTCCAACAAGATGCCGAAGTGCCGGTTCACGTTTTTCTAGCTGTTTTTGGTTTCAGAAATCCTAGTAACGAAATATTCTCGGAATCGGACGAAATCAACGCCAAAGATCTTAGAATCCCCGGAAGCATCCCGAGGCCACCGGAGAGGTCGGAAGGGGGCCACGGGCCATAGGCCATAGGCTGGCGCGGCCGGAGGGAGGCCGCGCGGCCTGTAGTGTGGCCCCACGTCGAGCCCTCTGCCTTCGCCTCTTCGCCTATATAAAGCCTGGACCGAAAATGCGATACGAAGAACCCCCGATACAAAGAACCCGATACGGAAAACCTTCCCGAGCCGCCGCCATGCGAAGCCAAGGTGCGGAGGACGAGGGAGTCTCTGTTCCGGCCACCCCTGCCGGAGCCCGGGAGAGTGCCCCCCGGAAGGCTTCTCCATCGACACGGCTGCCATCTCACACCGCCCATCGCCCATCGCCGTTCTTTGCTCCCCATGAGGAGGGAGTAGTTCTCCATCGAGGAGCTCGGTGCACGCGCGTGGCCCCATGCCGGTTCATCTCTCTCCTATGTACTTCAATACAATAATCTCATGAGCTGCCCTACTTGATTGAGATTCCTATGAGTGGTGCTTGTAATCTAGATGTCATTGTGCTAGTCAAGTGAGTTTTACTTATGTGATCTCACGGAGGCTCCTAGTCCCACGTGTGTGAAGGTGACAGTGTGTGCACCGTGTGTGTGGTCTCTTAGGCCATATTTCACGAGAATACTTACTCAATGTTGGATGGCATAGTGAGGTGTCCTTATTTATATCTCTTTAAGATTGCAACATGTTTTTGTATCTCTGAATTTATCTATGTGCTACTCTAGTGATGTGTTATTAAAGTAGTTTTATTCCTCCTGCATGTGTGCAAAGGTGACGAGTGTGTGCACCGTGTTAGTACTTGGTTTATGCTATGATCATGATCTCTTGTAGATTGCGAAGTTAACTATTGCTATGATAATATTGATGTGATCTATTCCTCCTACATATGCATGAAGGTGACGGTGTGCATGCTATGCTAGTACTTGGTTTAGTCTGTTGATCTATCTTACACTAAAGGTTACTAAAATATGAGCATTATTGTGGAGCTTGTTAACTCCGGCATTGAGGGTTCGTGTAATCCTACGCAATGTGTTCATCATCCAACAAAAGTGTAGAGTATGCATTTATCTATTACTGTTATGTGATCAATGTTGAGAGTGTCCACTAGTGAAAGTGTAATCCCTAGGCCTTGTTCCTAAATACTTGCTATCGCTTGCTTGTTTCTTGTTTCTTTGCGTTACTCTCTGCTGCGTTACTACTTGCTTGTTTACTTGTCTGGGCAAAGCACTTTTACAGTGCCGTTGCTCACTACTTATTCATACCACCTGTATTTCACTATCTCTTCGCCGAACTAGTGCACCTATTAGGTGTGTTGGGGACACAAGAGACTTCTTGCTTTGTGGTTGCGAGGGTTGCATGAGAGGGATATCTTTGACCTCTTCCTCCACGAGTTCGATAAACCTTGGGTGATCCACTTAAGGGAAACTTGCTTGCTGTTCTACAAACCTCTGCTCTTGGAGGCCCAACACTTGTCTACAAGAATAGAAGCTCCCGTAGACATCAAGCACTTTTACAGGCGCCGTTGCTGAGGAGGAAAGGTAAAAGGCACTCATACTACGGTCTCGGGTAAAGTATTTTTACGGCGCCGTTGTGTGTGTGCTCGAAGCTATTTCCTTTAGATCCTGCAATTGCATCTTGTTGTTTCTTGTTTACACTAGTTTGGCATAATGTACAAGAGTGAGCTTCTTATTCTATTTCCTGATTTAAAACATGGATTGTTTGATGCGAAAATTAAAAAACCTATGAAATCTTATTTGCATCTTTGGTAGTAATATTAGTATGAACGCTTTGAACACCATTGTTGATAATGATATAGAAAGTTCTAAGCTTGGGGAAGCTGGTTTGCATGATATTTTTAGTCCCCCAAGCATTGAGGAGAAAATTTTCTTTGATGATACTTTGCCTCCTATTTCTGATGATGATAATGATAGTGGTCTTTTGGTGCCACCTACTATGGAGAGTAAATTTTGTTGTGATTATACTATGCCTCCTACACTTGATGAGAATAATAATGATAGCTACTTTGTTGAATTTGCTCCCACTACAACTAATAAAATTGATTATGCTTATGTGGAGAGTAATAATTTTATGCATGAGACTCATGATAAGAATGCTTTATGTGATAGTTATATTGTTGAGTTTGCTCATGTTGCTACTGAAAGTTATTATGAGAGAGGAAAATATGGTTGTAGAAATTTTCATGTTACTAAAATACCTCTCTATGTGCTGAAATTTTTGAAGCTACACTTGTTTTATCTTCCTATGCTTGTTACTTTGCTCTTCATGAACTTGTTTATTTACAAGATTCCTATGCATAGGAAGCATGTTAGACTTAAATGTGTTTTGAATTTGCCTCTTGATGCTCTCTTTTGCTTCAAATACTATTTCTTGCGAGTGCATCATTAAAACTGCTGAGCCCATCTTAATGGCTATAAAGAAAGAACTTCTTGGGAGATAACCCATGTGTTATTTTGCTACAGTACTTTGTTTATATTTGTGTCTTGGAAGTTGTTTACTACTGTAGCAACCTCTCCTTATCTTAGTTTTGTGTTTTGTTGTGCCAAGTAAAGTCTTTGATAGTAAAGTAAGTACTAGATTTGGATTACTGCGCAGAAACAGATTTCTTTGCTGTCACGAATCTGGGTCTAATTCTCTGTAGGTAACTCAGAAAATTATGCCAATTTACGTGAGTGATCCTCAGATATGTACGCAACTTTCATTCAATTTGAGCATTTTCATTTGAGCAAGTCTGGTGGCCTAATAAAATCCATCTTTACGGACTGTTCTGTTTTGACAGATTCTGCCTTTTATTTCGCATTGCCTCTTTTGCTATGTTGGATGAATTTCTTTGATCCATTAATGTCCAGTAGCTTTATGCAATGTCCAGAAGTGTTAAGAATGATTGTGTCACCTCTGAACATGTTAATTTTATTGTCCACTAACCCTCTAATGAGTTGTTTCGAGTTTGGTGTGGAGGAAGTTTTCAAGGGTCAAGAGAGGAGGATGATATACTACGATCAAGAAGAGTGAAAAGTCTAAGCTTGGGGATGCCCGGTGGTTCATCCCTGCATATATCAAGAAGACTCAAGCGTCTAAGCTTGGGGATGCCCAAGGCATCCCCTTCTTCATCGATAAATTATCGGGTTCCTTCTCTTGAAACTATATTTTTATTCGGTCACATCTTATGTGCTTTACTTGGAGCGTCTGTGTGCTTTTGTTTTTGTTTTTGTTTGAATAAATTGGATTACATCATGCTTGTGTGG
>NC_061511.1:155459760-155526531 GCF_022539505.1 Lolium rigidum
CACTAGATCCGCACCCAGCAGCAAGCGGTAAGCTAGCCGGCGGTGACCTGACAACTTTTCCGCCTCAATGGCAGGAGCCAAGAAGTAGCGGCTCGCCACCTCGCCGGCGGGAAGCAATAAGTAACAGCTCGCCACCTCGCTAGCGAGAAGCAGGAAGCAGCAGCTCGCCGCCCCACCAGCGGGAAGCAGACAAGCGGCAGCTCAACCGGCGACTGCAGCAAGCAGCCGATGCCAGGCAGCAACCAGCAGCACTTTGTCTCCTCGGCGTACCCTTCCTCCATTCCTCCTCTGCAGCAGCATCAGCGGTCTCCTTCATCCTCTGATCCTCTCATGTGCTGTGCTCTCTCTCTAATCAATATCTAATGGCAGAGCAAGTTACAAATCCTCAGGTTCTACTGTGAAGTCATGTTACTATTTTTGAGAAATCAGGGATGTGGGGCAATACCAAATGCCGTTGTATCAATTTATTGGCGTAAATTTATTTCTAATTTAGAAAGTTAATAAAACATATCCTCATATCCGCGTTTTTTTCAAAATGCCTTATTTCCGTATCCGTACCAGCCCGATATGGATACACGTATCCGTATCGGTTCCGCGTTTCAAAGCACCGGCTGCTGGAAGAAACCAAATCGTGGATTGGTGGTGGTAGAGTATGGACAGAGAAAAGAGCATCATTGTACAGACAACGTCTCTGTGTGTATCCATTTACTTTTGCTAAGCTTCCATGCCTCATAGCTTCCGTGTGTGTAATCTCCATGCCTTTGTGTCATGTAACATGGAGTATATCTTATCAAACTAAGAAAAACAACCTCAAAAACCCCATAATTAAACTCTACTGAGGGTCTAAGATTAGCTTAAGTTAAGTATCCAATGTATTTCTTTTACTGTGACATTATTTTAATATATATAGCATGTATGTACGTTGGTTAACCCATTAAAAAACATAGAGAGCATTATAATATTTTTATGGATTTACTTGGTCACAACTATAATTATTTCCCATGAAGCGTTTTTCTAGGGTTCCCCAGGCTCCGGCGACGGCGGCTCCCAAGAAGCGATTCAACAGTGAGGTATCGATCTAGATCGATTCCCCGTGTTTTCCGGCGCGTTTTTTGCTCCTTGTGCTCGCCCTCTCCTCTCTGCCGCGGTAGCATCCTTCCTTCCTTGTTTGGTTCGGGGTGACTAAGGGGATCTCGAGCAGATCAGCTCACCCTTGGCCTGACTCGGTGAGGAAGTGCTGCTGACGGCAATGGCGGGGCAAAAGGAGGACGCGGGGAAGAAAATGGCGGTGGCTGAGTCGGCCCTGGAGCAGGGGCAGGTGCCGGCGTCGAATGGCGATGGCGGGATCTCAAGCTCGTCCAAATCGGGCGAGAAGGTGGAGCAGATGATGGCGAGGCTGCGGCTTACTGCCACGGAATTGACCGCGGTGGTCATCGACGACAGGGAGGACCTGGATCTTGTCGATCCGGATCGCGCGTTCGTGGGCAAGGTGCTGGCCCCGAACAAGCTCCATGTCCAGACGATCTCGTCGGCACTGCGGCCGGCGTGGGGAAATCCTAAAGGTTTAACTTTTAACCCTTCTGGTGATAACCTCTTTGTTGCTGAGTTTGGCTCTAAGGCGGATCGCGACCGAGTGATGGAGGGTTCGCCGTGGACAGTGGGAAGGCATGCTGTGATGATGAAGAAGTATGACACGGAGGTACAGCCGCAGATGGTCGTCTTTGCCCGATTTGCTATCTGGGCACGAATCCTGGCTCTACCAAACAGACTGATGAATTCGACACATGGTCTGGAGATTGCTAAGCCAATTGGGCTGGTAAAAAGAGTGGAATGTGATGCTCTCGGGAGGTGCTGGGGAACTTTCATGCGGCTGAGAGTGGAAGTCAAGGTGGACGAACCGCTAGTCCGCATTGTTACGGTTTTCTCGAGCAAATTGCAAGCTTCGGAGTGCTTTGCTGTGCAGTATGAAAAACTGCCTATCTACTGCTTCTCGTGTGGGTTACTGGGACACTCTACTCTGTTGTGCTCGACTCCGGCTGAGCATGATGAAAATGACGACCTCCCGTACTCTGCGAAGAAGTTGATGGCCCCGGAAGAACACAAGAGATCCGGGGGCTCGTGGTCTGGTAATGCATCCGCCAGGGGTGCTCGTCTGCTTCGGGCTCCAAAAATTCCACGGCTGGGTCGGTGTCGGCTGGCAGAGGCCGTCCCAGGGGAAGCTCGTCGGGATAGCATCAAGGCGAGGAGCAGGAAGTCTCTTCCCCATCCAAGGGTGGGCAAGGAACGGGCCGTGGTGGTGGCCGTGCAGGCGTGGTCGTGGAAGGGGGAGGTCTACTGCACCAGGGCGTGAACTCTTCCCGACCAATACGCCTGGCAAGTCCACTTCTGGACTGAAGCGCAAGGCTGCGAAGGCTCAAGGGGTGCAGCTCCCTTCTACCCCTGTTGGGGAGGAAACCGTGGACAACTCCCGTGCCCTGGTTGTTTCGGAGCAGGGGCAAAAACCCAGAAGTGGATGAAGACTCTCTCAGCACTGACTCAGTCAAGAAGCAGAGGCTCACTGCACCGAGATCGGCGGATCAGGCGGCGGCTGCGGAGCAGCCCCGCCAAACGCAATGAGTCTCTTGTTCTGGAACTGTCGCGGTCTCGGGTCTGACGCGACAGTTGGAGAGCTTCGCTACCTGGTGAAGAAGTTCAGACCCGCCATCCTATTTTTGTCCGAGACAAAGATGGAGGATGGAAAGGCTGGGGGTTTTATGTGGTCCTTGGGATTCACAGGCTCCTATGCGGTGAGTTGCGTAGGCCGCAGTGGCGGCCTGGCGCTTTTCAGTGGCAGCCATACTCGTTTCGGTCCGCGGCTACAACTCACATTGCATCGATGTGAGTGTTAACGAGGGGGAGGCGGAGGCATGGAATGCCACCTTTGTCTATGGGGAACCAAGAAGAGAGCTGAGGCACGTTTTCTGGGACCTCCTGCATCGTCTGAAACAGAACAAAGACGAGGCGTGGCTGTGTGGTGGAGATTTCAATGAAGTTCTCTGCTTTGATGAGCATGTTGGTGCCAGGGACAGAACAGCCAGTCAGATAGAGCTGTTTCGAAGCTGTATGGAAGAATGCGGCCTCTCGGACATGGGCTTCTCCGGCCCTAAGTTCACGTGGAGTAACAGGCAGGATTCCCAGTCAAATGTTTGAGTTCGCCTCGACCGAGCAATGTGCAATAATCTCTTCGCGACTCGCTTCGCCAATTGCTATGTGGAGAATGTCATCACGACATCGTCGGACCACTATGCTGTTGTTCTCGCTTTAGAGAACCAAAGTGACCAGGGCCACCGGCTGCCAGTTCAAATGGCCTTCCGCTACGAGGCTATGTGGTGCAGGGCGGAGGACTATGGTGCCACCGTGGAACAGGCGTGGGAAGCCAGGCCGGCGGGAGCTAAGCCGATCCACTCGGCTTGGGATGCTATGCTCCATATGGCTGGCTCCTTGCAAAAGTGGAGCAAAAGCTCCTTCGGTGCTGTCCGCTGCAATATTCAGAGGTTAGAGAGAAGCCTCAAGATGTTGCGCCAGTCAGCTATATGTCAGGAGGTCCTAGATAAGGAGAGGGACCTAAAAGACAACTCTGTGAGCTTTTTGAGAGGGAGGAGATCATGGCTAGGCAGAGGTCGCGAGTGGAGTGGTTAAAAGAGGGCAACCGAAACACTGCCTTCTTCCATGCCCGCGCCTCTGCAAGGAAAAAGAACAACCGCATTGATTCCCTCGTCCGCGATGATGGCTCTAAGTGTGATGACGCAGAGGGCATCAAAGGGATGGTCCATGAGTTTTATGGGCAGCTTTTTACCTCGGAGGTGATCCCCTCGATGGAGGAGGTGCTGGAGGCTATCCCAGCCAAGGTCAGCGACCAGATGAATGAGCAGCTGTGCTCACCCTATTCTGATGAAGAGATCCGATTGGCTCTATTCCAGATGGGACCAACCAAGGCTCCAGGGCCTGATGGTTTCCCGGCCCTCTTCTACCAGAAGCACTAGGACCTGATCAAAAAGGAGATTTGCGATGCGGTGCGGGGTTTTCTCAATGCTGAGATCCCGGAGGGGTTCTGCGACTCCGTTGTGGTCCTAATCCCCAAGGTTTCGCGAGCCAAGCACTTGTCTAAATTTAGACCCATTAGCCTCTACAACGTGTTGTATAAACTGGCTTCTAAAGTTCTTGCCAACAGGCTCAAAATTCTGTTGCCAGAGATCATCTCGGAGTACCAAAGTGCCTTTGTTCCCGGAAGGCTGATCACGGATAGTGCACTCATTGCCTACGAGTGGATCCATACGGTCAGACGTCAGCAGAATAAAAGCCCCTTCTTTGCTCTAAAGCTGGATATGATGAAGGCCTACGACCGCATTGAGTGGGAATACTTGCATGGCTGCTTGTCTAAATTGGGCTTCTCGGATATCTGGATCCAATCGGTCATGAGTTGTGTGACTACGGCTAGATATGCTGTCAAGGTCAATGGGGAATTGACCCCTCCGGTGGTTCCCTCCCGGGGCATCCGTCAAGGGGACCCTATCAGCCCCTATCTATTTCTTCTTTGCACTGAAGGACTGTCATGTTTACTGCAGAAAAAGGAGGGCCTTGGCGAGCTACAAGGTCTAAAAAACGGGAAGCAAGGCCCTCCTATATCCCACTTACTGTTTGCAGATGACATCATCTTCTTCTGCCGGAGCGATGATAGGAGCGTGGGCACTCTTAAGGGTGTGCTGAGCAAGTACTGTAATGCATCGGGACAGAGGATCAATCTCCAAAAATCCTCTATCTTCTTTGGCAACAAATGCCTGCTGGATGTCAAGGAGGCTGTCAAGGGAACGATGGATGTGCATAATGAGATCCTCCAGGACTCCTATCTGGGGATGCCCACCGAGATTGCTAGGGCTGCCTCCTCCTCCTTCATTTTTTTGGCAGATCGTGTGTGGCGAAGTGTGGCAGTTGGGGCAGACCGCCCTCTGTCTCGTGCGGGCAAGGCTGTCAAGCTCAAATCCGTCACCCAGGCCATCCCTAACTATGCGATGAGCTGCTTCCAAGTGCCAGTTGGGGTCTGCAACAAAATGAAGACCTCTGTGGCTAATGACTGGTGGGGTCTCGAGGACGGTAAGCGCAAGCTGCACTGGAGGTCTTGGGACTGGCTCTCGGCTCCAAAGGGCCTCGGTGGTTTGGGTTTCAGGGATTTTGTCCTCTTCAACCAAGCTATGTTGGGCAAACAATGCTGGCGTCTGTTGACAGAGCCGGACTCCCTATGCGCTAGGGTGCTGAAAGGGAGATATTACCCCAACTCTGACTTCATCTCGGCGGTGAAGCCCCGGAGTTCGTCATACACTTGGAGATCCATCCTCTTTGGTAGGGTACTCCTGCTGAAGGGCATTCGCTGGTGTGTGGGGAATGGTGAGAGTATCAAAGTCCTCATGGACAATTGGATACCGGGGCTTCCTCCCGGTACTTTCAAACTTGTGGAGGAGCTGCCAATGGACACAAAGGTGAGCTTCTTCCTCAACACTGAGTCCAACTCGTGGAATGTGGACAAGGTTTATTCTTTCTTCACGGAAGAAACGGCTGCGGTGATCTTGCAGATTCCTGTGAGCCGCCATGGGGGCGACGACTTCATCGCGTGGCCGGCTGACAAAGCTGGCATCTACTCGGTGCGGTCAGCCTATTATCTTGCAAGGACATGTTCCTTCTTTGCCAAACGCCGCGCCAAGGCTCGGGGGAGCTCCTCCGATGGTGCGGCCCAGGAAAAATGGTGGAAGATGATCTGGGCAATCAACTGCCCAGAGAAAATGAAATTTGTCATCTGGAGGATGACACACGATTGCCTCCCTACTGGAGTCCAGCTGCGGCAGCGAAGTATACCCGCGGAGGACGCATGCGTCTTCTGTGGGAGGTCGGAGGGGGTGGAGCACATCTTCCTGTTCTGCCCCTTTGCGAGATCGATTTGGGATGCTGTGAAGACCAAGGTGCATCTCACACTCTCCCTCAAGTCTTTCTCCAACATGAAGCTTTGGGTTTTTGCTTTCCTTGAAAGAGCTTCAGCTATTCAAGCCACCACCTTTGCTGTCACATGTTGAATGGATCGTAGCGAACAAGAGGGGGGGTGAATGGGCGCTACGTCAAGTTTTAGTCTTTTTCAATTTTTAGTGCAACGGAAGATAAAGATGATAGCTTTAGCGATGTCGGTGTTCCTACAATGATTCTAGACAAGTACAACAAGCAAAGGAACAATCACAAGATAGTAAGAGTAAGGAGCGGGACAACCGGAGGGCGCGGAGACGAGGCGAGGTTTGTTTCCCGCAGTTCCTCCCACAAAAGGGAGTACGTCTGCGTTGAGGAGGTGCTAGCCTCACACAAGAAGCTAGACGGCCACACCACGAAGGAAGGCCTCACCTTCTTCCTCGAGAGAGCTCCACAAAGGTGCTCCCCCTTCTCCACTAAGGCACCGGTCGAGGCGGTGATTCCTTCACAAGGTTGGGGCGAGCTCCACACCACAAGGAGGCTCCCAACAACCCATGGAGCTAGTACAATGCCAAGCTAGCCTCCATGGATGCACTTCTTCCAAGATTCCACAATAGGAACTCTACCACCAAGATCCACTAAGGACTACCACGAATTGGTGAAATTTCTCTCGGTAGAACGATAGATCGGGGTCTCCTCCACCACTCCTCAAAGTATGAGCAAGATTGATTGGGTAGGGAGAGAGATCCACTAAGTTTGAGCTCAGCAACAATGGAGGAGAGGGAGAGAGAAGAGCTAAATTCGGGCTGGAGAAGAAGGGGCCTTTTTATAGGTCCCTCCAAATCCAACCGTTATGTGTTGTTTTTGCCTAAGCGGTACTACCGCTTCTGGGAAGCAGTACTACCGCTCTGAGTTCGAATCCCCACAGAACTTGTCCACGTGGACACATAGCGGTACTACCGCTCGCGGTACCGCTGAGGTACCGCAACGAGGTCCGGACCTTCATCGGATCCAAAGAGGTACCGAAGCGGTACCAGAGCGGTACTGCCGTAACGTGTTACGGTACTTGAGCGGTACCGTGGGCGGTACTACCGCTCAAGGTACCGTAAAGGTACCGTAACTTGTTCTGTGGGACAATCTCGTGTGCAATCCTCAGAGCGGTAGCTCAGAGCGGTACCAGTAGGGTAGCGGTACTACCGCTCCTGGTACCGGTAGTACCGCTATTGCTAAAACAGCTTTTTCCTCTTTTCCTCTCCTACCATGTTACCTCACGACACACACACAAAACCAAAAATCCTAAGATCTACGCTTCAGTCTTCCGATAATAGTGTGTTCAGCGAGGGCACCGTACACCTACAAATCCATCAAAGATAATCTTTGTGCACGGTTAGAATTGTTCGGGTGTTGTTATCAAACACACAAAACAAGGGTTATAGATCTTGCTCTTACAATCTCCCCCTTTTTGGTGTTTGATGACAACACACGAATTTGCAATAATTCATAGGATATTATGATAAGGTATTTGGTTTGCAAGAGTAGACGAAGCTCCCCCTAGATGTGTGCATATTTAGAATATGCATTTGTATACAAATGCACACATCCTAGAGAAAAACTCTCCCTAGATTCTACAAACCAAGCGTAAGTGCTAAGAAGAACATATGACAAGATCATATAGCACAAGCACACTATGGAGGCAAGTATAAGGGCATATAGGAGAGTTTGGGTGAAACTTTTCATACCTTTGCCTAGAGAAAACCCAAACTCATAATAATAAGAGCCTCGATAGGATTGATGTAGCCAATCAAAGAATAAATAGTGAAGACCATTAAGCTACGAACGATTAAGTCTCAATACAAACCAGGGGATCGGGAGATCCACAAATAGAGTAGCAAGCACACATACGAATAAAGTTCCAAATAACTAGGGGAAGATTTTGATGCCAAGGCCGAAAGAACCAAAGAGAAGCACCAAGACCTTGGCATCCCCATGCAAATTCCCGTCCCTAATAGATCAACTTCTCCCCCTTTGGCATCGAGACACCAAAAAGGGAGAAGGAGCATACTAACGCCCCAAGGAGATCACTCGTCATCATCATCCTCGTCGTCTTCATCTTCATCCTCATCACCCACGTCCTCAACATCTTCCTCCTCTTCATCTTCGTCTTCATCATCATCGTCTCCATCTTGAGCAAGACCCTTGCCATGAGGTGGTGGAGAAGGACGAACAATGTGCTTGGGGATGGAGTCCTCGGAACTCGACCAAGTAAGCTTGGACTTCCACTCACCGGGAGGAGTGATGTTGTCCTCGGAGCCCTCAGAGACAGGAAGCTGCATATGCCTCATCATCGCCTTTTGGCGTTGGCGGATCTTCTTGTTGTCATGGTTGTAGGATAACGTAGCATAGAAAACAAAAATTTTCCTACCGCGAACACGCAATCCAAGCCAAGATGCAATCTAGAAGACGGTAGCAACGAGGGGGTATCGAGTCTCACCCTTGAAGAGATTCCAAAGCCTACAAGATGAGGCTCTTGTTGCTGCGGTAGACGTTCACTTGCCGCTTGCAAAAGCGCGTAGAAGATCTTGATCACGATCGGTTCCGGCGCCACGAACGGGCAGCACCTCCGTACTCGGTCACACGTTCGGTTGTTGATGAAGACGACGTCCACCTCCCCGTTCCAGCGGGCAGCGGAAGTAGTAGCTCCTCTTGAATCCGACGGCACGACGGCGTGGTGTCGGTGGTGGTGGAGAAGTCCGGCGGAGCTTCGCTAAGCGTGCGGGAAGTGGAGGAGCGAGGCGGCTAGGGTTTGGGGAGAGGGGGCGCCGGCCACTATAGGGGTGCGGCCACCTTGGTGGTGTTTGAGGTGGCCGGCCCCCTCCCCTTGTCCCTCATTATATAGGTGGAACCCCAAGAGGTGGTGTCCAAGTCTTCGAATAAGACCCGAACCAAATCCTTCCATAGGAGGGGGCAATCCTAGCCCAACTAGGACTCCCACCCAAAGGTGGGATTCCCACCTCCCATGTGGGGGGTGGCCGGCCCCTAAGGGGAGTCCACTTGGGACTCCTCCCCCACTAGGGTTGGCCGGCCATGGGGGTGGAGTCCCTTGTGGACTCCACCTTCCTTGGTGGTTTCTTCCGGACTTTTCTAGAACCTTCTAGAACCTTCCATAGAACCTTCCGCGACATTTTATTCACATAAAATGACATCCTATATATGAATCTTATTCTCCGGACCATTCCGGGACTCCTCGTGATGTCCGGGATCACATCCGGGACTCCGAACAAATATTCCAACTTCATTCCATATACAAGAACTACCATTTCAACATCCAACTTTAAGTGTGTCACCCTACGGTTCGAGAACTATGCGGACATGGTTGAGTACTCACTCCAGACCAATAACCAATAGCGGGATCTGGAGATCCATAATGGCTCCCACATATTCAACGATGACTTTAGTGATCGAATGAACCATTCACATACATTACCAATTCCCTTTGTCTCGCGATATTTTACTTGTCCGAGGTTTGATCTTCGGTATCACTCTATACCTTGTTCAACCTCGTCTCTGACAAGTACTCTTTTACTACATACCGTGGTATGTGGTCTCTTATGAACTCATTCATATGCTTGCAAGACATTAGACGACATTCCACCGAGAGGGCCCGAGTATATCTATCCGTCATCGGGATGGACAAATCCCACTATTGATCCATATGCCTCAACTCATACTTTCCGGATACTTAATCCCACCTTTATAGCCACCCATTTACGCGGTGGTGTTTGGTGTAATCAAAGTACCTTTCCGGTATAAGTGATTTACATGATCTCATGGTCATAAGGACTAGGTAACTATGTATCGAAAGCTTATAGCAAATAACTTAATGACGAGATCTTATGCTACGCTTAATTGGGTGTGTCCATTACATCATTCATATAATGATATAACCTTGTTATTAATAACATCCAATGTTCATGATTATGAAACTAATCATCCATTAATCAACAAGCTAGTTTAAGAGGCATACTAGGGACTTCTTGTTGTCTACATATCACACATGTACTAATGTTTCGGTTAATACAATTCTAGCATGATATATAAACATTTATCATAAACATAAAGATATAAATAATAACCACTTTATTATTGCCTCTAGGGCATATCTCCTTCGAGTCTCCCACTTGCACTAGAGTCAATAATCTAGATTACATAGTAATATACCTAACACCCATGGCATTACGGTGTTGGTCATGCTTTGCCCTAGGGAGAGCTTTAGTCAACGGATCTGCTACATTCGGATCGGTGTGTACTTTGCAAATCTTTACTTCTCCATCTTCGATGTACTCGCGAATCGAGTGGTAACGCAGCTTGATATGCTTCGAGCCTCTTGTGTGACCTTGGTTCTTGTGCATTGGCGATGGCACCCATGTTATCACGATGAAATGATTAATGGGTCCAATGCACTAGGAACCACACCGAGCTCTACAATGAACCTCTTCATCCATACCGCTTCGATGAAGCCTCACGAAGCCGCTATGTACTCGATTCCGTTGAAGACTTCGCCACCGTGCACTCGCTTCGAGCTTGCCCAGCTTACTGCAGCACCATTCAATATAAACACGTACCCGGATTGTGACTTAGAGTCATCGGGATCGGTGTTCCAACTTGCATCGGTGTAACCGTTTACAACGAGCTCTTGGTCACCTCCATAACAAAGAAACATATCCTTAGTTCTTTTCAAGTACTTCGGGATATTCTTGACCGCTGTCCGAGTGTTCCATTCCTGGATCACTTTGATATCTCGCTAGTCAAACTAACGGCATGTGCTATATCTGGTCTAGTACATAGCATGGCATACATGATAGATCCTATCTGCCGAGGCATAGGGGATATTATTCATCCTTTCTCTTTCTTCTGCCGTAGCCGGTCCTTGAGTCTTACTCAATACCTTGCACAGTAACATAGGTAAGAACCCTTTCTTACTTTCGTCCATTCTAAATTTCTTTAGAATCTTGTCCGGATATGTACTCTGTGATAGCCCTATTAGGCGTCTTGATCTATCTCTATAAATCTTGATGCCTAATATATATGATGCTTCACCAAGGTCTTTCATTGAAAAACTATTATTCAAATAACCCTTAACACTTGCTTAATAGTTCTATATCATTCCCGATCAATAATATGTCATCTACATATAATATCGGGAATGCTACAGAGCTCCCACTCACTTTCTTGTAAATACGAGGCCTCTCCATGACATTGTATAAACCCGAAGTCTTTGATCACCTTATCAAAGCGTCGGTTCCAACTTCTTGATGCTTGCTTCGGTCCATAGATTGAACAGCTGAAGTTTGCATACTTTGTCGGCATTTTTAGGATCGACAAAACCTTTGGGTTGTACCATATACAACTCTTCCTCAATGTCTCCATTAAGGAACGCCGTTTTGACATCCATCCGCCAAATCTCATAATCGAAAAATGCAGCTATTGCTAACAAAATCCTCACGGATTTTAGCTTCGCTACCGGTGAGAAAGTCTCATCGTAGTCAACTCCTTGAATTTGTCGGAAACCCTTTGCGACAAGTCGAGCTTTATAGACGAGTAATATTACCATCGGCATCTGTTTTTCTCTTGAAGATCCATTTATTCTCGACAGACCTTTCGGCTCTCGGGTAAGTCTACCAAAGTCCATACTTTGTTATCATACATGGATCCCATTTCGGATTTCATGGCTTCTTGCCATTTGTTGGAATCTCGGGCTCATCATCGCTTCTTCATACGTCGCGGGGTCCTCATCATTGTTATCCACAATCATGACATTTAGACAAGGATCAAACCAATCGGGAGTGGTACGTTCCCTTGTCGATCTGCGAGGTTCGATAGTTTCCTCGTTCGAAGTTTCATGATCATTATCATTTGCTTCCTCTGTTGCCGGTGTAGGCGGTACAGGTACAACTTCCGATCTTGCGCTACTCGATCAACGAGTATAGATTCATCAATCTCATCGAGTTCTACTTTTCTTCCGAGTCACTTCTTTAGTGAGAAATTCTTTCTCAAGAAAGGTTCCGTTCTTAGCAACAAAGATTTTGCCTTCGGATCTGTGATAGAAAGTGTACCCTATAGTTTCCTTAGGGTATCCTATGAAGACGCATTTCTCCGCTTTGGGTTCTAGCTTGTCCGGTTGTAACCTTTTTACATAGGCTTCGCAACCCCAAACTTTCGAGAACGACTGACTTAGGTTTCTTATTAAACCATAATTCATACGGTGTCGTTTCTACGGATTTTGATGGTGCTCTATTTAAAGTGAATGCGGCTGTCTCTAATGCATAACTCCAAAAAGATAACGGCAAATCGATAAGAGACATCATAGAACGAACCATATCTAAGAGAGTTCGATTACGACGTTCGGACACACCGTTTCGTTGTGGTGTTCCCGGCGGTGTCAATTGTGAAAGTATTCCGCATTTCTTTAAATGCATGCCAAACTCATAACTCAGATATTCACCTCCACGATCAGATCGTAGAAATTTAATCTTCTTGTTACGTTGATTTTCTACTTCACTTTGGAACTCCTTAAACTTCTCGAAAGTTTCGGATTTATGTTTCATGAAATAGATATACCCATATCTACTCGGATCATCTGTGAAGGTTAGAACATAACGATAACCACCGCGCGATGCTACGCTCATTGGTCCGCACACATCGGTATGTATGATTTCCAATAAGTCGGTAGCTCGCTCCATCATACCGAGAAAATGGAGTCTTAGTCATTTTTCCCATCGGACATGCTTCGCATCTATCAAGTGACTCAAAGTCAAGTGATTCTAGTAATCCATCGGTATGGAGTTTCTTCATGCGTTTCACTCCAATATGACCAAGACGACGATTGCCACATATAAGTAGAATTATCATTCAATTTAATTCGCTTAGCATCAATGTTATGTATATGCGTATCACTACTATCGAGATCTAACGAAATAAGCCATTCTTTTGTGGTGCTCGACCATAAAAGATATTATTCATAAAAATAGAACAACCATTATTCTCGAGACTTGAATGAATAACCGTCTTGCATTAAACAAGATCCGGATATAATGTTCATGCTCAACGCGGTACATAATAACAATTATTTAGGCTTAAAACTAATCCCGAAGGTAGATGTAGAGGAAGTGTGCCGATTGCGATCACATTGACCTTGGATCCGTTTCCAACGCGCATCGTCACTTCATCCTTCGAGCGGTTGTCGTTTATTCTTTAGTTCCTGTTTCGAGTTACAAATATGAGCAACCGAACCGAGTATCAAATACCCAGGTACTAGAACGAGAACCGGTGAAATGAACATCTATAACATGTATATCATATATACCTTCTTTCTTCTTCTTGACAAGGCCGCTCTTCGGATCAGCCGGATACTTGGAGCAATTACGCTTCCGGTGTCCCTTCTCCTTGCGATAATAGCACTCGGCATCGGGCTTAGGGCCGTTCTTAGGTTTCACGGGAGGCGTGGCAGCTTTCTTGCCACCCTTCTTGAATTTTCCCTTAGACTTGCCACTGTTTCTTGAAGCTGGTGGTCTTGTTGACCATCAACACTTGGTGCTCTTTCTTGATCTCAATCTCGGCGGCTTTTAGCATGCCAAAGAGTTCGAGGTAACTCCTTGTTCATGTTACGCATATTGTAGTTCATCACAAAGTTCTTGTAACTTGGTGGCGGTGATTGAAGGACACGATTAATCCCCGATCTGTTAGGAATCACTATTCCCAAGTCATCGAGTTTCTTCGCATGCCGGTCATGGCGAGCATGTGCTCACTAACGGAGCTGCCTTCTTCCATCATGCAGCTGAAAAATTGTTTCGATGCTTCATAGCATTCCACGGCCGCATGAGTCTCAAAAATAGTCTTCAACTCTTTCATCAACTCATGAGGATCGTGGTGCTCAAAACGTTTTTGAAGATCGGATTCCAGGCTGCATAAGATGGCACACTGAACTTGAGAGTACCGAGTTTTCCGAGTCGCGTAAACAGCTTTTACTTCATCGGTTTCGGTTTACGCGGAGGGTCACCTAGCGGTGCATCAAGCACATATTGCAGATTTCCGCCGGAGAGGAAGATCCTCACATGACGGAACCGGTCGGTGAAGTTGCTACCGTTGCTCTTAAGCTTTTCTTTCTCTAGGAAGCTGGTTAAAATTGATTGGGGACGCCATCTCTACAACATATATTTGCAATAGTTTAGACTAAGTTTATGACAAATTGAGTTCAAATTTTAATTCTACATAATTAAAAATCTAGATGAACTCCCACTCAAAACAATATCCCTCGCATTGTCTTAGTGATCACACGAACCAAATCCACCGCACCAAAACCCGATCATCACGAGAAAAGGTGTGATTTCTTTGGCGAACACTCAAAGTGTTCATCATATCAACCATATGATTCATGCTCTACCTTTCGGTATCATGTGTTCGAGACCATGTACGTACATGCTAGGCTCGTCAAGGCCACCTTAGTATCCGCATGTGCAAAGCTGTCTTGCACCCGTTTGTATGTACTTATTGAATCTATCACACCCGATCATCACGAGATGCTTCGAAACGACAAGACTTGATAACGGTGCTACTAAGGATGAACACTTTATTATCTTGAGATTTTAGTGAGGGATCATCTTATAATGCTACAGTCGCGATCTAAGCAAAATAAGATGCATAAAAGGATTAACATCACATGCGAGTTCATATGTGATATGATATGGCCCTTTTGTCTTTGCGCCTTTGATCTTCATCTCCAAAGCACGGACATGATCTCCATCATCTTCGGGCATGATCTCCATCATCGTCGGCGAAGCACCAAGGTCAATGGCGCCGTCTTCATGATTGTCCTCCATGTAGCAACTATTACAACTACTTTGAAATACTACTCAACATGAAATTTAAAGACAACCATAAGGCTCCTGTCGGTTGCCACAATACAATAATGATCATCTCATACATATTCATCATCACATTATGGCCATATCACATCACCAAACCACTGCAAAAACAAGTTAGACGCTCTCTAATTTGGTTTGCATATTTTACGTGGTTTAGGGTTTTCGATATAGATCTAATCTACCTACGAACATGAACCACAACGTTGATACTAATGTTGTCAATAGAAGAGTAAATTGAATCTTTACTATAGTAGGAGAGACGAGACACCCGCAAAGCCTCTTATGCAATACAAGTTGCATGTCGAACGAGGAACAAGTCTCATGAACGCGGTCATGTAAAGTTAGTCCAGAGCCGCTTCATCCCACTATGCCATAAAGATGCAAAGTACTCAACTAAAGATAACAAGAGCATCAACGCCCACAAACCATTGTGTTCTACTCGTGCAACCATCTATGCATAGACACGGCTACGATACCCTTTGTAGGATAACGTAGCATAGAAAACAAAAATTTTCCTACGCGAACACGCAATCCAAGCCAAGATGCAATCTAGAAGACGGTAGCAACGAGGGAGTATCGAGTCTCACCCTTGAAGAGATTCCAAAGCCTACAAGATGAGGCTCTTGTTGCTGCGGTAGACGTTCACTTGCCGCTTGCAAAGCGCGTAGAAGATCTTGATCACGATCGGTTCGGCGCCACGAGCGGGCGGCACCTCCGTACTCGGTCACACGTTCGGTTGTTGATGAAGACGACGTCCACCTCCCGTTCCAGCGGGCAGCGGAAGTAGTAGCTCCTCTTGAATCCGACGGCACGACGGCGTGGTGTCGGTGGTGGTGGAGAAGTCCGGCGGAGCTTCGCTAAGCGTGCGGGAAGTGGAGGAGCGAGGCGGCTAGGGTTTGGGGAGAGGGGCGCCGGCCACTATAGGGGTGCGGCCACCTTGGTGGTGTTTGAGGTGGCCGGCCCCCTCCCCTTGTCCCTCATTATATAGGTGGAACCCCAAGAGGTGGTGTCCAAGTCTTCGAATAAGACCCGAACCAAATCCTTCCATAGGAGGGGCAATCCTAGCCCAACTAGGACTCCCACCCAAAGGTGGGATTCCCACCTCCCATGTGGGGGGGGTGGCCGGCCCCCTTAGGGGAGTCCACTTGGGACTCCTCCCCCACTAGGGTTGGCCGGCCATGGGGGGTGGAGTCCCTTGTGGACTCCACCTTCCTTGGTGGTTTCTTCCGGACTTTTCTAGAACCTTCTAGAACCTTCCATAGAACCTTCCGCGACATTTTATTCACATAAAATGACATCCTATATATGAATCTTATTCTCCGGACCATTCAGGACTCCTCGTGATGTCCGGGATCACATCAGGACTCCGAACAAATATTCCAACTTCATTCCATATACAAGAACTACCATTTCAACATCCAACTTTAAGTGTGTCACCCTACGGTTCGAGAACTATGCGGACATGGTTGAGTACTCACTCAGACCAATAACCAATAGCGGGATCCGGAGATCCATAATGGCTCCCACATATTCAACGATGACTTTAGTGATCGAATGAACCATTCACATACATTACCAATTCCCTTTGTCTCGCGATATTTTACTTGTCCGAGGTTTGATCTTCGGTATCACTCTATACCTTGTTCAACCTCGTCTCGACAAGTACTCTTTTACTACGTACCGTGGTATGTGGTCTCTTATGAACTCATTCATATGCTTGCAAGACATTAGACGACATTCCACGCAGAGAGGGCCCGGAGTAGATACGTTTTGGACGTATCAAGCACACATACGAATAAAGTTCCAAATAACTAGGGAAAGATTTGATGCCAAGGCCGAAAGAACCAAAACGAAGCACCAAGCCCTTGGCATCCCCATGCAAATTCCCATTCCTAATAGATCAACTTCTCCCCCTTTGGCATCGAGAAACCAAAAAGGGAGAAGGAGCATACTAACGTCCCAAGGGGATCACTCATCATCATCATCCTTGCCGTCTTCATCTTCATTCTCATCACACATGTCCTCAACATCTTCCTCCTCTTCATCTTCGTCTTCATCATCATCGTCTCCATCTTGAGCAAGACCCTTGCCATGAGGTGGTGGAGATGGACGAACAATGTGCTCGGGGATGGAGTCCTCGGAACTCGACCAAGTAATCTTGGACTTCCACTCACCGGGAGGAGTGATGTTGTCCTCGGAGTCCTCAGAGACAGGAAGCTGCATATGCCTCATCATCGCCTTTTGGCGTTGGCGGATCTTCTTGTTGTCATGGTGAGCTTGATACATCCTATCTTCAAGGTCTCTCTTGAAGCAAAAGGACTTCTTGAGGCGAGCGGTGAGCTTGGCAAAGAGGCCCTTGGTCTTGACGGAGTTGGGCACATAGTCAGAATCATGACTATCGGCTTCGTCTTCGTCCTTGTCCTTGGGAGCATTCTTGCCATACCTTGGAGGGTCATGCTTCTTGACAAGGGGGCTCTTCTCCTTATGGATAGTGATGTTGGGGCGGCATTGCTCAAGAAGATCTCCACGGCCCGCTTGTTCCCACTTTAGGCAAATGAGTCTCATAATGTAGGGGGCATATTGAGGGAGCTTGCGAAGAAATCCACAATCACGCATCTCATGCCAAATGTAATCCATGACGTCCAATTGCTTGCCGCGGCCCCTCATCTCATGAGTACACATAAGAAGGTTCACAAGAAACCCATGCACTTCATCATGGTTGGTGTGCTTGGGGTTGATGGTGCTGCGATAGATCCGATTCATGATGTCGTAGACGGGGAGGAGGTGGTAAGCACTTCCACACAACATCCTTCCGGGAATGTAGAGGTCGGCCATCTTCTCTTTGGCCATTGGCTTGGGCTGAAGGTGAATCTTGAAGATGTTGGTGTCATAGTCATGAAGCTCATATCCAATACCTCTAGCAAACTCCTCCCACGTAGCCTCCATCACATGCTCCCTAGTCATCCATTTCAACGAGCGAAAACCTCCTTCATTCTCAAGGAAAACGGCTATGGCGTAGAATTGGCATATAACTTCCTTCGAGTAGTTGTGAGAGAAGGTCATCAGAGGTGTCAGTCCTTGTTCTTCACAAATCTCAAGAGCTTCTCCGAAATACTCGAGGTTGGAGTTGAGCTTGTCCATGCTGATGGAGTATTGGGGGCAACATTTGAACTCCTTGGCCCCATAGACCTCATTGTAGATCCTCTCTTGGTTGACATGATGAAAGAAGTGATTGGGGCATTGACGAGCATTTCTTGGTAGCAAATAAGGATTGGCCCCTCGAATTTCCATGAATTGGCCTTTCTTGATGTTAATCATTGATTTTTGAGGGCCCCTTGTGCCCGCTGCTGTTTCCCTCTGTCGCTTGGTGGTTCTTGCCGGTACAATCTCCTCTTGCTCGTCTTCATCTCGATGACGACGAGAGGGTGGCTTGACCTTGCCACCACGGGTCCTAGGTGCTCCTGTGAATAGCAAAGGTTTGGGAGGGAATAGGGGATAAGTGCACAAGCCACGAATTTAAAGATCAAAGAGGACACTAACAAGCAACATTGGTGATCCTAGTCAAAGCGGTAGTACCGCAACTTCGAACCGGTAGTACCGCATGAACCGGTAGTACCGCCTATGGATGAGCGGTACTACCGCTCAAGCTCAGCACATCGAAATCGAGATTGAGGACTTGGCAAAGTAGTTCATAGTTTCACACATTGTTGCTAGCTAGTATCCCCGCACATGTAGAGCTTCCAAGAGAGCTTTTCCACCATACATCTCCATCAAACCCTAGCCTATGCATCTAGGGAGCTCAACACACCCTAGAGAGAGAGATTAGGGTTCATACCGGAGGACATGGCGGAGAAGGAGGTGGGGAAGCTTCTCCACGGAGGAGATTTGGCCGGCGGCGGCTGGAAAAGGAGATCGGGGCCGATCTCCTCGAGTTCTTGAGCTTGGAGGTCTTGTTGACTCGAGGTGGAAGGGGAATTGTGGTGGATTGGGGTGAAACCCGACCCCAACCGGTACCTCTAGTCAAAAGATGCAAGCGGTAGTACCGCTTGTAAAAGCGGTAGTACCGCTTACAGGTACTTACCCGGTACTTAGGGCAGTAGTACCGTTCTGGGAAAATGTTCAGTTTCGTCAGATAACAGTCCCAAAGCGGTAGTACCAGCCTGAGAAGCGGTAGTACCGTCCTCCAAACTCAACAAGCACTTAGATTTTGGTGTAGACTTGTGCTTTTAGACTGAGTTGGCTCAAGAGATAGATCATGGCTTAGGATTAGACGGCGGAACTGTTAAGGTACTACCCAACCAAGCTTGCAAGAATCAAGGCAAGAAAAGCCAAGCTTGGGTGAATCTCCCATGAAGAATATGAAGAAAAGAGAACCGAAGGCAAATGAAGAAAGGAAAGCAAAAAAGAAAAGAAAAGCTCCTCAAGGAGGAGATTGGTGGACGAAGCCACCGTGTAAGAGTTTAGTAGTGTGAGATCGCGTAGATATATCTAGGATTCACGGCTACAACTCAACATGAAGCTCATTAGTCACTTAGTTGATGAATAGCATATGTTTTGGATTTCTTTATGCATTATGGGGGGAGGGATAGCTCAATAAGTTTAAACCGCACTCCCCCTATATTCGTGCGTGCTTTACATCTAGACATGTACTACAAAAGTGATATCATCCACTCTTGACACTACGTCCGGATGAGAAGCACAAGGGTAGAGAACCAAACCTTGGCCGGTAGAGAATGAGTCCATTGCTTTGTCAGGCTCATTAAGGAAGTATTGATGCTTGATACGTCTCCGACGTATCGATAATTTCTTATGTTCCATGCCACATTATTGATGATATCTACATGTTTTATGCATACTTTATGTCATATTTATGCATTTTCCGGCACTAACCTATTAACAAGTTGCTGTTTTCTGCTGTTTTTGGTTTCAGAAATCCTACAAAGGAAATATTCTCGGAATTGGACGAAATCAACGCCCAGGGTCCTATTTTGCCACGAAGCTTCCAGAAGACCGAAGAGGAGACGAAGTAGGGCCACGAGGCGCCGCCACAACAGGGCGGCGCGGCCTGGGCCTTGGCCGCGCGGCCCTGGCGTGTGGGGCCCTCGTGTGGCCCCCTGACCTGCCCTTCCGCCTACTTAAAGTCTCCGTCGCGAAAACCCTACCACGTTCGACGAAACCAGAGAAAACCTTCCAGAGCCGCCGCCATCGCGAAACTCCAATTCGGGGGACATAAGTCTCTGTTCCGGCGCCCTGCCGGGACGGGGAATTGCCCCGGAGTCATCTCCACCGCCGTCTCCACCGCCATCTTCACCGCCATCGCTGTCTCCATGATGAGGAGGGAGTAATTCACCCCGGGGCTGAGGGCTCCGCTGTAGCTATGTGGTTCATCTCTCTCTTTATGTGATCTAGTTGAATATTATCTATGTGCTACCGACAAGGGATTAACTTGTCAATGCCTATGGATTATAGGCTAGGGTTTAGTTAGAAGTAGAGGGCAAGTAGATCTCGAAGGTTTCAGCTAGAAAAGTACTCGACGAATATGAAAACTAGGGTTTGCGGACAATGATTCGATGATCTTCTCGTCCCTCGACCCCCCTTTATATAGGTGGAGCCGAGGGATTCGTGCTATACAGGGATTACATAGTCCGGGACGGTTTCTAACTCATCCCGCCGATTACAAATAACACTTCCTATTACAACTCTATCTTTTCCTTAAATACATCTTGGGCTCTCGAGTCTTCTTATTCTTCGGGTAGTGGGCCTTCAATAAACCCCGGGTACTATATTAGGCAGGCCCATTTGGGATGCCTATGTCGGTACCCCCGAGATTTTGCTTGAATCATAGAGTCAGGGAAAATCTCCACTGTTTATTTTTACTCGAAAGCTCTGACTTTTATACTTTTTCTCACAAAATTCTATATTGTACAGGGATATTGGTAGTTGGGGCTAGTTCATCTGACGGATCAGGTACTAGTTAACTGCTCTGGTGGCAATCCGCAAAAACCTACTTCAAAATCACGTCCCCGGACATGATTTCGGGATACTGGTGTAAACTTCGACAGGCGCCGCTTAAGGTCTTACCATTCTGTCGAGTCCCAGTTAAATTTATCGAGTACCTAACGCGTCCGTCAGGATTTTTCTTCGTATCTGTTGATACGGATAAAAGTAGCGAGCGCAGTCTTCGGCGATGCCACGCCCAGCGAGAATAGGTCCGGGGTCTTACCTTCGCAATTTTGCGGCATTCAGAAATTGATCGCAACTTCGGCGTTATGAGAATATATTGTCGAGTGCTTTTCCGGCTGTTGGAATGGCACATTTTATTGAGTCAAATATGACTTATATTGCTTTCCCGATGGGAGTATATGGAGAGTTAATGATAACTCGAAATATATTCTCTTGCTTGTTCTATTTTTCCTTTGTCAATTTCATCGGGCACGCGAACAGGCGTTCCCGATGGGAGTAGCCCCGAGGCTACAGCCAAGAACTTGTGCTTGGTTGTAGGCTCAACATTTTAGTCCACCTTGTCACTATATTGCTATTATCTCCTGATATTCTTTCCTCCTTCTTCTTCTCTCTTTTTTTTTATCGGGTGCGCGAACAGCGCTCCTGATGGGAGTAGCCCCCGAGGCTACAGCCAAGAACTTGTGCTTGACTGTAGGCTCAACATTTTCTATATTTGCCATTGTCGAAATTTTTCTTTTTTCGAAGTAGCCCCCGAGCATTTGGGCAAAAACTTGTTTCGACCAAAGGCTCCCGATGCATTCAAATAACTTATCCTGTCGCCATTCTCCTTTCTCTTGTCGACATATTTTCCCTTGTCAAATTTTCTTCAACTCTATCACTTCGGTCGATATTTTTTCTGCTTTGTGGGTCCATCGTTCCCACCATATTGACACGTCGTGGAAGTGGGGGACACACGTCCTCCGCTTTTTCGGTGCTCGTGCGGTAACGCTTGTCCCGATAAAAATACTTTTTGCCCTTATAACCAGAAGATCAATTCTCACCACACGATTTCCTCATCCAACGGTACACTGCTTCACCCAATTCTTATATAAACCTGTCTTCAACCTCCGTTCATCCCCTCGCTTGCGCCGCTCACCTGTTCCTCTTCGCAAATCTTCCTCTGCGCCCAATCTTCGCCGATTTCCCGCTCTCGCATACATTGCTCAACCCACTTCCGTGGATGCCGCCGCGTGCGCGTTTGACCCGCCACAGCACTCCAGAGTCCGCGATGGCCGCTGAAGATTTTGAGTGGGAGAGATCCAAGATCTCCAACCAAGACTCCAACCGCGATGGCCATCTTCATCCCGTGTATGAGAGCCTCATATTCTGCTTCATTGTTAGATGCGTTAGGGAACGTCATCCGAAGGATGTACTTCAACTTGTCGCCTTCGGGTGATATGAGTACTACTCCTGCGCCAGCCCCTTCAAGCCTCTTGGACCCATCGAAGTTCATAGTCCAGGTTCTCGATAAATCTGGGGGTCCTGTATTTTGCAACTCCATCCACTCTGCGATGAAGTCCGGTAGTATTTGCGACTTTATTGCTTTCCTTTTTTCATACGTGATGTCCCGAGGGGAAAGTTCTATTCCCCAAAGGGAGACACGGCCCGTAGCTTCTGGGTTATTCAGTATATTTGACAAAGGAGCTTCATTGACCACTATGATCGGGTGTGCCGAAAAATAGTGGCGCAATTTTCGTGCTGTCGTGAACACTCCATATGCTAGCTTTTGGTACTGAGGGTACCTTTGTTTCGAGGGCGACAAGACTTCGCTTACGAAGTATACTGGTCGCTGCACTCCATGGATTTTTCCTTCTTCTTCTCTTTCGACAACTAACACCGTGCTAACTACTTGGGGAGTAGCTGCAATATATAGCAGGAGAGGTTCCTTTTCCTTTGGAGCTACCAGGATTGGTGGTGTCGAGATTTTTCGCTTCAGATCCTCGAAAGCTCTATCGGCTTCTTCGTTCCACTGGAATTTATCTCCTTGCTTTATCAGCGCATAAAATGGTAACGCTTTTTCTCCTAACCTGGCGACGAATCTGCTCAGAGCTGCGACTCGCCCGGTTAGCTGCTGTATTTCTTTCAACTTCGTTGGCTTTCTCATTGTTACTATTGCTTGTATTTTGTCGGGATTTGCTTCAATCCCTCTTGCTGAAACTAGAAACCCCAGAAGTTCTCCTGCTGGGACGCCAAAAGAACACTTCGTCGGGTTCAGCTTGAGGCGGAATTTGTCGAGGTTGTCAAAAGTTTCTTTGAGATCCTCGATCAGCGTTGCCCCCTTTTTTGATGTTATGACGACATCATCAATGTAAACTTGCACGTTTTCCCGATTTGTGTTGCTAAACACTTCTGCATCATCCTCTGATATGTTGCTCCCGCATTTTTTAAACCGAAGGGCATTGTCTTGTAGCAAAACACGCCGTAAGGTGTAATAAACGCTGTTTTGGCTTCATCGTCTTCTTTTAATCTGATCTGGTTATAACCGAGTATGCATCCAAAAAGGAAAGACGTTCACAGCCTGCCGTGGAGTCGATAATTTGATCGATCCTTGGGAGGGGAAAGTGATCCTTGGGGCAATGTTTGTTGAGACACGTAAAGTCGACGCACATGCGAAGGACTGTCGTGTTTTTCTTCGGCACCATCACTGGGGTTAGCTACCCATGTGGCTTCGTAGATATCTCTCCGATAAAACCAGCTTCCTCTAGTCGATTTATTTCTGATAGCATGGATTTGCGGTTTGGTTCGAAAAACGCCGCAAAGGTTGTCCGATTGGTTTCGTTGTTGGATCCAAATTTAGGTGGTGCTCGGCAAGTTCCCCGGGTACTCCTGGCATGTCAGCTGGACACCATGCGAAGATTTTCCAGTTCTCACGGAGGAACTCGACGAGCGCGCTTTCCTATGCGATATCCATGTTGTTTGCAATGGATGTCGTCTTTTTTGGATCTGTCGGGTGAGTCTGCACCTCCTTAGAATTTTTCTCTGTGTTGAAAGTTGATTCCTTGTTTGGCCTTCCGACGTCTGGCGTACGTCGTAATCGGTCATGCTCTTCGACGCCAAGTATTCCGCTTGCATCCCGAAGGTTTCGACAATCGATGGAAATCCTTGTCGCACTTATCGGCTAAAGCAAAGCTCCCTTTGACCGTGATTGGTCCCTTGGGTCCGGGCAATCTCCATAACGGATATGTATAGTGTGGATACTGCCATAAATCTAGCGTATGCTGGTCGCCCCAACAAAGCGTGGTACTGCGATGGGAAATCCACGACTTCAAACTCCGGCTTCTCGATTCTATAATTTTCTCGGGTTCCAAACTGAACGTCGAGGTTGATCTTCCCCAATGGGTAACTTGGTTTCTCTGGTGTGATGCCGTGGAACCTTGTGTCCGTTGGCTTCAGGTTTGCTAAGGATATGTTCATCTTCCTCAACGTATCCGCATACATGAGGTTTAGGCTGCTGCCGCCATCTATGAATACTCGAGAAACGTCAAATCCTGCGATAACTCGCTGGCGGAATGAGTGCTGACCGCCCTGGTCGAGGAACCTGCTGCGGGTGGTCCGCTATGGTGAAGCCGATGTCTTGTCCTGACCAATTGAGGTACTCAACTGTTGGTGGAGGCATTTTCTCTGCCATGAACACCTGTCGCGAGATTACTTTTTGAGCTCTATTGGATGGCCTTCCCTTCTGAATCATCGACACTTGCTCCGTTGGAGTTAGGATCAACATAGGGTGGTGGTGCTTGGTGCTGCCGCTATTCTGAGCTGGTGTTGATTGCCTTCTGTAATCGCGGGAGGTGGCGGTAGATGAACTTCGCTCCTAGGCTCCCGAGGGTTTCTCTGTGCTGCTCGTGCGTGAGCGTTTTCTGCACATCTGAACATTGCTTGGAAATTTCGACAATCCTTCTGTAGATGCCCTGACTGTCTTTTCCCATTGCTGTCGAGGAAAAAATGCATCTGGCACGGTCCATTCAACATTTCTTCGGGAGACAAAAAAGGTCGTGGAAACCTTGGCCCACTGTTTTGCCTGTTACGGGAGTCGTCCCTATTGTCGCCTTGCTGCTCACTGCTTCTCTGATAATCATCTCTGTTGCTTCCTCCTGTATTTGATCGAAATCCTGCCGAAATTTGCCCTGGGGCGTCGTAGTTCGAATACTGCCGAGGAAATCGTCGCCTCGTCTGATAATTTCGACTACGGTCCTCCTCTGGCGACCTGTGTCGTTTATTGTGGACAGCGTCTTCTCCGTCTGCCCATTTATTTGCTATCTCCATCAACGCGGATACTGTTTTTGGATTGGTCCTTCCCAAGTCCTCGACAAAATCTCCGCGCCTGATTCCTGCGACAAACGCATCTATTGCTCTCTCGTCAGATATATTTTCTGCCGAGTTTTTTATGATGTTCCACCTTTGGATGTACTTTCTCATAGACTCATCTGGTTTTTGTCGACACGCCCTTAACTCTTCCAACGATGCAGGCTTCTTGCATGTGGATCTGAAGTTCTTGACGAAAACGTCCTCGAAACTTTCCCAGCTGTCGATGGATCCTGGCGGAAGTTTTTTGATCCAAGATCGTGCGGCTCCACTTAAGTGCACCTGAATACTTTGCATCGCTGTTGCTCTAGTTCCTCCAGTTAGCTTCACCGTCTCGAGGTAATCTATCAACCAGTCCTCCGGGTCTTGCAAGCCGTCGAACTTTTTGAAGTGATCGGGTAACTTGAATCCTGAGGGGACTCGAGTTTTTCGGACTCTTCTCGTGAAGCACGGTAGACCGCACATATCCTCGTCATTAAGCTCCGGGGACTGCCGATGATCTCTTCTGCTTTGCCTTGCTCTGTCGACCCTTGCTTGCACTCCTGTGTCTCTTGCTCCACTTGGTCCTTCCGGCGCTGCCGCCGTTACTACTGCAGGTCGTGGACTATTTTGCCTTGCTGCTCCTTCGGGAGGCGTTGCTACGAACGCTGTCCCCATAGCTCCAACCCCTGCTAACGCCATGTTGTATAATGTTTCCCTTGGATCTCCTGGGGGTGGTCTGGATGCAAGGATGTAAGCTTGTGTCGCCATATACCCAGCTTCTGGTGTCTTAGGGATAATATTTCCTCTTGTATCTATCGTCATAAAAGACATGTCGAGGTTTTGAATCAAGTGCTCTCTTTCCGCTTCGGGTATGTGTTGTAACCTTGATCTTCCTCTCGTTCCGAGCCTCTCTGTGGCTATCACCCGAAACTCTAGATTGTCCGCTTAGATCTGCCCTTCTCCTGCTGGATGCAGAAGCTGCCTCCTTTCTCCTGTTCAACTCAGCTGTCTGTTTTTCTATTTCTCGGGCAGTTCGTGCGAGCATATATTGATAAGCTTGTAGTTCTTGAGCTGTAGCTGTCGTCGTCATTGGTTCCGAACCATCTATGGCTTTTGCCGCTCTATCCCAGAGCTGCTCGTGGAAGTTGAACTCGACGCGTGGTGTGGGCCCGTCGTATTTAGTGCCCATACCTCTCCTTAGATCCGAGGGATCGACAAAAGGATTTCCCAATTGGTCGAAAGCCTCCGATGTTTCCTCTTGATCTTCGATAGCATAAATCTGATGATATTTTGTACTCAGATCTATATTGGGTTCGGTGACATCATCGCTGAGATTGATGAAGACCTTGCCCACTGTGAGAGATTTGTCGACGAAGTCGTAATCGTCGACATCGCTTGAGTCATCGCTTATATATGAGTCCGCAGATGACCCAACTGATGCGTTGCTGAAGATCTTGGCGAGTTTCTCTCTTGCTCTGGTGCTGACGTAGCGTGTTGCCGAAGTTTCTTCTTCTGACTCAGTTGATGATGCATAGCTTGAAAATTCAGAATCGACCGCCGACGATCCCGACGAAATCGGAATTTCGACACGATACGATCCTTCCTTCTCGACACGAAAGTGGAACCTTCCGAACGTCATCTCCAAGGGTTCCGCCAGATACGCATATGCATCCAAACGGGAGGGTGGGTGAGGAACAAAATCAACAGGACCAATAGCGATCTGTTTACCTCGATCCATAGTGTTGCTTCCGGTTGACGATGTCGAAGATCTTGAACGTGCCATCGAGATCGGATCCTTACGCCTCTAATTCCCACGAGACGGCGCCAATTGACAAGGGATTAACTTGTCAATGCCTATGGATTATAGGCTAGGGTTTAGTTAGAAGTAGAGGGCAAGTAGATCTCGAAGGTTTCAGCCGAAAAGTACTCGACGAATATGAAAACTAGGGTTTGCAGACAATGATTCGATGATCTTCTCGTCCCTCGACCCCCCTTTTATATAGGTGGAGCCGAGGGATTCGTGCTATACAGGGATTACATAGTCCGGGACGGTTTCTAACTCATCCCGCCAGATTACAAATAACACTTCCTATTACAACTCTATCTTTTCCTTAAATACATCTTGGGCTCTCGAGTCTTCTTATTCTTCGGGTAGTGGGCCTTCAATAAACCCCGGGTACTATATTAGGCAGGCCCATTTGGGATGCCTATGTCAGCTACTCTAGTGATGTTATTAAAGTAGTTTATTCCTCCTGCACGGTGTAATGGTGACAGTGTGTGCATCGTGTAGTACTTGGCGTAGTCTATGATCATAATCTCTTGTAGGTTATGGAGTTAATTATTACTATGATAGTATTGATGTGATCTATGCCTCCTTCATAGTGTGATGGTGACGAGTGTGCATGCTATGTTAGTTCTCGGTGTAATTGTGTTGATCTATCTTGCACTCTAAGGTTATTTAAACATGAATATCGAATATTGTGGAGCTTGTTAACTCCGGCATTGAGGGTTCGTGTAATCCTACACAGATTAGTGGTGTTCATCATCCAACAAGAGGGTGTAGAGTGGTTCTATTATGTGATCATTGTTGAGAGTGTCCACTAGTGAAAGCAGGATCCCTGGGCCTTGCTTCCAAGCATCGAATCTCCGTTTGTTTATTGTTTTGTTGCATGTTTACTCGCTGCCATATTTTATTCAGATTGCTATTACCACTCATACTCATCCATATTACTTGCATCTCACTATCTCTTCGCCGAACTAGTGCACCTATTAGGTGTGTTGGGGACACAAGAGACTTCTTGCTTTGTGGTTGCGGGGTTGCATGAGAGGGATATCTTTGACCTCTTCCTCCCCGAGTTCGATAAACCTTGGGTGATCCACTTAAGGGAAACTTGCTGCTGTTCTACAAACCTCTGCTCTTGGAGGCCCAACACTGTCTACAAGAATAGAAGCACCCGTAGACATCAAGCTATTTTCTGGCGCCGTTGCCGGGGAGGAAAGGTAAAAGGTACTCATACTCCGGATCTCGGCTACTAAGCTATTTTCGCCGTTGTAAGTACTCGAAGCTATTTCCTTTAGATCCTGCAATTGCATCTTTTTGTTTCTTGTTTTACACTAGTAAGGCATAATGGAATACAACTATGAGCTTTTTAATTTATTTCCTAAGTTAAGACATGAATTGTGTGATGCGAAAATTAAAGAACCTATGGAGCCTCAATTGCATGCTAGTAGCAATGTTATTAGTATGAACGCAATCACTGCTAATGCTATGGATAAGTCTAACCTTGGGGAAGCTAGTTTTTGTGATCTTTTTAGTTTCCCATCTTTAGGGGAGAAAATTTGTTCTGATAATGCTTTATCTCCCATATGCGATAACTCTAATGATGCTTGTCCACCAATCGCAAGTACTTGCTTTCAAGATACCCATGAAAATTATTGAACGTGTTATTGATAACCGCTATGAAGGGGATGGAATTGTCCATCCTGGAGATCATTTACTTGTTTTTGCATGGATTATGCGGGTTATTCAAGTGTGCAGGTATCTCTATGGATGAAGTGAGGAAGAAGCTATTCTCTTTTTCGCTGTCTGGTAAAGCGGCGCATTGGTATAAATTGTTGAAGAATAGTCATTCTCTTGGTTGGGAGGAAATTGTACCTCTCTTTTATTCTAAATTTTATCCTCCTCATGAAGTGCATATTGATAGGAATTATATTTATAACTTTTATCCTCGTGATGGAGAGAGTATTTCTCAAGCATGGGGGAGATTGAAGTCACTAATGCTCAAATGTCCCATTCATGAGCTCCCCGTAATGTTATTGTTAACAATTTTTATGCGAGGCTTTCAGGACAACACAAGGACTATCTGGATGCCCGTTCAGAGGGATCTTTCACAAGCAAGGAGGTTGAAGCTAGGTGGGATCTTCTTGATCGGATTGAGGAGAATGCTGAAGGATGGGAGAACAACAAAGGTGAAGAGTCAGGTATAAATTATGATTATGAATGCATTGAAGCTTTTATGGATACTGATAAATTTCGAGATATGAGTGCTACTTATGGTCTTGACTCTCAAGTTGCTGCAAATCTTTATAAAGCCTTTGCTTCTCATTTTGAATTGCCTAAACAGAATTTTGATAAGTATCATGAACCTTTTAAAGAGGCTTGCATGAAGGATGAAATTGTTGTTAATGATTGCAATAAGCATGCTCAAACTCCTAAGAATGCTATTTCCTATAAGCATGTTAATTTTTGTGGAATGCATAGACCTTGTGGAATTAATCAAATCAAAGATGAATATTGTATCCATCATATTAATGAAAAAACTAGAAAGTGGGCTAGGGCTCTAGATGATCTTGGTAAAAAAGTTTGTGCCCTCTATCCTTTTATTTGTGAAGTTTGCCATGAAGTGGGTCATTTTAATTTTCAATGCTCCACCAATGATAATTTGAACCCAATGAGTGCTGCAAATTTGTATTATGATGATGAAATTACTCCTAATCAGCATGATGAACTCACTTTATTTTTGTGGTGTGAAGAGCTATCAAGGAAAATTTCTTTGTTAGATATTAATGATCTCGATATTGATGATGTCCTGCATGGGTGTTTTTCTGATTGCATTGATAATAGCCATACAAATACTTACATACAAAATATTTTAGAAGATGACACCTTGCCAAAATATGATAGGACCGCTGTGTGTTTTGAACTAATTAATGAAAAGGAGGAATCCTCCCAAGTTTCTTCTATTGTTTCTGAAAGTAAATCAGGTTATGCGGACAAGCCACCCTTCAAACCTCTTCCTCCTAAAGAAGGGAACAAGGAGAAGGAGGATAAGAAGAGGAAGAAGGGAACGAAGAACAAGAACAAGAACAAGAAGGAGAATAAAGAGAAAGAGGTAACGGCATATCCCCGCGTGAATGAGATAACGCTAGGTAACCGTAAGTATGTTGCTCCTAATGATTATTATGATAATGAATCTGAATACAATGATCTTCCTATGCCCTTTACATACATTAGTGATCATTATTTGAATGAGCACACTACTTTTTATATTGCAAATCTCTGGGAACTAATTCTGAAAATGATGATGATAATAATTGCCATAGTATCAGTGCTATCCATGCTTCCTCCCATAATGATATAGAAAGCTCTAAGCTTTGGGAAGAGGTGTTTGAAAATCCTTTTGCTACTGATCATTATGTGTTTGATACATCTCCTTCTAATAACAATGATGGTATGGTTACAGATAAACCGACTGTGAAAGATAACTATTCTATTTCTTATGATGACACTCGTGCCTCCGACCTTTGATGATTATTATAAAGAATGCTATGATATAGGTTATAACTATCCTTATGAAACTTGTCATAGTTATGATTGGATTGCCAAAAACAATTCCCTTAATATGCAACTTGTTTACCATGTTCAAATTCTTGATAATAATCCTGCTCCAATTACTATTAATGAGAAGAATTCTTCTTATGCCAAAATTAATGATACTTCTATGCATATGAACCATGATAAGAATGTTTTAAGTGATGGGTATATTGTGGAATTCATTAATGATGCTACTGAAAGTTATTATGAGAGAGGGAAACATGGGTATATGCATCTTAATAATATTAAGTTTCCCCTCTTTATGTTGAGAATCTTGAAGTTACTCGTGTTTTATCCTCTTATGCTTGTCACTTTGTTCTTCATGAATTCATTTGTGTACAAGATTCCTTTTCATAGGAAGATTGTTAGGCTTCAATTTGTTTTGAATTTGCCTCTTGATGATCTCTTTTGCTTCAAATACTATTTCTTGCGATTGCATCATTAAAACTGTTGAGCCCATCTTAATGGCTATAAAGAAAGAACTTCTTGGGAGATAACCCATGAGTTTATTTTGCTACAGTACTTTTATTTTGTATTTGAGTCTTGGAAGTTGTCACTACTGTACAAACCTCTCCTTATCTTATTTTATTACATTGTTGTGCCAAGTAAAGTCTTTGATAGAAAGGTTGATACTAGATTTGGATTACTGCGCAGAAACAGATTTCTGTCTGTCACGAATTTGGGCAGGGTTCTCTGTAGTTAACTCAGAAAAATCTGCCAATTTACGTGCGTGATCCTCAGATATGTATGCAACTTTCATTCAATTTGACCATTTTCATCTGAGCAAGTCTGGTGCCACTTTAAAATTCGTCTTTACGGACTGTTCTGTTTTGACAGATTCTGCCTTTTATTTCGCATTGCCTCTTTTGCTGTGTTGGATGAATTTCTTTGTTCCATTGACTTCCAGTAGCTTTAGGCAATGTCCAGAAGTGTTAAGAATGATTGTGTCACCTCTGAACATGTGAAATTTTGATTATGCACTAACCCTCTAATGAGTTTGTTTCGAGTTTGGTGTGGAGGAAGTTTTCAAGGGTCAAGAGAGGAGGATGATATACTATGATCAAGAAGAGTGAAGAGTCTAAGCTTGGGGATGCCCCGGTGGTTCATCCCTGCATATTTCAAGAAGACTCAAGCATTTAAGCTTGGGTATGCCCAAGGCATCCCCTTCTTCATCGACAAAATTATCAGGTTCCTTCTCTTGAAACTATATTTTTATTCGGTCACATCTTATGTACTTTACTTGGAGCGTCTGTTTGTTTTTGTTTCTGTTTTTGTTTGAATAAATGCTTGTGTGGGAGAGAGACACGCTCCGCTGGTTCGTATGAACACATGTGTTCTTAGCTTTTAATGTTCATGGCGAAGGTTGAAACTGCTTCGTTCATTGTTATATGGTTGGAATCGGGAAATGCTACATGTAGTAATTCTAAAATGTCTTGAATAATTTGATAGTTGGCAATTGTTGTGCTCATGTTTAAGCTCTTGCATCATATACTTTGCACCTATTAATGAAGAAATACATAAAGCTTGCTAAAATTTGGTTTGCATATTTGGTCTCTCTAAAGTCTAGATAACTTCTAGTATTGAGTTTTGAACAACAAGGAAGACGGTGTAGAGTCTTATAATGTTTAAAATATGTCTTTTATGTGAGTTTTGTTGCACCAGTTCATCCTTGTGTTTGTTTCAAATAACCTTGCTAGCCTAAACCTTGTATCGAGAGGGAATACTTCTCATGCATCCAAAATCCTTGAGCCAACCATTATGCCATTTGTGTCCACCATACCTACCTACTACATGGTATTTCTCCGCCATTCCAAAGTAAATTGCTTGAGTGCTACCTTTAAATTTCCATCATTCGCCTTTGCAATATATAGCTCATGGGACAAAATAGCCTTAAAAACTATTGTGGTATTGAATATGTACTTATGCACTTTATCTCTTATTAAGTTGCTTGTTGTGCGATAACCATGCTCTCGGGGACGCCATCAACTCTTTGTTGAATATCATGTGAGTTGCTATGCATGTTCGTCTTGTACGAAGTAAGGGCGGTTTTCACAATCAAATGGTTTGAGTATGCATACTTGTTAGAGAAGAACATTGGGCTGCTAACTAAAGCCATGAATCATGGTGGAAGTTTCGGTTTGGACATAAAACCTCAATCTCTTATGAGAATATTAACTGTTGAATGCTTAAGCATTAAAAGAGGAGTCCATTATCACGTTGTCTATGTTGTCCCGGTATGGGTGTCTAAGTTGAAGAATGATCAAAAGCGAGAAATCCAATGCGAACTTTCTCCTTAGACCCTTGTACAGGCGGCATAGAGGTACCCCTTTGTGACACTTGGTTTTAACATATGTCATGCAATGATAATCCGTGTTAATCCAAGCTAATTAGGACAAGGTGCGGGCACTACTAGTATACTATGCATGAGGCTTGCAACTTGTAAGATATAATTTACATGATACATATGCTTTATTACTACCGTTGACAAAATTGTTTCATGTTTTCAAAATAAAAGCTTTAGCACAAATATAGCAATCGATGCTTTCCTCTTTGAAGGACCTTTCTTTTACTTTTATGTTGAGTCAGTTCACCTATCTCTTTCCACCTCAAGAAGCAAACACTTGTGTGAACTGTGCATTGATTCCTACATACTTGCATATTGCACTTGTTATATTACTTTGCATTGACAACTATCCATGAGATATACATGTTATAAGTTGAAAGCAACCGCTGAAACTCAATCTTCCTTTGTGTTGCTTCAATATCTTTACTTTGATTTATTGCTTTATGAGTTAACTCTTATGCAAGACTTATTGATGCTTGTCTTGAAAGTACTATTAATGAAAAGTCTTTACTTTATGATTCATTTGTTTACTCATGTCATTACCATTGTTTTGATCGCTGCATTCATTACATATGCTTACAATAGTATGATCAAGGTTATGATGGCATGTCACTCCAGAAATTATCTTTGTTATCGTTTACCTGCTCGGGACGAGCGAGAACTAAGCTTAGGGATGCGATACGTCTCCGACGTATCGATAATTTCTTATGTTCCATGCCACATTATTGATGATATCTACATGTTTTATGCATACTTTATGTCATATTTATGCATTTTCCGGCACTAACCTATTAACAAGATGCCGAAGAGCCGATTCTTTGTTCTCGCTGTTTTTGGTTTCAGAAATCCTACAAAGGAAATATTCTCGAATAGGACGAAATCAACGCCCGGGGTCCTATTTTGCCACGAAGCTTCCGAGAAGACCGAAGAGGAGACGAAGTGGGGCCACGAGGCGCCGCCACAACGGGCGGCGCGGCTCGGGCCTTGGCCGCGCGGCCACGGCGTGTGGGGCCCTCGTGTGGCCCCCGACCTGCCCTTCCGCCTACTTAAAGTCTCCGTCGCGAAAACCCTACCACGTTCGACGAAACCAGAGAAAACCTTCCCGAGCCGCCGCCATCGCGAAACTCCAATTCGGGGGACGAAGTCTCGTTCCGGCGCCTGCCGGGACGGGGAATTGCCCGGAGTCATCTCCACCGCCGTCTCCACCGCCATCTTCACCGCCATCGCTGTCTCCATGATGAGGAGGGAGTAATTCACCCCAGGGCTGAGGGCTCCGTCGTAGCTATGTGGTTCATCTCTCTCTTTATGTGATCTAGTTGAATATTATCTATGTGCTACTCTAGTGATGTTATTAAAGTAGTTTATTCCTCCTGCACGGTGTAATGGTGACAGTGTGTGCATCGTGTAGTACTTGGCGTAGTCTATGATCATAATCTCTTGTAGGTTATGGAGTTAATTATTACTATGATAGTATTGATGTGATCTATGCCTCCTTCATAGTGTGATGGTGACAGTGTGCATGCTATGTTAGTTCTCGGTGTAATTGTGTTGATATATCTTGCACTCTAAGGTTATTTAAACATGAATATCGAATATTGTGGAGCTTGTTAACTCCGGCATTGAGGGTTCGTGTAATCCTACACGATTAGTGGTGTTCATCATCCAACAAGAGGGTGTAGAGTGGTTCTATTATGTGATCATTGTTGAGAGTGTCCACTAGTGAAAGCAGGATCCCTGGGCCTTGCTTCCAAGCATCGAATCTCCGTTTGTTTACTGTTTTGTTGCATGTTTACTCGCTTCCATATTTTATTCAGATTGGTATTACCACTCATACTCATCCATATTACTTGCATCTCACTATCTCTTCGCCGAACTAGTGCACCTATTAGGTGTGTTGGGGACACAAGAGACTTCTTGCTTTGTGGTTGCAGGGTTGCATGAGAGGGATATCTTTGACCTCTTCCTCCCCGAGTTCGATAAACCTTGGGTGATCCACTTAAGGGAAACTTGCTGCTGTTCTACAAACCTCTGCTCTTGGAGGCCCAACACTGTCTACAAGAATAGAAGCACCCGTAGACAATCAATGCTCTAGGTGCTTGGGGTTGCTATACCGTTGGACCCCTTCATATCTTCCTCTTGAGTATGCCTTGTACTTTGCTTGAGTCATGAAGGAGTCTTGACGCTTTAGCACCCCGGCGAGAATGGACCAATAGGATAGATTCTTGTGTGGTCCCTTAATCTTCATCATGGTTTAGGTCCTCTCCTTGACCCTCATCGTTGTTGATGCCGAACTTTAGTTTGTGGAAGAGGTGATATAGCACTTAGTTGTCCAAAGGAAGAGTCTTGGCCTTGTGGTGTAGATGGCTCCACATGGGTGGAACTTCGTCCTTCCCCGGTACTCATAGAAACTAGCTTTTGAGATCGGCAAGTGCCAACACCCATCCTTCCTATGGTAACCGGGGGAATTGCATCTCCTTTCTCACAAGAAGCACTTCGCCTCCTCCAAAGAACTATCATATCCATTGAAAGGTCTCATCACTCAATACCACAAACCACACAATAGACTCATGCTCCATCATCATGTTTAAGTGTTTCCAACTAAGGTTTCTTTCTCACTTCCGGCAACCCCATGAGGTTGGGGTAAGAATGTGGCTAGGAGTAAAAGATTTATTCCTTCTTTGCCAATGAAGATATCCGAAAATTTGAGCTTGAACTCCAATCCATTGTTGCTTCTTCTTGCAAGGATCATGTTATAGAACTTGCATTGAGCTTGTTTGACAAACTTCACGGTTCATTTTCTTCAACGCAATTCCTACAAAACACGATCTCTACACAAGGAAGCAAATTCCATTAGTCCTAGACCGTGGTCTCTTGAAGAGACTAGATCCACAAGAGAACCACTACATGTTCATTATAGTAGGTACAAAAGACCCAAGAGTGTAATGCAATGAACAAAGAAAACCATACATAGGAGTCTTGACAAGGTAGGGCATGATCACCACCTTGTCAAGGCTCCGATACCTTTAAGCTTGCTTGTATTGTCGTCATGAGAATGGTAAAGATAAGTGGCTTGATGACGACAACAAATTCCTTGCTCCCGGTCATAAGACCGCTCCAAAAAAACCACACCATAAGCACCACCGAGAACAAGGTCCTTCATGGATCAAGACTTGGAAATAGGAGCCCATTTTACAATGGGCCCTATCTTGACGCTCCTCTTTATCTTGATCCTCCTTCTTCTCTTCCCCTTTGGCTTTTTAGCCGTTCCTCCTTCATTGCAAGAGATATCATTGGCCTTATCTCTATTCTCAATGACTCCTTCCAAGTATTGCGCTTGAATTTAGAGCCTTTCAATTTTGGACTTCAAACGGTTGACTTCATAAACATGATCCGAATGGGAATGAGTGTTGTCGAATTCTTGAGCCTCTTTCTCCTTGTTCACTCGGAAATGTTCCAACAAAGCTTCTTCTTGAAGAGAATTCGTGGTCAAAAGTGAGCGCTTTTGTCTTTCCAAGGTGGCAATATCGTCTTCATGATTGCGACAAATATAGTCCTTGCTAGCCTGTTTATATTCCATCAAGGCTTCCTCATACATGGTCTTGATCACCATAAGCTTGTCATTTCTCCTCTTTAGGGTAGCAATTTCGTTCCCATGGTCACAAAAAGTTTCCTTTCCTTTACTCAACTGAAAGTACTCCATCAAGGACTCATTTTGCCTATCATTCACTTCAACTAGCTTGACCTTGTGTCTCTTTAGAGCGGCAATCTCTTCTATATGGTCGCAACATGACACCTCCTCCTTGCTCAAACGAAAGTACTCATCCAAAGCTTCCTCTTGGTGAGAGATGATATCCAAGAGTCTTGCATTATGTCTTCTCAACCAACCTAGAGCATAACCTTGATCCTTGATGAATTGGGAGACGAAGTAATTGTTTGAATCTTCAAGAACCATAGCACAAGTTTCAAGAGACATGCGCATGCACCATTCTTCCTCATAAGCTTGAGTGAGAGAGATAATTTCCAACCCCGCTTCAACACGATCTTGAGCCACATCAAGTTGAGTTACAAGTTCCTCATCATGAGTCTCCGAAGATACCTTTGCCATAAGACAATGGAAGTTGTTGACAATGAGGTTCTCGTTTGGAGAGTCGAGGAGGGAGGTGAAGGAAGTGGAGATGGCGATGGCGGCCACTTCCCTTTCCTCCTTGTTTTTGTGCTCTTCACCTTCATCGGAGGAATATTCCTCACGAACAATGAAAGCTCTAGTCTTCTTGGTGAAGGAGGCCTTGGAGTCACCGGAGTTGGAGGAGAACTTGGAGAAACCTTTTGAGGGAGATTTGAACTTGTCCTTTCGTACAAGCTTTCCACCATTTTCTTCCCTTCTCTCAAAGATACAATCGGCAACAAAATGGCTTGTGTCGCCACAATTGTAACAAGCTTTCCCTCTTGGACTTGTGGAGGAGTATCTTGAAGAGTCATGAGGTGAGTATCTTCTTAACCTTGAGCCCCGTGTCTTGTTCCCACTCCAAAAGTTCTTGGCGGCAAGAGCCATGTGCTCATGATAGTTGACCTTTAGATCATCCGGACCCCACTCGATGGGATCCTCATCACTCTCACTAGCTTCATGCTCCTTCATCTTCAATGCAAGGTTGGGCTTGCGTGTGTTGTGGGCGCGAGCAACAAGATCCTCCGCATTCTTCTTGGAGATGTCCAAAGCGATGACTTCGCTAAGAACTTCATTGGATGTCATAGCACGGAAGGAGGCGTTTTGGCGGATGGCCGTCAACTTCACTTCCTCATAAGGGAGGAGAGCATTGTAGAACTTGCGCTTGATCCAATGGTCATCCACAAACGTTGCTCCAAGATCTTGCATTTGTACGGCAAGAGCGATGAGGCGCCGGTACATTTCTTCGGGAGTCTCTCCTTCAATCATGACAAAATTGTCGGCCATATTATTCACTTCATCGAAGCGAGAGCTTTGGATGCTCTCATTACCGAGGAACAGCTTGTCAAGTTTATTCCATGCTTCCTTGGCGGTTTTTAGCGAGCGAATATGAGCGCGGTCCTTGGGTGTGACGGCCAAGTGAATCATGTTGATGGCGGTGGCGTTGAGTTGATCATCCACGACCTCTCTTCTTGTCAAGTTCTTTGGGTCTCTTGGTGAATATCCTTCCTCAATGATGCGCCAAAGCTCGGTAGATGCACTTGCGCACATGAGATTTCATCAAGAATTGCCAATTTTCAAAGTTATTGGATTCAAGTAGCGGTGGTGAGCCATGAGTCAAGATGCGAGGCATGGGTATTGGGACATTTAGGGAGTAATCACTTGGTGGGGGCACCTCATGATAACCTCCTAATTGTCCCTCAACCGGTGATTCATCCTTCCCTTTTGATGAAGTGCCAATGTCCTCAAGTTCCCCTTCTCGAGGTGGTTTTGTCGATTGCGCGACAAAATCAACAAGAGGAAGGGTGTTGACTTGTGGTAGAGGAACATTGACACTTGCCTTGGGGGTTGATTTGGGAGCAATCAACTCCATCATCATAGCCTTCAATTGAGATACAATGGATGACTTCAATTTCTTGAGGTCATCCAAAGTAGCCGGAGTGCTATCGACAATTGATGGTGGAGGTGATTGCTCACCGGGAAGGAACCCATTCTCTCCATTCTCTTGTTCGGCCATTTCTTAGGCGGTAAAGCACGAGCAAGAAAACCTTGCTCTGATACCAATTGAATGGATCGTAGCGAACAAGAGGGGGGGGTGAATGGGCGCTACGTCAAGTTTTAGTCTTTTTCAATTTTTAGTGCACCGGAAGATAAAGATGATAGCTTTAGCGATGGCGGTGTTCCTACAATGATCCTAGACAAGTACAACAAGCAAAGGAACAATCACAAGATAGTAAGAGTAAGGAGCGGGACAACCGGTGGGCGCGGAGACGAGGCGAGGTTTGTTTCCCGCAGTTCCTCCCACAAAAGGGAGTACGTCTGCGTTGAGGAGGTGCTAGCCTCACACAAGAGACTAGACGGCCACAACACGAAGGAAGGCCTCACCTTCTTCCTCGAGAGAGCTCCACAAAGGTGCTCCCCCTTCTCCACTAAGGCACCGGTCGAGGCGGTGATTCCTTCACAAGGTTGGGGCGAGCTCCACACCACAAGGAGGCTCCCAACAACCCATGGAGCTAGAACAACACCAAGATAGCCTCCATGGATGCATTTCTTCCAAGATTCCACAATAGGAACTCTACCACCAAGATCCACTAAGGACTACCACGAATTGGTGAAATTTCTCTCGGTAGAACGATAGATCGGGGTCTCCTCCACCACTCCTCAAAGTATGAGCAAGATTGATTGGGTAGGAAGAGAGATCCACTAAGTTTGAGCTCAGCAACAATGGAGGAGAGAGAGAGAGAAGAGCTAAATTCGGGCTGGAGAAGAAGGGGCCTTTTTATAGGTCCCTCCAAATCCAACCGTTATGTGCTGTTTTTGCCTAAGCGGTACTACCGCTTCTGGGAAGTGGTACTACCGCTCTGAGTTCGAATCCCCACAGAACTTGTCCACGTGGACACATTGCGGTACTACCGCTTGCGGTACCGCTTGAGGTACCGCAATAGGGTCCAGACCTTACTGGATCCAAAGCGGTACCGAAGCGGTACCAGAGCGGTACTGCCGTAACATGTTACGGTACTTGAGCGGTACCGTGGGCGGTACTACCGCTTGCAAGCGATACTACCGCTCAAGGTACCGTAACTTGTTCTGTGGGACAATCTCGTGTGCAATCCTCAGAGCGGTAGCTCAGAGCGGTACCAGTAGGGTAGCGGTACTACCGCTCCTGGTACCGGTAGTACCGCTATGGCTAAAATAGCTTTTTCCTCTTTTCCTCTCCTACCATGTTACCTCACGACACACACACAAAACCAGAAAACCTAAGACCTACGCTTCAGTCTTCCGATCATAGTGTGTTCAGCGAGGGCACCGTACACCTACAAATCCATCAAAGATAATCTTTGTGCACGGTTAGAATTGTTCGAGTGTTGTTATCAAACACACAAAACAAGGGTTATAGATCTTGCTCTTACACCAAATATTTGGAAGTTGATCCAAACAATGTCTATGGATGAAACCCAAACGTTTCTGCAAAGAGGTCGCACAACCATAGAAAACCACGACATAACACAAACACACACGTGATTGTTTTCAGTTTAGGAGCTTTGCGCCACCGCTCATGACTTCCTCATCCCGCCTCCCGGTGTGCACCCTGAGATGGGATTGCAGGCCTCTAGAATCCCGTCTTTCATGATCCTGGGAAGGGTGATCAAGTTTTTTGGGGAGTACTTTTTCGTGATTACTTGCTTATTCTTGGATGTTGTTCCAGAGGACTACTTTCCAAACGATGACTACTTCCCTGATGATAACATCCTCGTCAACATGGCTATTAACGACGACATTTTCAAAGGATCTTCTTCCAACACATTAAGCATGTTCTCGTTGTCACGTCGCCTTACTATCGTCTGGAACCTTGCCTCTCACTGACAAATATTTTTCGCCTTTTATAAGATACCAAATTTTTAGACCTAGGGTTTAAACTCTAGTGAGCTAGGGGTGCCACTGCGCTTCTACCATCCAACCACATGTTGATTCTCGTATGAAAATAGCTCATATAATCAATTCTTAGTATGAAACGTTGTTGAATGAAGTAATTCATGTAAAAACATCAAATAAAGGGGTAAAACCTAGAATTCACCGTAATAATTTTCTAAGCCACCAAGGATCTTAAACATCCCTAACCAATTGCCGTTCTGAAATCGATAGCATAGCAGCATAGGTCATGATCTCCATAACTGCTTTCACGGACTTTTCATTATAGCATACGTGTATGTCTCCTGTCCTGAACTGCACCTTTCTTGTTCTGAATGCAAATGAACTTCCTCAAGAAGACCACTTCCGAGATGTGCATTCATACATCTGTACCATAAGAAAGTTCGATCCCAGGTGTTGTTTTGGATAATTGGAGACTGGAGATATGCACTAAACTCACCGTGCTAGCCATTCCTATCCTACTGGATTACTGGAGATCTGAAAACACCAGAAACTTAGTCTACGTAGGAAAATGAAACCGATGAGTGCGAGATCAATCACCCCAGTCGGAATGTGAGTCTAGGTCGTCGTCCATGTTCCATGTCATGATCTGTTCAGCTGAAGCAAACCCTTCCAAGATTAACACTTTTTAGCTCTACGTTATTCAAGTGTGAATGACCACCGAACTATCGCAGTTCGATGTCTGTTGGGCCCTGCTAAGCATCTCTTACAGATCGTGTAAATGTGGTCGAACACTTAAAATACCCGATTTTCAAGATTTTGGTTAAAAAGTTGTACATTTCAGATCCCGTAAAACTCGGCTGACCCACAAATGTTTAAAAGGGCATCGAGAATCCTAGAGAACTTTTTTTTCGCAGTTTCGAAGCCAATTTTGCCGGTGCCCTATAAACGAGTCAACACTTTGGCGGGAGGGAAATTTTAGGTCGGAGTTTGCGACATCCTGGTCTAGGGCTCAATAGGATTAATACGATACTCATACGAATAAGTTGCAACTTCTTTTCCGAAAGCTCATTTCCAAAGAACTCCAAAGTTAAGCGTGCTTGACGTGGAGCAATTTGAGGATGGGTGACCGACCGAGAAGTCCAAGTGCGCATGAATGACATGTGTTGATATGTGGGGTCAGTCTAGAGATCCTAGAGAGCTACCAGGGGTGACATGCCTAGCCGGCATTCACGGTTACCGGGCGTGTGTGGGTCATGGGTTCGGGCAAGTGGCGCATGGCTGGTGTGGCCCGTCTTGGCACATGTGCCGGCACTGGACTCACTAGAGAGCTGCCAGGATGACATGCCTGCCGTGGTGTTACATTTGGTATTAGAGCCGGCATTCACGGTTACACGGGCGTGTGTGAATCATGGGTTCGGGCATGTGGCGCATGGCTGGTGTGACCCGTCGTGGCACATGTACCGGCATAGAACTCACAGGCGCGTGCCAAGAGGGGGTTCGGGCATGTGGTGCATGGCTGGTGTGGCCCGTCGTGGCACATGTACCAGCACAGAACTCACAGACGTGTGCCAAGAGGGGAAGTTCCTAGGTTGGGGTTGATCGACGAGGACGTTGATCTTCTAAGGGGGATGAGTGTGACATCCTGACCCAGGTATCAGTAGGATTGATAGGATACTCATACCAGCAAGTTACAACTTCGTTTCCAAAAGCTCATCTCCAAAGAACTCTGAGGTTAAGTGTGTTTGGCCTAGAGCATTTTAAGGATGGGTGACCGACCGGCAAATCCTTCTTGGGTGCGCACGAGTGAGCATAAATTGCACATGAAATACATGTGTTGGTCTGTGGGGCCAGTCTAGGTAGCCTAGAGAGCCGCTAGAGGTGACATGCCTGGCAGAGGAATGGTCGGGGTGTTATAGAGTTGCTTTCTTCCGCCGCCGGAGGTTCTCCCAAATACGTGTGCGACACTAGAAAATAAGGGGATATGAAGATGGCGACGTGGAGGTGTTGGGGACGTGCTCGGTGGGGCTCTGGGTGGCTTGCGGCAATGGCGCCATGGAGAGCTGAGAGGGAGACGAGCCAGCCTACAGGGCCGCGGGACTTGCCCTCGATCCATTTCGTGGGACGTGGCAGAGGGTGTTGTAAGAGAATATGACCATTATGTGTGGTTTCGGTAATTAATGACAATCGACCTTGAGTATTTGCATCAAGATCATGAATTTGAGGAGAAGAATATGATATGATCAAAAGGAAGAAATGCAAATGGATTTTTTTTATGTGGAACTTAATTTATCCATGCTCTACCTTATGTGTTAAGCAATGGATGATCAAGTATTATGATGGATCATGAGAAGATACAAGGTTGACAATATACTCTTACAACACCCTCGCTCCATTTTATGGAGCGGAGGAGAGGGTGTTGTAAGAGTATATGACCCCTATGTGTGGTTTTGGTAATTAATAACAATCGACCTTGAGTATTGGCATCAAGATCATCAATTCGAGGAGAAGAATATGATATGATCAAGAGGAATAAATGAAGATGGAGTTCTTATGTGGAACTCAATTGATCCATGCTATAGCTTATGTGTTAAGCAATGGATGATCAAGTATTATGGTCGATCATGAGAAGATACAAGGTTGACCAAGACTAAGATCGAAGATTGGATTCAAGTTGGTCAACACATGAAGCATAAAGAATGTACCAGAGAGGATCATGTGATCGTGCGGTATAGTAAGCCATGTAAATTATTATTGGTGAACTAACCCATCATATATGTAAATTATTCATCCATGGGCATGCATCCAAAGCAAGACCTCATATAGGCGATGAGAGGATGACATCAAGTGGTAATCATCATCAATGTTAGGAAGGGCAAGTTCAAGATGAGAATATCGAGAATATCATGCTTGAAGCTCTATGTCTATTTGGTGATAATGGACATGTGAAGACATGCCTTAATGAAGCTAATATTGGTGTGTATGCGGGGGGGGGGCGCTATGTGTCTTCACGAAGCAACAATGGCTTGAATGGAGCTTGAAGTGTCGTCATCAAGATCAAGAGGTATGAGAAAGGTAAAGTTATGGCCTTGCTAGATTTTCCTTTAGCCGGTCTTAAGGTGTTTGTTAGGAGATCGGATCATAGGATAGATAGCCGCACTATCAAGAGGACGTTTCGGTTGGTTAACTTGATGACATCTCCTTAGGGAGATCAATCCTTTGCATAATTTGCATCCCCTTATTTCAGGCTTCCTCGTGTTTCTATATATGTGTGGATTTCTTGATCTTATTTCTAGCTTTTCAAGAAGCCAACGTTCATCGAAAACGGAAATCGTATGCATCTTCTATTGCATTTTCGAGTTTGGATGTTTTTACCGGTTCTTCCGTAGAGAGGTTTCACCTCTAAATTCATGTAAAATATCCTTTGATGATTCCTAACATTTCCAATTTTCGTTTTGGTTCCACCTTTTATTATCTTTTCAACAAAATCGGTCTCATTTTAGTCGGAGTTCGGAACATTATAAGAATATAGTTCTTTTCAGCAAACTGCATTTTGAAGGAACTCTGTGAAACCAGCGAGCAAATCGGCACCTCCGGATTGACCGCCATACCAAACTGGTGCCCGTTGTGTGTGTGAAGAGGTTTCTATTATAAGAACTATAAGTGCTGAAAATAAAATGCAAGGAGTAAAACTAATGCAAGAAAATTAAAGTGTAGCAAGGTGAGGTGAAGTGGAGTAACTCAAGGGATTTATGTTATGGCAAATTGCTATTTCATTTTTCTGGTTGTCACAATTACTAAAGCTCATTATAGTCTTTTTGGTGGTTCTTCGAGAGAGGAGCCACAGGTAGGTGCGGCCATTGATATGAGCGATTACACCCCTAGTGATTGATCCCAAGGACAGTTAAGAGCAAACAAGGGAATTATTAAGACATAAAGTCCAACCACCTTTGTAAGTTTAAAGGTCCCCATGGTTATACCCCCCGTTGATTAACCGTGAAATATAACATGAATATCTAAGAATTGGGACATGGTTTCTGTCAACCTCCAGCTGTCCCTCCTCATACCATCATGCAACGGTAACAACCTCATGCATTCTCCAACATATGTGTCCACTCATACATCAGTACAAGAGATCATCATAGAAGATAACTGATACGTTGCAAACGTATCTATAATTTTTGATGCTCCATGCTTGTTTTACACCAATTTCTATATGTTTTGTTTACACTTCGTAGCATTTTTATGCATTTTCTGGAACTAACCTATTGACAAGATGCCACATCAGTGTCAGTTCCTGTTCTACTGTTTTTTTATTTTAGACAATTTATACAAGAAATATTCTCGGAATTGGACGAAACGAAAGCCGAAGTTCCTATTTTACTGTCACGAAGACGGAGTCCAGAGGAGAGACGGAGAAGATCCAGGAGGCGGCCACACCATGCCTAGGCGCGAGCCCCTCCCTAGCCGCGCCTAGGGGTGGTGTGGGCCCCTCGGGCACCCACCGACCTCACCCTTACGCATATATATTCATCTGTTCAGGAAAAACCTAAATACCTAAGCCTGCATCCACGAAAAGTTTCATGCCGTCATCGTTGACCCTAGCTTGGGAGGTTTCTAAAGCTCTTCCCAGCACCCTGCCGGAGAGGGAGATCATCACCGGAGGCCTCTACATCCCCATGCCCGCCTCCAAAGTGACGCGTGAGTAGTTCATCTCTCGACCACGGGTCTATAGCAGTAGCTAGATGGTTGTCTTCTCCACTTTATGCTTCATGTTTAGATCTTGTGAGCTGCCTATCATGACCAAGATCATCTTTATGTAATGCTACATGTTGTGTTTGCTGGGATCCGATGAATATTGAATACTATGGTTGAGATTGATTGTATAGCTGCCTATCATGTTATTTTTGATCTTACATGTTCTTTGTTGCTAGTAGATGTTCTAACGAAGTATGTGCTTGTGACTCCAAGAGGGAGCATTTATGCTCGATAGTGGGTTCATGCCTCTAATAATCTGGGAGTGACAATAACTTCTAAGGTTGTAGATGTGCTGTTGCTATTAGGGAGAAAACACCAATGCTTTATCCAAGGATAATTCTATTATTTACTTTACACACTTTACTTAATGCAATAATATGTTGCTTGCAACTTAATACTGAAAGGGGTGCGGATGCTAACCGGAAGGTGGATTATTAGTCATAGACGCAGTTGGATTACGGTCTTTATTCTGTCAGTTGCCCAACTGTAATTTGTTCACCTAGTATGTTATTTATCTTTATGGATAGAAACCTCTAGTGAACTGTGGACCCCGATCCTTTCTTTTACACTACAAATACATGTTCTTTTTATTGCAAACTTCCATGGCAACATCTCTCTTTTTTGCATCCACACATTGTTCTCTTTATTTCGCTGCAAACAAACATCGCATTCCACACTATACGTTTAATCATTTATTTTCAGCAAAACTGGTGAGATTGACAACCTCACTATAAGTTGGGGCAAAGTATTTTGGTTGTGTCGGGTATAGATTCCACGTTGTTGCTGACACCGGTAGTGTGCCCTGGTGGCACATTGGGTTTAGCTTTGAGCCCTCCTTTCGCCGGAGGGATAGCGGGATGCCATGGTTTCTGGATGCACACAACTCCATATGGTCGCTCAGGATATCTTGTGTCAGGCTGGCTGGCGACATACTAGGAGGCTATGTTGATGTGTAGTCATAGTATGTCTTCTTTTTTCGCTGGTTGATTTTGTATCAATTTTTAGCGATGCTTGAGTTGTAACCATACTGAATCTAAATCCTTTTAATAAATGACCGTGTGCATCACCACGATGCAGAAGTCAGGGTACATCCCCATTTCGAAAAAAGCAAACTGTGCATACACACAAAAAATACCATGCTCGAGGCTATTTTTTTCAAATATCCTCAATGCCAATTGTATTAATCAGTGTTGCCACAAAACGCTCAACATTTCTTGTTTTCCACAATTAACAATCCTGTGACATACCTACATTTAGTTCTCGATCGAACACTCCAAAGCCCCGCGCTGTCTCTTGCAGGACTTTGACACCGTTTCTTACTCTCCTCCCACGTCCGATACGTAAACTTACGGGAAAACAATAGAGAAATAGGAGTACTACTAGTAAAATACACTTCAGGAGATTTCGCTCGCACACACATAATCCACCGGACTACTCCGTATTTAGCAACGAGGGAGATGCGCGATAGCGATATTGCTGGTCCCGGTCGCTCCGTCGTGTCCAATAGGCCAGTTTTCCAAGTGGCGATTAGTTGGTCCGTCGACGACTCGCCGTACGTGGACCACTCTTGCCCGCGGACCAGACGTCGTCGGCGCCAGCGTTCAGCCTGCAGCACCCCCTCCTTCCCCGGAGGTTTGCAGCGCAACTTGCATCACGACGCTGCAACCACCGCGTTTTGTTTTTCCCAGAGCCGTACGTGTGTCCTGCCCAACCAAACGAACGTCGAGCATGTCATGGTCAAGTTAACCTTCCCCATCTCCTAGTATATTGGAGTACCACCAACATCTTCAGGGCCGTGTCTTGTGTTCAGTTTTGCCCACATAGATAACTTAGCTCTGTTCTTCGTTGAGTTAGGTTTGTTTAAACCTCTATGTATTGTTGGATTGTTCTTGTCGTTATATTTCCAAAGAGACTATTGATTTCATCTTATTTGGAGCTTGGATGCTTAAGGTATTATATAGTTTTGGTTTCAACTTTTTTTTTTGCCTATTTCAAGCCGACGAGGGTATAACTGAGCAAAACTAACAAACGTGGGCATAAAATGGATAACCCAAAATTTCATTCATATTTTGTTAAACTAGCATGGTGGACCTCGGAAATGCGATGGCACTATCTTTATCGTGTTAGAAGTTATAACTATTAGCTTTATCATATGCATGTTTATTTCTCTTATTTATTCAGTTCATTCTAAAACTACACATAGTTTTGATATGGGTGAACTAAAACATGTATGATCACTTAGAGGTAATATTTGTTTACACAATAGCTATGGTGTCATCATTATCCAAAATAACGGACAAGAGTAAAATACCCTTTTACACATAGCCGTAGTGGGCGAGACAACATCGACATCACGACTGTCCAGCCACCGATGTTGGCCGATAGGGTTGTACGACCCGCCGTAGGGCCCATAGAGGTTCGTGAGCTCCGCCTCACATTCCATCTAGAAGAGCGGCAGTCACAAGACACTCTTGGTGGCCTGGTCGGGTTGAGCAGCAACTCCAGTGTGAGGACATTTCATTGGCACTGTATGTACTCCTCCAGCGTGATGTCGTGGGGGATTTGTGTGATGGCGTACCCATGGTGTTAATATTCCACCCAATGGGGAGGCGCCAGTCCGGAGGCACGAGATTGTTGTTCTCAACGAGGAGACGTTTTTTTACCTAGGATGCATGCAGAGGGCTTCTCTTAGGGCTTAGTAAAAGAAGCCATTCCAATATGTTACTTTGGGTAAAGAGAGTTCGAACCTGCAGACACCAACATATTTCCAAAATGGGTGATGACTCCCACAAGTTAGCATTCCCGTGAAATTGTTTTGGGAGAATGCCTCCATGGTGAGGTTGCGCGTGCATGGGTTGCCGTCACTACCCTCGACCTCCCCATCGTTGTGCGCCATGAAACCCTACGCAGTGTATGTGTGAGATCTGTGGGGGCAAGCTAGAAGAAGGACAAGGAAGACGACAAGGCTAGTTCTCACCGGAAGTCCTTTTATGGACTTCCAAGGTAGGTGGACAGGCCCGCACCATTAACATAGACATCGGAAGACGAGCCGTCATGCGTGTGAAGAGTTTTTGTCGACGCGTGATGAAGCGTTAACTAGATAATCGACAAAGTGGGTGATGTGCAATTAAGTAAGTCGAATGTCCATGGACGGGTGTGTTTAGTGCCGCTGCTAAGGGGGCCCATGAGGCCGATCTGAAGGTCCTTACGGGTTGGTCCAGCGCGAGAGTGCGAGATAAAGTTTTGAGCCGCTCCAACTGTCAATAGAAAGTTGTGGGTACCGATAAGAGCGTATTTTTAGGGGTGCATCCCAATAGAATTAGGGCGAGTTTGGTTGGTCACATGGGGTTTTCCAAGGTTTAAGACGGCGTGCTAAAGGAAATAGGGGTAACCTCCCCTAAATGCTATACATGCTATATCGTGCTATATTTCAAAGAGCGTTCGAAAAATACAAGATATAGCCTAGAAATAAAGGATTTTAGGGAAAAATATACATACAACCACATACAAAAAACAATTCTTCAATTTTTTAGAATCATAACATTAATATTCATGAGAAAATAAAATAATATAAATTATGTATAAAAAATCATCAGCATTAGCCATATTATCTTCCTCTTCACAACATGAACCAATAGATTGTAGTTTATCACCGCCACAAACTGAAAAGCTATTTCTTCCCTTTTTAAGGAGAAAAACCTAGTCCCTCAAATAGGCGTTAAAACATACCGTGCTAACATTATGATGTTTTAGCGCGATATAGTATGCTATTTTACAAATAGCGTCATAGCAAGAAAAAATACTAAATTTTAGTGTGGACTCTAGAGATATGATAGAGTATTCTTTTAGCGTAGAAATAGCACGCTATTTTAAACCTTGATTTTTTTTGTCTCATGCAACTTGTCTCACGAGAGACTGTATGCGTGGAATAATGATTTGAGCTTATTTGTGCACTTCCTTTTGTTACCTGCAAGCTCATTTTTGCACCGTGGGAGAAAAAAAGTAGTGTATAAAAAGAGGTGTTGAGGTGTATTGTGCTTAAATAAACTAGTTCAACTTAATCCATTGTAATCTATCCAACCATGCTCCGATTCAAGATAAATTTTACATAAAAAAGATGTGCCTCGACTTTGCAGTTCCATTCCCACAACCGTTTCCTAGTTTCGTGGAGTTTCTAAAGCTCTATTTCATGTTCATTTTTGGAACTTTATGGAACAATTTTGTCCAATTTCATTTAAAATTTCCTTCGGGAAGTAGCTTCATCTCACTGTTGCACACAACTGTCGTGTTCTAAATTTTCATTTTTGACATTCGTACCCGAGTATAACCTGAGTATATCTACATGCTTGTACGATTTAATAGGAGACATAGATCTACTCGTCTACAAATGTCAAACCACAAAAGTTATGCAGAACGGTGAGAGAAGCTACTCGTCGAAGAGGATTTCAAATGGTCGACCATTTGCGATGAATGTCACAAAATGCGTCCAAAAAAAGCTACAAATATGAGCACAAATAGACCATCAAAAACTCGACGAAACTAGGTGTTAGTGGCGTGACTGGGACATCATCTAAGCGCACTATTTTCATGTAGGTCTTATCTCGAATAGGCACACCGTTATGTAGATCGAATGACCATTAAGATGAGTAGATTAGAGTCAAGGTTACGGCGTTACGCACATCCGTAGCATGCGTGGAGCCATAATTGGCCCATTTTTGCCCTTGTTAGCATTTGGCTGGCCGAGAACACCCAGATCGACTGCCTAGATCTACTATTAGACTATTTTAAAATGCAGTCTGTGCAGAACTATTATTTTCCTCCCTAGCCCACCAAACAGACGCTTACAAGCGGCATTTTGATACGCTTATGTAGATGCTCTAAAATGCAAGGGGCGTGATCGGTTGCTCGTGAACCGGTTTCTCGCATCCGTGGACAAGAAAATCAGGGGTTTGGTAGCCCACGAGAAAAATCGCACGAAGTTTAAAGCACCCCAGAGGTTGTATGAGGAGGCACACTCGATTCAACCGTGCCTGAAAAGCCAACCTCCTCTCACGCTTAGTGGAGATATTTTGTGCCTAGCTCGTGCGAGAGAAGGACGGAGGGAGCTCGCGCATGTTCAGAAAAGTACGTAGTAGAAATTCAGTCACCTCTCGCCGATACTCCGCGCCTATATGCACCACCCCGCCTCACCGCCAAAAGCTGTGCCACCATTTTCCCCCATTCGGGCTCACCGTCGAGCCAATATATTCACCGACAACAAGGTAAGGAGCAGTCTCTTCTTAGGACGGTAGAGCTCCGCCGCGGTCCTCCGCCTCACTGACATGGAGTCTTCTTCCTCCGTAGCATCCGTCTATCATATCACTAGCTTAGATCTAGTAGTTTTGCTTAGATCTAAGCTTGATAGCTTAGATCTGTAAGGCTTGACTTGTTTGCTTTGATCCGAAGGTGGTTTAGTTGCGTCAAACACCTTTTTTGGTATGATCTTCGTAGGTGCGTAGTCCATATATAAGTGCAATAGTTGGCACGATGATTGCTTCTACAATATATACATCTTCTCCTTGTACCAGCTTCACACTTATATGTTGGCAGCAGTCAACGAAGGTTTTCTGCATGTTTGCTTAGAAGGTGTTCGCTATGTTTACAAAGCTTGTTAGTGCGGTTGCTTACCATTGTTCTTGCACTATGGTTATTTGCAGGATGTGAGCTCGCCTAATGTATCGGTAAACTCGGTGCTGATGGCGGTGCCGCTTCGGTACATTTCCGTGCCTCATTGGTACTGTTTAATTACAAAGAGGAACATCATGGTATGGCCTGCTGCTCTGTCCACCTTCGTGCTGAAAAAGACAAATTTTGATGCTTGAAAAAGCTTTTGACAAGACATTTCTTTATCTTTTTTATACCGGACACAAAAAAATGTTAATTTTCTGTGAAACTTGGCTTGCACACATATAATATCAACATACACGCGCAAAAAAATTATTCATATTTTTTAAAATTTTCAATATTTACTATAAACATATGCTCCCAAATTTGAAAGCGGGTTTTGGCATTCTGATATGGCTATGGAGATGCTCTAAAACCCAAGGAGATGTTGTGTCTGTGTGCTTGTGCGCCTTTCTGGTGCTAGCTACCGCCTCGGTCTCCCCCGTGTGAGAGTGTCCCCTGCTACTAACGAAACATGATATCCCATCCACCCATCTCATTCCGATGGAGCTCACGTCGTCCGTCTCCTCGCCACAAAGATATGGCCCTGCGCTGCTCCCTCCCCTTTGCGCAAAGGCGCGTCCGTCTCCCTCCTCGCGCGCGCGTCTCCATCCATCTCGCCACTCGCCTCGCTTTATTTCCTAGCTAGCTTCCCCTCTCCGTGCTCGCCTCCCTTGTCCTGCCTCCACTTTTCGTTTTCCCAGCTAGCTACCCTTTTCCGTCCGTCCTCGATCGACAGGCTAACGAAGCGCGCGCCCGTCCGTGCGGAAGACGAGAGCGCGCGGTGGTCGGGTTAGTATAAAGATGGCGCACGATCCGAGCCTGGGCTACGCGGACTACTTCGCGGCGCCGCCGGGAGGCGGCGGCGTGACGCTGGTGCCGGAGGTGGACGGCGGCGGGGAGCACGAGATGTACGGCGACGGAGGATCGCACCACCACTCCGCCGCAGCGGAGATGTTCGGGACCAGGGGCTTCGGCGGCATGGCGCCGAAGCCCACGCTCGACGACGTGGACGGCTCGTCCACCATCAGCTTCTTCCGCGCCGAGCAGCAGCAACAGCAGCAGTACCAGCAGATGGGACGGGCGCCGCTGTCGCTCTCGCTCCACGGCCTGCCGGACACTGTCTCGCCGTCGTCATCCTTCATGCTGCACCAGCAGCAGCTCGGCGGTGAACAGCTGCACAGCCAGACGGCGTGGCAGGCGCATGGCGGCGGCGGCGGCTGGCACCTGCGCGGGTCCAGGTTCCTGCTCCCGACGCAGCAGCTCCTGCAGGAGGTCTGCAGCATCCCGGTGGACGCCACCGCCAAGCAGGCGGCGAAGAAGTCGGCGCAGGAAGAGCCCGGCGGCGGCGGCGGCTCGTCGTCCTCCGCGTCGTGGCCGCCTCCGTCGTCGACGCGGATCCAGAGCATGGACGCGGCCGAGCTGCAGAGGCTCAAGGCCAGGCTCTACACCATGATCGAAGAGGTGCGTTAGCCTCGATTAGCATCTTGATTAGCTTAACCACCACCGCCACAGACCACATCTCGCGCGCGGTTACTCAACCGGTCATCGATCACGGGCCATGCTTTCCGTGCGTCAGAAACTACCAGTTTCTTGGAAATCTCAAGAGCTTCAGGCGAGGAGAGAGGAGTGGCAGTTCCATGATGGCTTTCCCAAGGAGGGTTCCTGGGACAGGCACAGTAGGGGTGATTCCTTCCTGGGCCTCACCGTCCCCTTTTGGAAACCTCTATTCCTTGGCCTCGATCTAGCTATCCCCTAGTCCCTAGACGGCCTACACCTCCTCCTCTCTCCCTCTGGTCTCTGCAGCCATATCGTGCATGGACTCGCAGTCTCTGATCAGTGGCTCCATGGCGATCTCTGCACTTGCGCAGGGCCATATCCTGCTTCCGTTGCCTTTCTTGTGTACACTGCCCAGTTGTATGTACTACAGTGCAATTCATAGGTAGGTGCAGTGCAGCCTAGTACTAGGCTACTAGCTAGACACGCAGGCGCAGGGCTACAGCTAGTCAAGAGTCAAACACTGTTGCATTAATTTGAGAATCCACAGTGATTCGTATTTTCATTCCTACAGCTTATCTGACTCTGAATTGCAGGTGGACAGGAGGTACCGGAGGTACCGCGACCAGATGAGGGCGGTGGCCGGGTCCTTCGAGGCCGTCGCCGGGCAGCAGGCGGCGGCGGTGTACACCAGGATGGCGTCGCGGACCATCTCCAAGCACTTCCGGAGCGTCAGGGACGGCGTGGCGGCGCAGGTCCGGGCGGTGCGCGGGGCGCTGGGCGAGAAGGACGCCGGGGCCGCCATCCCCGGGATGACCAAGGGGGAGACGCCCAGGCTCAGGGCGCTGGACCAGTGCCTCAGGCAGCACAAGGCGTACCACTCCGGCATGCTCGACAGCCACCCGTGGCGCCCGCAGCGCGGACTGCCGGAGCGCGCCGTCTCCGTCCTCCGTGCCTGGCTCTTCGAGCACTTCCTCCACCCGTAAGCACTTGATCGATCCTTCCTTGCTTATTATTATGCCCTCCGTCAATTCCTAGTTTCCTACTCGATCTTTTCCTAGCATCGTACTAATTACTAGCGTTCTAATGACTGCCTCTCTACAAGAAGTTTGGCATGCATTGATGCCCGCATTGTTAGATAGATTTTTCTAAGAAAGAAATATGTAGTGGATCACTTGGAGGGAGTACTTGGAGAAGATGCTAACCAACCAAATGTGTTGCGCATCGAGTGATCCTCAACTGTGCACACCATTTTAAACATCGTGTTTGTCCTTGTATTTTGTTCGCTGGCATATTTCTGTTCCACGATGCTCCCTCTTTGTCACAACGCATGGCCTCTTAGTTTTTTTTTTTAATGAACAATGTAAATTTTGATCGGTGTAGATGGTGTTACATTTTTCTACATCTTTGGTTAAATTTTACATCATTTGACTTTTAATTAAAGTAACATGCACTACATTTCGGCAAAGAGGAATTAACATTTTTTAGCAAAGAGTTGTTTTGTTTTGCGGCCTGGGTTTAGTTTAGAGAAAAGTTGTCATTGATTTCTGAAAAAATCTTATATTCCTTTCGTCCATAAAAAGATACCAGAGATTTGTCTAAATTCGAATGTATCTATACACTCTATTTACACTAAAGAGTATACAGATACATCTAAATTCAGATTAACTTGTGACATCTTTCTATGGAGAGAGATAGTATTTTATTTGTTACTGGCTAATTATGAACACAGGAGCTATGCTTCGTGTGTTCCCATGTATATATCACTTTGCTTATATGTATATTCCTGATTGCCTAATTTTTAATTAACGCTGACAAAATAGCACATAGCCACATACTCACTTAGTCTTGCTCGTATGGTTTTTATCGAGAACTATACACATATTGGCTAATTTTCAATTAACGCTGACAAAACAGCACATAGCCACATACTCACTTAGTCCTGCTCGTATGGTTTCTATCGAGAATTATATAATATATATACATATAATTAGTTATATTCATATGCCAACAAATGCTCTTCTTCTCTCTACTTGCAATGTCCACATCAAATACCGCCCTTGTCTTGTGGGAATATTCAACGTCCTATCTACGAACACACTTTATAACATAACAGTACCCCCTAGATATCTTCTCTTGTGCTAATCAAATCTACACATACAGAATCACGATTTGTTTTTTCTTGCTGCATACTTCTAGCTACACTAACTGTACAACCTGTATGATCGAGATGGTGGGAGGGCAGGTTATCTGACGCCCTAAACTGGCATCTTCTCATCCAGGTACCCGAGCGACGTGGATAAGCACATCCTGGCGCGGCAGACGGGCCTATCACGGAGCCAAGTACGTACTCCTCCTCCTGCTTGTCACCAGTTCATCGATCAAATCATCCGTGTCCATCCATCAGCTGCAATCATACAAAAATGTTAACGAATTCCTATCCAATAATTACCCACACACACACTGCTGGATACTGATCGATCATCACGTCGTAATCGTTGTGTTGTTCATGTCATTGGCTACACATAAATATATAATGGTGGCCGGTTCCGTGCCACTAATTTTGAGCTACAACTTGCTACTACTTCGGTCTATAATTCTCGTCTTGATTTAGATGTATCTAAACATATTTTAATACGGAACGGATATGGAGTACCCAAATGAGACGTTAATGTAGTACTGGTCCGGTCGGGTGACACGTCCGAGTCGATCGTACGTTTGTGTCTTCACGTGGTGGTGATCGCTCAAATGAAGAATCTAACTAAGTGTGTGGTGTCTGGTGTGCGATGCAAATCTTAATAACGTGCGACGTACGTATGCAGGTTTCGAATTGGTTCATCAACGCGAGGGTGAGGCTGTGGAAGCCGATGGTGGAGGAGATGTACGCGGAGGAGATGAAGGACAAGGAGGAGGGGAGCGGCGACGGCGGCCAGTCCTCGGCGCAGCAGGCCAGCGACCTCGGGAACCCTAATCACCTGGAGGGAAGCGGTAGCGAGCAGAAGCCGACGCGGGCGCAGCTGCACCTGCACGACGCCGGCTCGCTGGCCTCCGTCGTGAGCGTCGGACGGGGCGCCGACCAGCATCAGCAGGGCCTCAACTTCGGCATTATGGACCACCTCGGCTTCGACCCGTACGAAGCCGCCGCGGCCGGGTTCGGCAACGGCGTGTCGCTCACGCTGGGCCTTCAGCATCAGCAGCAGCAGTACCATGGACATGGAGGCGTGAACGTTGCCGCGTTCGCCGCCTCGTCCCCGTCGTCGTCCACGGCGCACGGCGGCGCCGCTGAGTACCTGTTCATGGCCGGCGACCAGCAGTTGGGCGGAGGCGTGCACTCCTCTAACGGTGGCCAGTATGGGGCCGGCATGCCGTCAGACGCCGACGCAGCGGCGTCGCAGCAGTACCATCGGGGGCTGAGCGCCACCGGGTTCCACCTCCTCCGCGACCTTGCCGGGTGATCCGTCGGTCGATCTGTACAGGGATCATCATAGACCGGAGGTCGATCGGGGACGGACGCGACAACGACTGATTTGATGGGGAATTGGGATGTGTAAATGGCGGCCGAGCTGGCATGGCATTCATGGTAGCTAGCTCGCGTACGTACTCACCGGCGTACGTACGCGCGCGGCTAGGGATTTTTGTAGCGCTTAGATGTATACCTCTATTTAATTCTTGGCTGGAAGTCTCCGTCTATGTGTACTGTGTTCCAGGTCGGCCGCGCGCATGTCGCCGTCGTGGACGGAGGCGCCGACGTCGGCAGGGCTCCGCCGCACCCGCGCGTGATAGTAGTCGAACGGTCAGGGAAATACTTGCTGTGGCTACAGGTTCGGAATTCAACAGGAAGTGGGTACAAAGGCACGGCTGCATCTCTCCCTCCCGTTATTCCTAGGACCAGCATTCACAGATTTGGTTTGTTGGGGTGTCATTTTCGTATCTTGATCTTGGAGTTGGGTTTCCGTGGGGAGATGAAAGCAAGTGCCACTTGCAACGGCGGGCGCCGAGCGGGTTCTTTGGAGAAAATTACAAAAACCCACCACAATTGCGGCTAGGGTTTCAAAAAACCACTAACTTTCATATTTTTGACATAAAACCACCGGTTTGGTGTAACAGTGTGACAAATACCCATCACTTCGTGAAATAACAACGGATCAGCGAGTTAAGCACCAAATTGACAGGTGGGGCCCATTGTCAGGCTGACGTGGAAAAGTGTCCAAGCCACCGGCCGTTAACGGTAGGTCAATTTCCCTAACTGAGCCCAGTTGGACCAGTCAACCCGTGACTCTTTCCCCTCCTCCTCCCTCTCTCGCGAATGGAGGCGGCGCCCCCTCCCGAAGACGGCGGCGACGGCGGCGACACCGGAGGTGGAGGTGGGGGATGTAAGTGTGGTGCATCTGACGGGGTTGCTGGTTCGGTCTCGGTCGGCGAGCACTGCAGCGGGAGCTAGAACCCGCCCGCCACCACCGTTCCCCCCAAATCCGTCGCCGCCGTGTGGAAGGACCTCCCGGAGCAGAGCGTTGGCGGCCATGAGTAAGCTTTTTTCCCTTCTCTGTAGTAGATGAAGTCATGCTGAGATCTCTGTCATGCGTGTGTGTATGCTAGGTACATAGAAATCATTAGGAGTGGAAATTAATAGCCATTTTGTGTAATCTCTGTAGCATTAGCAATATGGGAGAACCAATAGAGGATTCAGAAATGTTGTACATGTTGACTCAAGAGAGCAAGCAGATTTGGGAAGAGGATGAAGCCGATAATTGTGAAGAAGGAGATGTTGAAGAAGAAGTGCAGTATGATATGGATGATGGACCAGAGGCTGCAAAAGCTATTAGGAAGGAAGATGCTGATCTCAGCCAGAAGATTATTGACATGAAGAGCAAGAAATCAGATCCTCATTATCACTGTGAAGGAGATACAGAGGAGGAAGACATATTTTATGACACCGATGGTAGTGAGTGACTGTAATGTTCAACCACAACCAGAAATAGAAGCAGAAGATTTTGCAGTAAGAGAGAAGAAGAGAAAGAAACCATGCAAGCCAGGGCCGACCAGAGGATCTCATTGCAGTGAGGAGAGCTCAACTCCAGCTGACTTTGTTCCTTCTTCGGATAGTGGGACAGATGCAGATTTGGGGTCAGATGATGATGATGGAGCAGCGGAGAATTTGGCATGGGTGTTGCCATCTAACCGAAAAAGCAGGGCAAAGAAGAAGAAGCCAAGACAGTGGTATGATGAGACTAGGATGCAGCATGAGGAACAATTGTGTCTCAAGATGTGCTTTCTCGATGTGTACCAATTCAGAAGAGCTTTGCGGACTCTTCACATTGCACAACTCAGGAACTTTAGGTATCATAGGAACAATAAAGACAGAATTATAGCCAAGTGCTCTGAAAAAGGTTGTCCATTTTATATGACAGGCTCACAAATCAAAGGTGAGAAGACATTCTGTCTAAGGAAGATGCATATTGAGCACACATGTGCCACATGTGGTGAGCGTTGCAAGATTACGGGTAAATGGGTTGCGAAAGTATGTGAGAAGAGCATAAGGATTGACCCAAGAACTGGTGTTGAGGCTATGATGGAGAATACAAAATAGAAATATGGAGTTGAAGTGCCAAAAATGATGGCATATAGAGCTAAGAGAAAGGCATTGCAGGTTGTTCTAGGTGATCATGTCAAGCAGTACCTTAGGATCAGAGATTACCTGCAAACAGTTCTTGATACAAACCCAAGCAGTCGATGCATTGTTACTACTAAGGTTTTAGTAGAGCATCCCTCTCCCAACCCCAAATTTCATGGGCTTTTTTTGTGCCTAGGAGCATCAATAGAAGGGTTTATCAAAGGCTGTAGACCATTCATAGGTTTGTAACACAATAGCATTCATAATTTTTAAGTTAATGGATGGTTGGCTGTTTCACTAACTCATTTGTATTTGTTTCAGTTTTGGATGGTTGTTTCATTACACTAACCACTAGCCAACAGATTTTAGCAGCCACCAGAAGGGATGGGAACAATAATATATTTCTACTAGCTTTTAGTATCATTGACAGAGAGGAAACTGCAAGTTAGAGTTGGTTTCTAACTCAATTGAAGTATGCTATTGGAGGAGAGTTTGGAAATTTTCGTTATTATACCATCATATCGGATCGACAGAAGGTAAATTCTATTTTGTGGCTATTAATTTGCTATAAGCATGTCCAAAAGCATGTGTCTCTCAATATGTCACTCAATTCTATTGGACATATGTCAGTCAATATGTAACTCAATTCTATTTTGTGGCTATTAATTTGCTATAATCATGTCCATAAGCATGTGTCTCTCAATATGTCACTCAATTCTATTGGACATATGTCACTCAATATGTAACTCAATTCTATTTTCCATAAGCAGGGTTTGCTCAATGCTATCAACTCAGTCTTTTCAAATTGTCCGCAAAGGTATTGCCTTAGGCATATCTATGTCAATTTTCAGTCTGCTGGTTTCAGAGGGGAAGAGATGAAGAAATTAATGGACTATGCTAGCTATTCATACACTAAGCATGGGTTTGAGGTTGCAATGGAAAGCATGAAGGCGGAGTGTTATGAAGCTTGGGAGTGGTTGATGAATATTTCAGTGGCTTGTTGGGCTAGACATGCATTCGATAACAACTATAAAACTGATCTTGTTGTGAATAATCTGAGTGAGGTATTCAATAGGATGATTCTTGATGTTAGGTCCAACCCAATCAAAACCATGTTGGAAGGCATCAGGACCAAGATCATGGTAAGGAATGAAGGGAAAGGAATGGTGCATCAAATGCTAGGTGGGTAATCACACCCACCTACACTGAAAAATTAGAAGAGAACAAAAAATATTCAAGGATGTACACAGCTAGGAAGGCAAAAGGTGGTCTATGGCAAGTGAGCATGTGAGTGGACAAGAGCTATGTTGTCAACTTGGAAGAGGGACATGTGGCTGCAGGAAGTGGGATCTCACTGGAATTCCATGCAATCATGCAATATGTGCCATCTACAAGTCAAGGCAGCACCCTGAAGATTTTGTCCATGAATTCTTCAAGAAGCCTATGTACCTATAAGCCTACAATACAGTTGTGTATCCTGTCCCTGGTGTTGACTGTTGGACTAGGACAGATACTCCAGATATTGATCCACCTATCTTGAAGCTCTCCAAAGGAAGAAACCAAACTAAGAGAAGAAACGGGCAGTTTGAACCGCCAGCTCCAAGATCAACTTCAAGAATGGGAACAATAACATGTGGTAACTGCAACAGATAAGATCATAGGTACACCAGCTGTGACCAGCCACTGAAACCTGCCTTGCAGATGAGGAAAAACCAACACAAAGTGAGTATTTACTAACTTCAATATCATCTTATCATTTGCAATGTCATTTAGCTGCTATAATTAGCAGTACTATCTCCTTTATGTGGCAGGAAAATAGAGCTGAAGGAGTTGCACAGCCTTCTTCTTCCTCGACTACACCAACGTCTGCACGGCCTCCTCCGGCTGCTTCTCCTCCAGCTGCACCTCGGCCTCCTCCGGCTGCTGCTCCTCCAGCTGCACCCCGGCCTCCTCTAGCTGCTGCACGTCCAGCTGCACCTCGGCCTCCTCCGGCTGCTGCTGCAGCACGGCCTCCTACAGCTGCAGCATGGCCTTGTCCGGCTGCTACAGGTCCAGGTCATGCGGCTGCTACAACAGGGGCAAGACGCACATTCAGTGCACCAAGGAGCGCCACAGCCGGTGCCGAAGGGAGGCCATCAAGAATGAGAAAGGAAAGTAGCAGATTATCTGGCTATTTTACCGCTTCTGGGATCGACAAGATGACGTTGGCTGACATAAAGAAAAACATGGAGTGACCTATGTGTCATCGAGTTGAACCTAAATCTATGTAATGAACTAGTTTGTGTGAACTGTGTGGTTGCTTTTGTAATATGTCTGTGACGTGTGTCAGTCAGCTGAACCTAAATCTATGTACTAAACCACTTTGTGTGAACTATTATCGTCACTTGAAACTATTGTTGTCATGGTCAGGCAAGTTTCTGTTGAAATTGATCTCAGAATTGGTGGTTTGCTGTCATCTTTGATCAGTAAAGAGGAGGTTTCCTGTCAAAATTTTCCTGCAAAGTGGTGGTTTCTGTCATCTCTGTACTGTAAAGTGGTGGGCATTTGACCAAAAACTGGCAGATAGATTTTGTAGGAAAATTCCTATCACTGTACTGCTAAGTGCTGATACATCATTGAAATATCTGTAGTGTATAATCTAGCTATTGTAATGTACATACTGCTACATATTCAATCCTTGAAAACACATGGGCAAACAATGTAGCTACTAAACCATGCATTCCATAAGGAGTAACCAACACAACATTTATGGCATAGAACAACAACACTTAGTACTTGGTCTATAAGGAGTAACTCCTCCAGATACACAATGATACAACATACTTAGTACTTGGTTCAGTTACACAGTGATACAACATCTACTACATTTATTACATCAACATGGTGGCATGCTTCACTCCCAACTTGCACAAATCTCAGAGATGGCCTTCATCTTCTTCTGGTTTCTATCTTTAATATTGAAGAGATCAGCAACGTAATACTCGAGCTTATTCTTCTCTTCCTTTAGAGTGGCAATCTGCAGCTCTGCCTTCTCCCTCATAACCTTCTCAAGTTCAACAGCAGATTTTGCAACAATTCCTTCTTGCTCAATATTGAGGCTACCAAGCTGTTTATGCAGTTCCAGGTTTTTCTTTTCCATCTCCCTCTTCTCAAGCACTAGCTGGTAATTGGAAAAAGCATACTCTACATTACCAGAGATTCTGGTTTCCTTCTCCTCCTCATATGACTGCCACAACTGGAGCAATGCACGTTTCAGAGATTGTGGCCACTCCTGATCCACCCAGAAAACTGTCTCACAAATATCTTTGTCCTGAAAATTATATTTATTCCAAAAATTAGTACACGTGTTAATGAAACAATGTGGCTCAAAACAATGGTCCTAAATCTGACACAAGGTTTGCTATTGCTAAATCCATCCACAGCACAAGAACTGACACAAGATTTGCTAAATGCACAAGAAACTGGAGAGATGTTCCTACCTTGCATCGACAGCCCAAGAACCTCCGGCCCGTGTTAGTCCCGTCATATGCCACATACTTGTGGCACGGCAAGTGGTGGTGGCAGCGTTCTGGCCCAGCATGAACACCGGTGTAATCCGGGTCATAGATGCTCTCTGGGACCTAAATCAGAAGATAAAATGCAAAAAATTCGAATTAAATGGACTAAACCAAGAAAATTCCCAAATTTTACCAAACCCTAACCCTAACTCCACACGTACCCGCGACATTGAGCTTAGATCGGCCCCATTGGCGAACTCAGAGAGCAGACTGTCTTGGCTGCTGCTCTCTCCGTCGTTCCACGATGGCATGGCGGCGGCGTTGGCGCAGCGGCGGACGGGCGACTGCGGCAGCTTGATACGTCCAATTTGCATCACTATTTTATATCATAATTTGCTGTTATTCATTGATATATTTCATATTGGGACACAATACTTATGTTATTTCATCTATTTTGCATGTTTCATCATTATTGGAGGATCGAACACCGGAGCCGGGATTCTCGCCGGAAAAAGCACCGTCGTAACGCAATATTTCGGAAGATCAACCGTGGAAGGAAATTATACCAAAAATCCTATTTTTCAAGATGACGAAGGAAGCCCGAAGGAGGAGCCAGGAGGAGCCAGGGTGGGCCCACACCCTAGGGCGGCGCGGCCCCGGCCCTGGCCGCGCCGCCATGTGGTGTGAGGGGCCCACGACCCCTTTCGCCTCCTTTTCTTCGCCAAACCCTTCGTCCCGAAGACCTAAGCCGAGGGGGTACCTCACGAAGAGTTACAGCCCGCTCTCGCGGGGCGGAGAACACCAGAGAGAAAAGAGCTCTCCGGCGGGCAGGAATACGCCGGGGAAATTCCCTCCGGGAGGGGGAAATCGACGCCATCGTCACCGACATCGAGCTGGACATCATAACCATCACCATCATCATCATCTCCACCATCATCACCGCCGTCATCACCGCTGGACACCGTCACCGCCGTAGCAATTTGGGTTTGATCTTGATTGTTTGATAGGGGAAACTCTCGCGGTATCGATCTATACTTGTTGTTGATGCTATTGAGTGAAACCATTGAACCAAGTTTATGTTCAGATTGTTATTCATCATCATATCACCTCTGGTCATGTTCCATATGATGTCTCGTGAGTAGTTCGTTTAGTTCTTGAGGACATGGGTGAAGTCTAAATGTTAGTAGTGTACTATGGTTGAGTAATATTCAATGGTGTGATATTTAAGTTGTGGTGTTATTCTTCTAGTGGTGTCATGTGAACGTCGACTACATGACACTTCACCATTTATGGGCCTAGGGGAATGCATCTTGTATTCGTTTGCTAATTGCGGGGTTGCCGGAGTGACAGAAACCTAAACCCCCGTTGGTATATCGATGCAGGAGGGATCGCAGGATCTCAGAGTTTAAGGCTGTGGTTAGATTTATTCTTAATTACTTTCTTGTAGTTGCGGATGCTTGCAAGGGGTATAATCACATGTATGTATTTAGTCCTAGGAAGGGCGGTACATTAGCATAGGTTCACCCACACAACACTTATCATAACAATGAAGATTATTTAGCCGTATGTAGCGAAAGCACTAGACTAAAATCCCATGTGTCCTCGAGAACGTTTGGTCATTATAAGTAAACAAACCGGCTTGTCCTTTGTGCTAAAAAGGATTGGGCCACTCGCTGCAATTGTTACTCTCGCACTTTACATACTCGTACTTTATTCAACTCGTTACATCAAAACCCCTGAATACTTGTCTGTGAGCATTTACAGTGAATCCTTCATCGAAATTGCTTGTCAACACCTTCTGCTCCTCGTTGGGATCGACATTCTTACTTATCGAAGATACTACGATACACCCCCTATACTTGTGGGTCATCAAGACTATTTTCTGGCGCCGTTGCCGGGGAGCGAAGCGCTATTGGTAAGTGGAACTGGTAAGGAAAACCTTTATTGTTGTGCTGATTTTATTTCTGCCTGCTGCCATAAGTCATTATGGAGAGATCTTCTCTTCAATTTCTATTTGGGAAATCTACTACTACTGCAACGGTAGTAGATGAGGCGCCAGGTGAGGAAGTGATACCATATAAAATACCTATGAAAATTATTGAACGTGTTATGGATAACCGCTATGAAGGGGATGGAACTGTCCACCCCGGTGATCATTTACTGTTTTTGCATGAATTATGGGGGTTATTCAAATGTGCAGGTATTGCTATGGATGAAGTGAGGAAGAAATTATTCTCTTTATCGCTGTCCGGTAAGGCGGCGCATTGGTATAAATTACCGGATAATGGGGATTCTCTTGAATGGAATGATATTGTGCCCCGGTTTTATTCTAAGTTCTATCCTCCAAGTGAAATTCATAAGGATCGGAATCGCATATATAATTTTTGGCCTCATGATGGAGAAAGTATTGCCCAAGCGTGGGGGAGATTGAAGTCTTTAATGCTCAAATGCCCCATTCATGAGCTTCCTGGTAATGTTATTATTGATAACTAGCAAGGTGGCCCTCGCAAATGCGAGGGAAGCATCTATATTCTTTAATCATTTAGTCTCATTTTTGTTTAATTGTATATAATATATTGTATATTCATATTGTGTCACAATGTGTTAATATATGATATGGTTTTGTAATCACCCAATAAACTATGTGAATAAAATATCAAAACTCCATATAACATATGTAATCGTATTTGCTTTTTTTTATACAAATGATCGTTGTGTTATTTAAAAAAATATGATATTTATGGTGATTGGTCTTGTTTTTATATGGTATTATATTTTAATGCCTAGGAAGTATTTATTTAATGTTAATAAATGATCCATTTAACAATCCCAGTATTCTATCATTTGAAGTTGGGTGTAATCTACATACGACGCGTTTGTCATAATACAATTCTACTGATGACGGAGTAACCTTACACGTGGCATCTTTAATCAACAAATTTGTTTCAGTGGCACTATATTCTAAGGTAGTAATATTGTTCTCATGTGTACATATACATGCTTAATTAATTATCTACCTCACCGGACATGACTTATTCCTTCACTGTTAAACATGTCTCTTTAAATTGTCAATGAGTGCAGGAACTCAACTACAAAACGTTCATCTAGTTTACTATTTGGCATAACATTCGTGAAGTTATAGAGATAAATCTTGCATGTCTCATCATATTCTGCATGCCAAGATGTATCTGTAATTACTACTTATGATTATTACTATTCATTTAGTGCGGTCTCACTTAGGTCTTAGGTATGTTAATTTATAAATATTCATAAGAAGGGCTTATTTATTATGTTCAACTTTAAAGGATGTACCGTTAGATTGACATGCACATGCTTTACTATTTTGTGTCACCTAAACTCCCATACGAATGGTCCGTACGTATGGAAATACATCCAACCTTCTAACATGACTTGATCCTACGGGCAAGATTGGTCTAACGGGAAAGCTAAGATCGGTAGTTTGATCCCTAGTGGTCACTAATTCTAATATATGTTTCCGTTGCAAACAAATACAATAATTTTGTAATTAGTTGTTGATCATATGGACCAGATGCTTAATCAATGCAGGACATAAAATAGACTGAAATTTAGAATATTCCTTTTCTTATATATGTGATCAGTTTCAAGTTTTTCTTTCTCTAGAGTGCGATGCAGACTCGAATGGAAACTTTTAGTTTATTTTTTAGAACCTATTGTCTCTATTTTGTGTTCTACACTTTAATTATCAATATTTATGTATATTTTATATACTCGTGCATATACATATGTACCGCGGGATACATAACCTAGGATACATGTATAATTATTCAAAGTTCGTGTCACGTCCTAGCTAGTAGCCTAGTAGTTTGTTTATATATGATAAGACATCTCTACTTAGATTTGTAAGAGCATGCGATTTGTTGAGATTTTATGATTTATTCCATATAACTCTGAAATTGGTATTGGCATCGGTCCTAGCTAGTCTAAATTGAATCGGACTCTACATGAGCTATTCTTAAGTCGTACTTGGCGTGAACTACTCTATCAAGTGAGATTTTTTTGCGGACCCCTAACTCCGAGCGCTGCGGCCCGTTCCGTCTAGAGGTATCAAATAAAAAATATTGGCATGTGTCTAAACATCATAATTAAAATCGACTAACCAAATAACCGTATATTTATTTTATTGTATAATATAAAATACATTATCTCTATCCCATGAAATATATATTAGATTTATCAAAAATTAGATGTATCTAATCACTCAATAGTGGTTAGATACATTTAAATTTTAATAAATTTAAGACATGTTTTATAGGACGGAGGAAGTAGATGAGTTGTCGTTATTTTCTAATTCTGTAATTACACATATATATTGGTTATATGAATTTAGGAATATATATTTTTTCAATCAATACACACCATGAAATCAATGGTGTTCCGAATATTCGGAAGAGATGTACTATATGACGTCATCTACTTTTTTTAGACACCGGGAATTTCTTTTTGTATCCTAATGTGGATTGAAGTATGTCTCCTTACTTCTCACGTGTGTAATCTTAATTCTCGTCTGGAATTAATTGTGCCGTGTAGATTTTATTTATGGGGATGGGTCAGGTCTCCCTAGTTTTCACGTGTTAGGCAAATTTAGATTTGGTGTAGATGTGTTCACTTTTTTACTTTCTTGGAACTGTTTTTCCCTTCTTACATGTAATTTCTTGTACAGCTCGGCTAGATATTGCGCTCATATAATTTTTTCTGCCGCTACAGTATTTGGTGTCCATGTTCATTCTTCACCGGGAATTCCTTTTCCGTCCGGCCGGAAAACACGCTAACTCTATCCATACTAACATATATTTCTTTTTAAACACCACCCGGTACGGGATCTCTTGATCTCTTCTTTCTAATTAACATCTCTTTACTTTTTGACGTGTTACGCCAATTACTAATTAATCTAGAGTTGGGATGTGTGAAAGTTGTGTTCGCGACTATTTTTGGATCTGATTTTTTCTTACGTGTCATAAGTCTACTTTTGTACACATATATTGTTATACGTAACGCTTCTTATCTTTTAATCTGAGACGTTAAAATAATAATCAGCGGCTAATATTTTTATAGCATATGTGGATTAGCCTGGTGCCTCGAAAATCATCCTTATTTTGCTTTTAGTATATAATAGATTTCTATGCAAGACTTTCTTTTTAAGACAAAACCTTGCTGGATACTTCTTGTTCTGGATCATTTACACGCAACAAAGAAGAGCTTAAAAGGGACCTTCTTGATC